>NW_008751781.1:1221876-1241734 GCF_000715545.1 Opisthorchis viverrini
TATATATATATACAATGATGCAAAATTTGTTACACAGTTCCACGTGTGAATTCAGACAAGGAAAGCGATCATCTGCCACAACAGCGAGTGCTGAAGCATGCGGCATCCGTATCCTAATGGGCAATATTTTAGCAACGAGTCATGGAAGTGGAAAATCGCACTGTAGAGGGTATCGTTATAAAAGATGATTGTGGAACGAGAATATGTTGAGAAAAACTTTAAAGATCACAGTTGACTGAGCTGCTGAATTTGGCTTGAAAAACATTGATCGCAAGAAGATACGAAGATTAAAGGGTTGTGATGAAGGACAAATGGTTGTTCACCTCAGGAAGTAGACACGATCAAAAACCGGATTTCTTCAGGAAGCCTTAAATTGTTCGGTGAGTAGGGCGCGAAATTACTGACCAGAAGGTCCAAGCAGAATCCAACCTCTGCTTCTCAACTACTGCTAGGCTCTGGCAACCTGATAGTACCTCATGCGTCCTGTTTCGTGCATGGCAGCTGCGCGGCCGCCTCTGAATATAGTCCAGAGAACACCAACCGTCATGGTTAGAAGTTAGAAAGACAACAAATGAACGATACACTTCACTCCCTGCCGTGTAGATGCAAGATTACACACCAAATTCTATCCACTACTATAAATGGAAAGTGCTCGCCTTTAGAAATAGCGGCTCGAGCATGCACGCCCCACATTCTAAATGCCATAACAACTGTAAGTTGCGGGTCGGACGGGCTGGTAGCATCGAATCTGACAAAACTTGTGGAATGTTCAAACTAGGTGTATGCCAAGAGAGCTTGGCGATTTGGTCATTACTATTTCGAGAGTGATTAACAGCTGGTCTACAACCGGGTCACCACGAAGTTCTACGACAGTTTCAAAAGTCTACTCTGCTAAACGCCCCTTGAGTTTGGTGTTCAAGTGTGTCACCAAGAATTGGTACCCGATCCGGAACTATTAGGAAATTTCCACCACTGAATTAAACGCATCCCGAATATTACTAGTTTGAGTCTAATAATCAGGCTTTTGTTGAGATTTCACTTCTTCAAACTTCTTCTACCTCATATGGAAATGCTCATCCAACTGCTCCATCACTAGCCGTAGTCGTCTTCCTTTGACAACACAAACAGGTCTTCAAGAATTTTTGTGATTTTTCTTAACCTTTTTAAGTAGTATCAACCATTTTGAAATTCATACTTGTGTGAAAAATTCTTCTGGCAACTTCAACGTATTTTCGACTGAAGACCTGTGCTTGTTCAAAAACCTATTCAAATTGTGTTTCTCCAAAAACGGTAACTTTTTATGGGCAACAACACGACAAATTATGTTCCATCCCCAAGTAATAGTTGGTGTTCAAGCCCTTGACTCGAAACTGGCTCAGATCTGATTTCTGTATTATCGTTGCAAGATGTTCACGACCAGATGAACGTGGTTCCGGTTTTACCAGGTAAGTATTGCCAACATGTTGTAATTGCCTGCCCGACGTATTTTGGTTCTTACAACGTACATCTTGCAAGAACTGTCATGGACGTTTTCAATGGGATTGTGCTAACCAATTCCATGTCATCCCATGACTTCCCCAGAAAGAAGAAAGACATACGTCAGAAGCCTTAAGCTGAAGTTTACCTTAGAATCCCACAGGTAGATAATGAGATGGACGAGATTAATGAATGGAAACCAATCTATGATTGTCACACTGACTGGAATGCTTGTAGGAAAATCCGGATACCCTTCAATGTTTAGAAGAACGAATGTTGACCATACTCGGAAATCCCCCACTACCTGTGGCTACGGGAAAACAGTCATCAATAATTTGCTTTCATTAATACAACGCTGTTCATAAATTTGGAGGTAATTGTTGGCATCCTGTCTTGACTCTCTATCTGTAAGAGTTAACACAACTACCTGTGCAACCAAGAGTTGTGTTGTGAATAACTGCTGTCCGCGCTCCAGTGCCTTCGTGTCGGAAAAAGACTCACAAACAAGGAGCACAATAGCATAACAGGTACAAGAGGCATCGCATTAGTTAAAGTGCTCTTCTGAACTTAAATCTAGGCTATCCCACTATCAGTGGGTGAACACCAAATCATCGTCGGCCGTACTTCTGTGGCGTACCTGAACACTCACATCCTCCGCCGTTGCCGGACTGAATGACTGGTTGAGAGTTCAGTTGGCACCTGGCTTCTCTGGCCGAAGTGTTTAGTGGGGTTGGAGGGTCCCAGTGGACTCCTGGTACTCTGTGATTATTTTTTGAAATCCGACCTTCCTCAAACAGTGGATCCTAGTTGTTTTCGCTTTCTATTGGTTACACTTGATCAGCATATTGCTAACTTGGCCGGCCGTTCAGGAATAGTTTCCATTTCAGTTTTATTTGCGGATATTTAACTATTTCAGTATTCCTCTATATTATATATTTGCATTTGTCACTGTTGATAGGCAGCGTAATCGTGGATAATTCACAGAGGTCTAGTCAGGACAAGCAAACCTTGTAAACAGATCTACCCAGTCAGCAATCAGTGACCGAGGCACGCGACTGTACTCAGAAACGGGTGAGCTCTGAAAGCAGTACTAGCCCAGTTTCTTTTACAGTCAAAGGTCACGATGGATAGATGGGTTTGATTAGGCTGTTATGAACATATGGCTTAGATATGCATTTTGGTAAACCAGGCTAGCTGGTCATGGTATCAAATAGACACCAACCTTTAGGTTCGTTATGTGGTTCGGCGGTCTGGTTTTGTCACTTCGTTTTTCCAAGCTAGTTATTGATCGGAGACATCTTGTTCTGCACCACGAGTGATGCGGATTGGCAGAATTCCCTTACGAAATGTTCTGCTTGCTCAGAACTGTACGATCTTGAAGGAGCTCATACAGGTGATATCAGAAGCACGTACTCGTACTTCACGGAACAGGCAACTTATGGCTGCCATCTAACTACCTTCGGTATGACTTCCTTGCGCGGTCCATTTTACACCGTTGTCTATCGCTTTAGATACTCCACGATGAGTATCCGACTTAGGATCTCTTTCAAGAACGATGAAATGTCACATACTAAGTTAATCGGCCGGACCTAAGCATCCTTCAAACCAACACCAACTTAGTTTTTGAACTACAAGCTAAATATTCCGTGTTGAGCTATTATTCATGGTGAACTTTCTGGAGTAATGGGCTGTCTGTAGATTCCGATACTCAATACACATCCGCACCAATTATATCTAAAACTGAATACCTTCGTGACAGGTTCACCAGGTAGCCTGTGAGCTGCAAACTATGCAAATTCATCATCATCATCGTCATGGACAGCATGATATCAACGTTCAACACTAATGTCTCGCAGCAGTACAACCATTTGTTTAAAGGGCTTATTATGGGTAAAGGAATAAAGGTGGACAAGGTAGGGGCTTAGGGTAAGCTCAGTACAATCATTCCGAGGTGCCTACACCTCCAGGCGCTCACTCAACTGATGGGTCAACTGGTCGACCACGAGGGCCTCCAGCTTCTGAAATTGAATCATGCACGTGACAGTAAAAGTAAAAAAAGAGTAAAGTAAAAAGAGTGGTCATCATCTGAAACCCACTTGATCGATCTCCCCCTCAAACTAAATTGTCGGAGCACTCACAACCCCACAAAGACCAGGGAAAATCTAAGCTCACTCAACTGATGGGTCAACTGGTCGACCACGAGGGCCTCCAGCTTCTGAAATTGAATCATGCACGTGACAGTAAAAGTAAAAAAAGAGTAAAGTAAAAAGAGTGGTCATCATCTGAAACCCACTTGATCTCAACTCCCCTCAAACTAAATTACCGGAGCACTAACAACCCCACAAAGACCAAGAAAAATCTAACAGTGGCACCTGAGGCGAATCATCAAGTGAAGCACCCCGAAGTGGAAGATTAAGGAACGAAAAGCGATCGGGAACTAAGTTGGGACCCCTCCAAATCATCAATTCAAGATTTTGGCACCCACACTAGCCGACAAGAGCCGTTGATTGACACTCAACACTGATCTAGTTTGTAGAGGACTTACTGATTGGTTCCCCGTCTGTCTTGTAACCTGGCCAATTTGGTGACCTCTTCACTTGGCCTGATGAAGCTTTTGTGTCAAAAGCGTAACGTTGTCCAAATAAAGACTACCGATTGTTTACCAAGCTCTTCTGAAACTTTTTTGATTTCCTCCAACTGAATGCGCCGCACAATGGCCGCCCCTCATGTTCCATTTGGTACGATATTCGAGATACCACAGAATATCTTCATAAGGGAAACTACCCAGAAGGTTGCTGACAAATCATCAACAGCCCACAAACTGTTTTTCCCTTCTTGAGGCTCATTAGTTGGGCGCAGTCTCCCAGTCTCCATCAACCTCATATGCAACACATTCAGTTGGAGAATATCATAAACCAGAGATTCACATAAGTCCCTCGTGAAAGCCGTATTGATATGCAAATGGGCGCAGTTGCAAAAAATCTGCCAATTTAGGTTCAAGCAGAACATAAGTTTGAGGAAATCTCGGGGATCGAACCTACCTGATGGGCCTCAAAAAGGACAAAGCCGATTATGGACTGCTAGAGGATTTCCGGAAATCTTGAGAGCAGTTTCCTTTATGAAAGCATTATAGTTACTTCAATAATTTTTGCCAACCCCTTCTTCTGATCACCGTACTTGACTTAGCATATCACTTGCACACACGTCAATGTTCCCAATATCTTTTGGAAGTTTCTCCCAATGTGCGCTTTCCCCGATTGTTTGAATTAATGGAAATAAATGAAGATGTGCATCTGTGTCAAGTTTTCAAACCTTACAACGTGATCGTTTGAACTCATGCTGAGTCTCCATAATGCAAGCAGATACGTGTGAACCACCGTCAAAACCGACCGTCCTGCGACAATTCTATCAGGGTAGAGCAAAATAACACATAAAATCATTACTTTTGTCAAAAACGCTGGCCCGGAAATTCATTCGACGGCGATAGGGTTTGTTTATAATGACTTTTATAAACCATTTATGATATCACCAGTTGCTCAGTTTCCAGGGTATACTTAGGACAAACTACATTAAATGTACGTGACCTTCACTCAAAGGCAGAATCATAACGTAGTCGTTAACGCTTTTCTCTCAAATTGGTCACCGACTTTCAACTTCGAAGTGAAAATAGTCTGATCACCCAGTTGTTTAGCTAACCTTATAGCCGATTTCGCTGGTACCGTTCAGTCAAAGATTCATTACTTTGTGCGATGAACGAAGCAAATATTCGTTGCACTTTTGACGTGCCATTAGTCGTGTTATTGTGGTCAAGGTCGGTAAAAAGGTCGGGTTCAACACAGAAGTCATCTGCCACATGTGATACAACAAAGTAATCTTCCAAAGTTGGATCGTGAGCTGTGTTCACTCTCTCACAGTGATGTAGTCGCAGATTGCAATTGGTACGATATGGAAGAAAATACGTTGTATAATGCAACTGCATCTAAATCACGGAGCCTATTTGGAAAAATTTGAGAATCGGAGACGGAATATCTTCGAAGAAAAGTGCTGGCCGAACGGGCTGAAGGCTAAGCTCCCAGATGTCATGCTATAGTAAGAACCGGAAGTAGACTTCCGGTTCACAGAAACTCGTGTTCTGCACCTACCTGACAACTCCTAAGAAGAGCGAAACAGGTCGTGGGCTAGCGAAGAGTTTTCAGAAGTCTTATTAGTGGTTTGTTATGTCTGGACATTGTATTGCGACCTAACAAATATAGGTACAACTTAAACGTCAGCTAAACGAGACCATTATAAATGAGAAATTAGGCTGAACATGGCTAAGACTTGCTCCACGTCTAGCTGAGTTCCTGCATCTCAAGTTTCGGCTTAGCACAAATTTGCACAACCTGTCCTATCACCGAGTCAGTTTTCTCAACAGCTTTCAGTACAGACCATCATCTACCCGTTTCAGTTATCGTCTTGAAATACGAAAGCGAGCCATGCAATTTGCACAATTTCGATTGAGATATGTTGCATGATGCATGTTTACTTAGCTCACTAAGCTCAAGCGGTTGATAAGGGGTTTTTCGGTAATCTGACTTGGCAGAATTTCATCGGTGAGTAGGACTGAAAACCAGAACTGTGTAGAATGAAACACATGCATACTAGCGTGTACCGCTATGGTTGTTTACAAGAGTCATCAGAAAATGCAGTTCAAAAAATCTGTATCATATGCGGATGAAGAATTTTTCACAAATTCAAAATGCTTAGTAATAGATTCTTGCTAATTTTGTGTTAACGGACCAACTCGGCGGAAAAACAACCGTCAACAGGTAAATCTGTCTCCCAGCAAGCTCCGCCGTAACCTAGTGACTCCGATTTCTGAACTGTCAGCCGGTTGCATTTCAAAGCTATCACGTTTGTGAACACCACCTAGAGTAGCTTCTCGAAGTCGTGTATATGGTAAAATTGTTGGAAATGGGGACCTACTCATAGTGTGTCTGTATGCCTCTGCATAGTGTAGAGTCCTTCGGATGCCCGTCCGGAAGCTACTTAGTAAAGATTATTCGACTCATACACTCGTCTGCACACCATGTTGAGTTTTGACTGGGGACTCACCTGAAATCAAGCTGAATCATTCGTTTGCGATGTTCTTGGGCTGGTTTCCAGGTGAGTGTCCCGTCAAAACCAAATTGGTTTGCAAATTAGTGTATAATTGGAATTTCGTGAAATGTGGGTACAAGCAGAACATAAGGTTGACGGAGAGTCGGGACTGTGCCTGCCTGATGATATCTGTACAGGGACGTTTTCAGCCAAGGTAGCCTACCGTTCAACACTATACATAAACTCTGAATTTGAATAAACAACTGCATATTGGTTTGTGTTGATAAAACAGAGCCAGCCCTTTGCTAGTGAGGCCACGTTTACCGGAAAGGTGTTACATGATTGGCATTTTTTAAATACACAATTATAGTAGACTAGCCACGCCCGCTGTACAAACATTAGCTCTGACGAATTATCAGCATGCAACAACGTCATTCATAGCTGATGTCTGATTTAGAGAATCCCACAGCATAATGCATAACCATTCGGCGTGAGTGAAGAGTATCTCCTCGAAAATCATTCAAAAGCCTCAACAACACAAACAGAATAATATGGAGTTGTACACAAGCTTTTGGGACCTAGATGAATATCCCAACCATCAGAAACAGCAACGCTAGTGTCGACACTGATGCCCCACTGCCGTGCAAACAGAAAAGCTTATTACTTTATACTACAGGTTTGAAGAGAAGAGAAGGGTCTGGGAGGGGATTTGGTACTGAGCCATCTCGAGTATTCTGAGATGTCTGTATCTCCAAACGCTCAATCAAACAACCTGGGAAAAAGTGACATGATAACGCCACTTATATCCAAGCCTAGAATGACTACCGCACCCACAACACCCAAACTGTTCGTAGTCACTTTCACACCCTTCTGCTAAGTCAAACGTGGTCCACTTGCGGTTTCCGCCATTCTGAAGAAGGCACCGAGAATAACACCCGCCTCGGTAGACGATGTTCCGGCATGTGTAGCACATGTCCGAGTCACCGTAGTTCAAGGTGCTGGATGTTTTCCGCGATCGAATTACTTGCTACACAACCAAATACCCATTTTCTAAGTAACTCGTTATGGACTCGTTGACGCCAACCGGTACCAGAAACGCTTCTGAGGCATCGGTGGTAAAAAACCTGACGACCACGTCTCACACCCATACAACGACACAGCCCTTACCGTAGCCTGCTCCACGTGACCCTCAAGACAGTGATATACCCTTTTGACGTCACATGTGACGCAAATTAGCAAACGTGATTGTGACCTTTGAGACTGCTGCACTAACTACATCAGACACACTTCCGTCAAAACTAATACAACTACCGAGCTGAATGAGCAAAGGCCAAATTGGATATGGCCATATCAGTGCTCGTTCCTGTATGAATCAATGCTGAACACAGGTCAGACTGTTCTTGGGGCTTCATCACAACCTCCCGGGAGTGGGAGTGGCAACAGCAGATGGTAGTCACCTACAACTTGACAATTCAACGCCATTGAGGACAAACAACCGTCAAGCCCATTTGTGGTACTCAACTGAAGGCGAAGGTAAGCCGTGATCGACCAGTCCTGAAGATATAGGTTTATGAAGAACCGGTTTCTTTCTGTAGGAAAGCATTTGCGTCTGCTGACGTTGCTCATCACGTCTGTCCTGAACCAGTGAAATTCTGTTACGCGGTTTTCAAGGGAAGACTGTTAAAAAAGGGTAGTTAAATGTTGTGCTTATGTTCCTTGTTTGTTGATTGCAATCAAATTGCCCAGCTCAGCGAACAAGCCAACGACCATCTACGCTACCTGAGCTACCGACATTTTCCTCTATATTTCGTTGTTCTGTTCGCTGAACTGAGTAGTTTATTTGCAAACTTTTTATCAACAACAGAGGTTATATCATCGGCATCTAGTGAGTTGGATGTACGTCATAATGCTTAGGAATGTAGACGTTGAGCAGAGATGTGCTTGTGCTCAGAGGAATGACCTGTGACTGGGACCGGTTTTTCGAATGGTCTGTCCCGCTTGTTGGATCGCGTTCCAGTCCTTTTGTCTATCGAACTCTGACCTTTATGAATCACTCCATTTGACCTCTGACCTAGTTATTCCATTCTTATCGGTCATATCTCCCTTTTCCTCTAAGACTGCGTCTGTTTCTACATCCTGCCTTCCTGGTTGTCATGCCCTCTCCTCGTTTGACAAAACTTAATTATGGGAAACTGTCGTCATTTGTTAATTTCTGATTAATGTCCTGAGCGACTCCGAATAGGTGGTCGGCCTGCTGTCCTTGGTCTATGTTTCCCGCAAACGTACGCCGAAAGAGCAATCGAAGTTTGATAAAGTACCCTCAGCCATCCTAGTGTTCAGTGAGGAATTTCTCTAACGCTTTTCCGTATAAATTTTGATTAGGACGCGTCAGCTATTGTAAGCTAATCCGCAGAGAGGCACCCAGAAAACTACTGGTCAATTGTGTAACGGTCAATTTAATGAGAGTTTGCCCCATCGCCAGAAGTTGCGGTTATCGAGTCATGTATTGCGCACGCCGAACCACAGTTTTCCGAGTGAATTGCAGTTTCGCGTGGCCACTTCAGTGGTGGCCTATCTTTGATTTGGCAGAGGGGCAAGAAATCGATTGGGAAATGTCACAATGCATTTGGTATGACTCGCTTTCCAGAAGTGGTCCGCATTCATGGTTGAGGAGCAGCTAATCAGGGCTGCTAACTGATCTCAGTGGAGTTCGCTCGAAAGGAGTGCTTATTCAATGGGAGGTGTAGTAATGTTCCCGGTTATTTTTTCCAACATTTTCCGTGACGGCGGAATAGAACCCCTCAATTATTTTGAAGGGAACACTCTAGCTAATCATTAGTTGTGCGCATTCATGATTTCCACGTACTAACACAACATGATGATGATAGGTTCAAGTAGAACATAGGTTGATGGAAACTCGGGGACTGCGCTTAACTGAAGATCCCCAAGAAGGGCGAAACCGGTCGTGGGCTGAGTAGTTTCCTTCATCAAAACACGATGATCCTGTCCACTATCCGTCACTTATAAAAACAGGTGGTTATCTCAAGTGGGTAAATTCAAACAGGAATCTCTAAGCTCTACATTTCGTCGCGCAGACGTATTTCTCTGCAGTAAAAATACACTTATAGCCATCAGGAAATCAGGATAAGTCAGGATAAGTCCACAACGTGAGTGAAGCTTCCTTCTGAGTAGCTGTCACTCGAGGGCCCAATCAACACGCAACTACGTGATACGTTTTCCGTGACTGAAGGGTCAGCGGTGCCGCATCAGCTAATCACACAACTGATCGGGCGCCTGTGACCAGACGGCTGTGCTCAACCACTGGCCGGAAGGTCGCGGGTTCGAGACCCTCTGAATTTCGTGGAACGCGCACTGCTGATGATTCCAAGCAAGGATGAAAGTGTTGTATAATGCTTCTGCGTTTTTCACCATAGGTTGGCTTCAATGGCAAGACAAAACCTCAGTTGAAAATTACCAAATCTTCTTATATCGCCATCAGATATGGCGATGTTGTATTTCTACCTCTTGTCCCGTAGCCACATAATCTTCAATCCAGATGAGTTTGTTGTGTGTCTATTCAGGTCAAAAACAGCTCACTGCTCACAGTCAGTTGATTCATCTGGACAGACGATGTAAGACATTCCCCCTGTAGTATCTCCCCTTGATGAGGAAATCAACAATTGGGGGAGCGAAACCTGTCTTCCCTCGGTTCTGGAAGGCAGCGACGGCAAGTGCTTTGTTCTTCAAAAATTGTCTCCTTGATTGGAGTCCTTATTCCTGGGATTTTCCTTTTATTTTTTCAGCCTAGTTTCTATTCGAACTCATCATGTACTCGATCTTCTTAGTAATATTACAAGAGAGTCTATTAACTGGAAGTCACGGACACAAGTGTCCCACTCTAGCTTGGCAGTCTAAAACAAGGGAACTTCCCTCATGCAACCATTTCGATCTGATGCCGTGAATTTAACAAAGGCAAAAGGAGAATTTCAGAGGCTTCAATCCTACTACTTTGGAATAAGAAATACTAGCGCTGCTTGATACAGAAACTGGTTTCTGCTGAGGCAGACCAAAACGTTCGAGAGTAAAGTTAGGCTCTATTCGCCGCCTTTCGTCCCTGCTATTACCTACTCAAATTATCATGGAAAGAAATAGTCCCGTTGTTTGTGGGTGATACAACGAAAATTAAAACGCTAAGAAAATTGAATTCTTGGTGTTCTAATTCGCTTGAAGTCACTTCAATTGTACGACTTTTATTTGACCTATTCAAATACCATTATAATTTCAACAAGGACACACTGACGAAGAGTAATGTTTTTTGGACTTTCGTTATCAGGTCAGTACATACATAGTGAATAAAATAGGGATGAAACCAAGTTTGGTTACTGATAAAGAATGTAAGGAAATTGGACGGTAGATTATCAGTGTAACTCAGATCGTATCTGACTGGATGCTGTGAGATGATCTAGAGAGCCGCTGAGTGACTGGACCTATCGATTCGTGCCAACTGATCAAGGCAGACTCAGCGCTCGTACGAATCGCTTTCGATAGCATAATACCGGATTTCGGAATCGTATTGCGACTGCTCTGCTAGTAATCATGCGATGCCTTCGAACCGATAACGACAGTCTGTTCACTACTCAGTAGATGACAGGAAACGACTCGTTCGGATTGATCACGTGACCGATGTTAATCATGTGACGCGATGGAGCATTTGGCTAAACTGCTCGGTCCAGTGATATCCCGACAACAGAGGTCCACACCGTTAGCAAGTTGACGTGTTGTGCACCATACGCTGAATAACAACAAGTGAAGGAATACACAAATATATTCTGGGCGTGTACTGGCACCCTACATTTGAGGTCTACGTTAGGTGTTGGTTGTAAGCCAATATGGTCTTTATATGCTAGATTCAGATTGACTGTCTTTACGACGACCGGGACAGATGTTCGGATAGGTCGGCTATAAACCTCTCTGAATAGACGTTAGTTCTCTGCATGTTGACAACGTCTTTCATTTGAGAGTTCAGTGTATCCTCGTTTTGCTAGAATTGTTAATTTGTAAATCGGGGTTCGTTCTGACTCAGTGACACCAAACTATGGAAGTCTGTGTACTGTCTCGTCTTTATGCATCTCTGGATTGAACCTGTAGATAGTCTGACAAAGTTAACGTCAAAGAAATGGAATGCATTGTCACTTTCAGCCTCAGGAGAACATCTATTCCAGAGATGTCCTGTGACGTAACAACCCAGCTATTGGTTCTTTTCTTCTATTCTTACTGTGTGCAACGTGATCCCCCGTTTTGCGTCTATACCGCTTTCTTGTTTTGACCGGAACGTAAACCGCTAAAACCGCTATTTCACCTCGTCACTGCACTGCTAGTTTAGATCAGCCATGTGGGTTTCATCTTTTAGTCACTGTACCTTGAGTCAGTGTGAACTTTGGGATCCCAGTTGGAATTAGCGTTCCTGAACTGGTGTATAGAGGCTGACGTAACCCCACGATTTGAGGTTTGTACAATTTTATTATTATATTTATAATATCGCATTTGTTGATAAACATTCATTTGGACGATTTGACTTTTGGGGTTTTGCGCGTGACTTAGCGTCGCCCAACCGATTGCTGGGGACAATCAGTTTCCGCGAGAAGATGACATGACGGCCGTTATTGTATCGATTCTTGTAAGGAAATCCTAGTTTGACCAGGCTTGAGGCGAAAATAGAAACGAAATTTCTTCAGATAATGAACATCAACTCAAAGGACATTCACCTATTACATAAAGATGGAGGTCATTCTGCCGAGTCTCATAAGTGGCCCATATCCGATCAGACCATTGTGTACTGAAATAAGGTGTTTCAAAGGCAACATTGTAGTGAGCAAACTTTTTTCAAAACACCGATGCTAGGAGCAAGGTGACGATCCCAACGGATAATTTATTCCAAGGACAAATTTCCACTTAACTTAGAAGAGACACTCGCTTCCGGCCACGATATTGGCCAACCATAAAACCTGATAAAACTTTGAGGTTCGTGACGTTCTGAACTTTCTAGAGGCGGATCCCGTGCTTTTATATTTTGATAGCTAACAAATAGTGGCCAGAGAAAGAGCTTAACTTTGTCGCATCAATAACGGAGGTAATTGTCCTGCCAGTTTGTGGATGGGAGATTCGAATAGATGAATCTCTTTTGTGATCACACTGCCTATAGGGAAAAAGACTTCTCCAGCCTAACCCCTCTAAGCGAAATTCGTGTTGCCCAAACATTGCAAATAAGAGAATCATTCGAAGTTTATTTGAATCCCTGAAACCGACTCATCGCATAAGTCGGTTTTAAACACCATATGTTTTCAGGCAATTTGACAGTACTGATGGCTATCTAGAACTTAGGACGATTTAGCAGTTAACCTAGCCTTGTACTATAAATCTGAAGACAACTGGATATCAGGTTCAGCTGCCCTGAAAGGTGCATGCGAGACAGTCAGACTGAAAAACACGAACTGAACTTCTGAAAGACCCTCAAGTCATGTTTAGATTTGAGTCACGGCATGCTGCGGGTCGTGTCGTCAAATTACTTTTACCGAGTCAAAGGTTAGTGTTGTGACCTGTCTAAGTGCGAATCCATCGCACTGTTGACCATTCGGCCGCAACCGGACGTTCAAACTGCTGGCCGGTTTGAGACTCAATAGCGAAGTTTCGTAAGGTATGCACTCCTCGTGATTCCAAATAAGCATGAAACAGCTGTTAAATGCTTCTCGGCTTTTCCGCATAAGCTGGTTTCACTTAGAGGACAGAACCCCAATTGATAGTTCAAAAATCTACTCACACTGTCGTCTGTTAGCTTTAGCTGAATTCTCGATAGTGTCAAATCCAAGTGACCATATACTTTAAACCAGTAGTCCGTAGTTTCGGAATGATCTCGCACTTATATGAAGATGCTAATGGAAGCAGCATTAGTATTGATCGGACACTACTGACGGAAAACTCAAGACACCTCCATGTATATTGAGAAAGCTGCAGGTAAACTTGTTTGTGGGCTAACTTGTCTAACATTCAGCTATCACGCCTTTTAATCGATTTAGGCCGCACGATACATTTGATCTTTACACGAAATTCCGGTGACGCATATCAACGTACGTGTCTCTATTCGGTAGAAGAAACTTATCAACTTTATTTTCGGGAATCTTTCACTCTCAACTCCGTTCACAGCCTTGAAACTATTCCGATGCCTAGTCAAGTTCCCAAGGTTATCGGCCAGTTTCACCTTTGCTGTTAAAAATAAGCTTTAACTTGTTTCTGTACGCAAAAAAAGAATCCGTTCCTTTGCGCATGCGAACTTCTAACGTCACATTCCTATCGTTCCCTCTACCAGACACCCGCTAGGCAGGAAAAGTTCCCAGGTTCCATTCAATTAATAAGTCGCAATCGTCTTCAAAAAGAAAGATATCAGCCATAATCCTTTGTGTAGTTTGCAAGCACCTAATATTTTGAGATTCCAACTTGAATAAATACACAAAGTGAAGCATCACGTGCAAACCAACCATAATATCCTCACCACAGAAAGTTATTTCACGAATGTCTGAATGTCCTTGGATCACGAGAACAGACAAGGCACTGACTGACCTTAACGATAACTCACTAAGCTTCTAAACATTATATGTTTTGTGCCCTGATGCTACTTCGGATTCACCACGACTGACGGTTGGATCACATGCTGTGCGGACTTTATTGCACTCTGTTCACGGAATTGAGAAAACAAGCACCACATTTGGCCGCTAATATAAATGCATCGGACGCCTGCTTGTTGGCACCATAGTAGGTCAGGCGGTCGCGTTATCTTCACTAATGCACTGCGGTGAAACGTGACCAATCTATCGACGGATAAGTGCTTGCGAAAGACCATTATTCGGATTCTGTGGCCCAAATGAATCCAGACAATGGTTTTCTGACGAGCCAAGATCGGAGAGGGGATTGGCATAACTTGATGCCCAAGCAGTGAAAAATCACCTACGGTGGGTTGCATGAAAAAGATCGCTCCTATTTGACCATTACACGCACATCAAGTAATGTTGGAAGGGGTGAAATGAGTACTGGCAAAAAGTCGATTGTTCGACCAAATGATGGATTGATTCGTCTGCGACGGTCAGACCGGCTCGGTCATGCGCTTTCTCTGTGGGTCGATGAGTGATTTCCTCACACTGCTGTTCTGACCGCCGAATATCACAAGAAAGCAACGCGTGGTCTGAGGAAGAAACATGGAGAACGAGTCTCGTGTATGTTACCGACTCCCATTAATTTTATCAATTATGAAGATCGGACGGTAGAAAAATAAAGTGACTATGGGGCTTCTTTTACCCTTTTCCTGGAAGGTGCAAGGACTCAGAACAGTCCACTTAAAAATCTAGCACCCTCCTAGCATCCCCGATCGCCGAGAAAACAGTCATCTTCGTGCAGTTTTTTATTCCGTAAAGGCGAGCGGGGCATGACAAACAAAATCACAGGTTTCAATAAAACAATGGAACTCTCCCCCTCTGGTTAGGAAGATATGGGTTGAAATTTCGAAAAGACAGAAGGAACAGACGGATAGGTGAGACTATGCCAACTTGCGTGCAAGTGTGACAGAATGGACTGAAAAAGCATGACCGTAGCAAAGTAATAGTCTCGAGAAGACAGAGATGACATCGACTGACGAAAATTGTAGCCACATTTACACTGATAGACAGACTAGATAGAAAAGCAGCGGGACAACATGAGTAGTATTCACAATGAAGGCAGTCGACTGCGAACAAAAATTAGAGAAGGCTTACGGAAATGGATAGGTGTGCAGTAACCGTCAGTTTACTGTACCTCTGGGAGGGAATCTGTGGAATAGAATGAAGCAGGGAGTACTGTACAAAAGCTAACTGGTCCTCTCTGTGTGTGTGTGCGAATGAAGCAGGGAGTACAAAAGCCAACTGGTCCTCTCTGTAGTGTGTGAGATGACGAAGATCAAGTAAGAGCTGGGCGTACAGTTCAGCTGAACGGAACCCGAAGGGATTTCAAGGAAACAAAGGTGGACTACAGAGTCAACGTTGAAATCTATTCAGGGGATCTTTGTCAGACCCCAGGACTGAAGGAGAAAGACAACCATTTCGTAGGTTCCGATCATAATACAAGAGTTGGGTACTTGTCGGATATAGTGAGTTCCCATGCCACGATACAGTCCGGAATAGCCCTCCTCAACATAAACTCGACGTAGCGTACGAAAGAAACCGCGGTACCGTCCGTTCGCTTCGCGCAAGCGAGTTCGCACAACCTCTATAGAGAGGGGAAAGGTAAAACAAAGTTACAAAATCCCTCGATTACCAAATTTGAAATCAAGTTACATTTGACCAGAGTTATAGATAAGGCAGTGGTGAAGGTGCTGACCCACTAACAGGAAGGCCTGTGGTTCGAACCCAACCTCGGCATCGCGACTGCTCTTGTCTAGGCTTGGGAAACCTCGCAGTATTTTAGTCCTCGTGCTTCCTTCGAATGGCATGGCGGCTAGGGACAGAAAGGGTTTAACAGTCGAACAATTATTTATCATAACATTATAAAGGAGACACAAAGATCTCACACTGGCTCAAAGTACTTCCGAAGCAATGTGCCAGGAAAGATGAATGAGAAGGGCGATCTGGACTCGATTTATCGACAACCGTATTTCTGTTGAATGACCTCTGAGGTAAAAGACGTGCAATAATCCCACGGTCAAGTTATATATCGCACCTAAAACACAATGAATTCCTAAGTCGTGAGGAACAAGCTGTGCTAGTTGTTTACCTTTTTCGTGCTTTTGGTCTTGAGAAACGAGCGCTCGTATGCACAAGTCGTGGATGAAAGGTGATACCGAAAAAACCTTTGAACTGGACGGATCAACTTGAATGTTGATTAGCTGCGAGACGCTTAACACATGTGACAGTAATTTATGGCTTCTATTTCAAAAGCGTGTTGTCCTGTTTCCACTTGGGTATCTAAGTGCAATTCGACAAGGAAGCAGTTTAAAGAATATTGCGGGACTGAAGGGATCAGTTGAGTATCAAGATGCTAGCGACAGCTCAAGACAGAGGTCAGTTGCACTCGATATGTTATGGGTTTCAAAAAGAGGCAGTAACCGCGACTGAGGAAGCGGTCGCGTCTCTAAAAACTCAAACTTTCGCCGTAATATTAATATTAGACGTTCAACTGTAGCACCCATTCGGTGCGCAACCGCCATGCCACCCGCTGGAAGCACGAGAGCTTATGTACTATCAGTTTGCCCAAACCTATAAAGGAGAAAAAATAGTTCAGCTGTAACACCCAGGCTGCCATGCCACGCGAAGGAGGCACGAGGGCTGGAATAGTGCCAGGTTGCCCAAGCCTAGACAGAGGAAGTCGAGGGGCAGAGGTCAGGCTCAAACATTCCGGTCAATAAATTCGCGCTCTAACCACTTGAGCCATCTTGCCCCGGACCCCCCCCCCATAAAGGAGCAGATGATATGTTGAGGATAGGTTCGAAGCACAGATCTTCCGGGCAGTAAGTTTGCGCCTTAATCACTGAGCTATCTCGGCATCTTCGTCATACACCATCGTTCATAACAAGACTTCAAACTGTGGCTCGAAAGAGGCTGACAGCACAGTCTAGTGGCCACAGCTTGATACGGCATTCTTACAAAGCAGTGACGATCCGAACTTCCACCGTAGGATAAGTTTATGACAAGCCAGTAGGAAAGCGATTGCCTGACAGTATCGAAATGCTAGTTTATATGAAGCTACCTTTAAGAGACAAAATTGACATCGAAACAACTCGGCGGAGCCTAATGGCTCCTACCATGACGCCCAGGTAGTGGTCCGCCTTATAAATACCATGTGGCTTGATACAAGTGGGAACGATGGAACATAAACGTACATCCCTTCGTTTTCGCATGATCCGTGAACTATATGAGGCCTACTGCACTGTGTAAACCACATATTTGCTGAGCATCTGCATCAAACAGTGGAACGAGGCAAGTTAGACTCTCAAAGACCTGGATTGCAGTTTATTTGATATAGATGTCTAAATCAATCTGACTGGGGTACTTGGCATACTGGCACGCGTTTGGAAGACTTCCGTGAAAACAGTCCTAGGTGTTACCAATATACTCATCAAACCGCTCACACAAACAGCTACGTCACGTGAAGGCGTTGAAGATACTCTCATCAACCAATCACTGCACCAAAAACACTCTCAGTTGAGAAACTAAAATGGTTATACTTGTATGAGAGCGTTGATAATTTTATAACTCTGTGGCTTTTATCTCTTACCGCAAAGTATTATTTGAGAACTCGTCGAAGGCAAATGTTCACAACAGCAGTTGCATTGACAGATCTGATGCCTATTCGGTAAGATCCTTTGACAACAACATAGGGTGGCGGATTGCATTTCCTAAGTGCATTATTTGAAAGGACTGAATCAGAACTCCAGTGACTATAAACAATGTGTGGCAAGTCTGGACAGCGTCGACTGCAATGTACAAATCAAGTCTGTCCATGTTCGTTCAGTCAGCCAATCTGAGGAGAAACACTAGTGTTGAACGTCCGATCTCTGTTAATCCATCTGTGAGAATTTAAGCAGTTCGGAAGACACTTAAAATCATTCCACACGTGGAAACCACACACGTAGCACAAAACGATCTGGCCAACGATCTGCGTACAAGATAAAATAAAAATGACCCAAGGATCACACAATAGCCAAACTGATAACGATTGGTTCAAGGGGTGGGACAAGGCACAACATCACATGCGACCCCCGAAGACCTTGAGAAAGCTGGATCGTGAGCATATAATCACCCGATGATATGAGTTCACATTTTTCAAACTATTCAAACGAGATATCCTTCGTATCCCATTATAAGATTTCGCCTTTTAAACTCCATGAATTTCACAGGACTCTTAGTTACGATAGATGACGATCCAAATTTAACGGCCCGCGTGGAGCTGGCATCCTCGAAAAAACATCCTCAGATGTTTGCACAAAGTGGATATCAGCATCATCCGGAATCTACCAAAAATAATTTCCATGCGCCTTAGGATTGACTATCAAGGGAAAATAAATGTACCTGGAAAACTCCGTATGATTGAATTATCTATCGAACGCGTACCTGAAGGACAATCGATTGCACCTCCCAGCAACACGGATCGATCTACATATGGACCGCAGTTGAAGCAAAAAAATTCTGACAAAAGTATCGGGAATGAAGTGGTCTCCAGGAAAAAATACACGTATCGATCCAACTGGTTTGGGTGAATGTGATCTTTCGTTAAAGAGGGAATTGGGGACGACCGTGCGATCAAACCTCAATTATTTAGATCATGTCCCAAGCAAAGAGTACCTCCTCACAAGAAACTGCCTCCACTACATTCAAAAATTATGCTTTGTTTGGTTTTCAAAACCGAAACGAAACCACTATGAAATTACACAAGCACTTTCGCGTGTTGTCTCCACTATGAAGCGATCACGCGGAGATAACATCGCCACCGTCATTATGCACAGCATAACGTCAACACTGATGCTTCGCTGCCAGAGATACCAACAGAACAACGTCCGATCAGGATTGATAGGACACGTATGCTGCGATATGTTAATAATGATTTCACTTTGTTCAGTCACATATGCGGTCTGAATATAACCAAGCGCACATTGTTGAAAGGACACTTATTGGTGAATTCCTACAGGTCACATGATCGAATGCTTCTGTGAGCACAATTGGAGTTTATGTGATATGGCTAATGAACCTCCATCTGTCGTTAGGTCTTTCGGCTTTACTTTAGGTGAAAAGATTCGAAAAGATCAACTGAGTCAACCTAATGGTTCGAATCACACATACACACAAAGGGTTGCTGACAATACGCAATCAAATGTTTGACGTCTGATCTGCGACTGTCTTTCTGGTAGCTTTTGAATCATACTTTGGTACAGGTCTAGCAGAGAATTCTACCAACATCAGCATCTATGCAGGTAGATAAGTTAGTTTAATTTCACGCAGGCACACGGCGAGTCTTCAGGTGGCTTATACAGACTTGAATCTGATACTGTTGCACACCTTTGGGCTGAAGGATTGCATATGCATATAATAATAGTCGTTCAACTGTAAAACGCTCTCGGTGCCCAGCTGCTTCGCGACCCGAAGGAAGCACGAGGGCTGAAATACTGTCAGGTCGCCCAGACCTAAAAAAGAGCAGTCAAGATATCGAGGTTGGGTTGGAACCAAAGACCTTCCGGTCACCCCCTGAGCCATATATATATATATATATATATATATATATATATATATAT
>NW_008751781.1:1242032-1258968 GCF_000715545.1 Opisthorchis viverrini
AAGACCTCCCGCTCACACACTGAGACATATATATATATATATATATATATATATATATATATAAACGCCGAAACAAGACGTTAGGTTCATGTGGACTTTGACAGTGCCCGGATAGAAGACTCATTAACATTATTCCCCCAAAGAACCCCTACATAGCCCACGACTTATCCGTGCTGTGGGCGCTTCATCTACTGCAAAGCCTAGTTAAAATAGCCCGAGAACTTGAAAACACCAATTATTTATTGTGCTTATCTGGTAGGTTGCACACTGTGTGGTTCATTCGGCACGACAAACGCTATTATCTCTAGGAACATACGAATTGTCATCTGATCAAAGTAAATACGTTAAATGGTACGCTACATGCGACATCGAGATAGCTGTGGTTAAGGCATGAACCTACTGGCCGGAAGGTTAGTGGTTCGAATCCAACCCCGGCATGTTGACTGTTCTTGTGTGGGCTTGGGTAACCTGAGGGTATCTAAGGTTTCGCGTTTGCCTCGGAGAGAATGGAAGCTGGGTATCGAAGGCGTGCTACGGCTGAAAGGTTATTAATGTTATCAGAAAGTAACTTGAAGTGCTTTGCATCAGTGATCGAAAATCGTGATGAAATTACTTCCTACAGAAGATTGGCTGGCTCTGGGCTTGAAGAGCTAGTTGGAATTTAGAATTCAAATTTAAGACTGTTCATACAAACGCAGACAGTGAGAACAAATGGCTACGGCAGATGAGTTTAGTTTCAGGTAACTATATCCAAAGAGAAACTGAAGAACATGCCAAAACACAACGCGAACGGATGGGTACAAACTGGTGGCCCTGTGACAGGACGAAACGAAAAGTAACACCTACCATGTGGATAGAGGACAGTGATTGCAACAGCTTTGGAAAACGCACTGGCCATCATGCAAAGAAGCATATCACTGGAGGCATTCAATTTGCTTCCACCACGCGAGCCGCGCAGATCACGCGACGTTCCAGTTGTGTAGGTAGATGTGCTGGCCAGAGAGAAATGTGGATGTTGCTGTCGCTGCTGTTGTGTCCGACGTTGCAAATCCCACCACAGCAATTCAGACTTTACGTTTTCATAGATGACAAAATTCAGGGCCGTCTCCAAGGAACCAACATAGGATGCGCTGACTCCTCGGTAGAAACCACGAATTCCTTCTTGCTGCCAAGTGTTTCGAATTACTTGTCCCACAGTGATCGGGGTCAAACCGGGTCTATGAGAAAAGTGGACAGACGACAATTGATGGAAGCTTGCTAAAATGGCGAAATATTATCGTCTATTAGACAGAAATTGCTTCGATTAACAAAGCCCCCATCTAGACTTTTGAATTATCCGGAAGATCTTGTTGACCACAGAAAAATGTTGAGAATCGCCACAGTCGGAGAAAATTATCAGCGCAAACGATCTAAACGTTATACAATGTATTTGGTTACATGGTTCTGATCCTCAAGGATATCGATGGTGAGACGCTGGATAACAAACAACTCAATTCAGTTAATCAGTTATAAACCATGCACCATGGGTACGTTGGTTCTAGCTATTACAGATTCGATCACCGGAAAGTGGGAGAGTGTGAGAAAACAATCAAACTCTGGAGGCGAGGGCATGTTTGGTTAGTTCGGCAACAGGGTAGCTACGCACTGAAGGCGGTGGCTTTGACGCATGAGCACCACTGACTGCGCGATTGGGCCATTTCTGTCAGTGTCACCAACCATTGGTGAGTTGAGTCTAGGGGTCCCCACCTAGAGAAGGCTGGGCGAAAAGAGCTCTGCAAGTCACACAGTCTTCTGGCATGCAGAGTAAATGACCTCACCAGCGTAACCTATGCATCATAAGTAATTCATCTATCGCGGGAGAGTTCCTTCTTCCTATGACCATCTGGCGCACCTCAGCACTACTAATCTGATGTTCCCACCAGACCTAAACAATGCTTCGAAGACACCGATGGTCAATTGCTGACACCTTCTGGGCGGAGAGGCCACGTCTCTGATACATAAAGCAGTATGGGTCGCACCACCGTAGTGTAAACTCTTCCCTTGACAGACGAGCTGACGTCACGTCGGCACCATACGTGTCGGAGGTTGGCGAAAGCTGCCCTGGCCTTTCCGATTCGAGAAATAATCCCATCTGCAACCAGTCCACCAGAACCTATACAGCTGCTGTAGGAATGGTACTTTCCTCAGCTTAGTTCTCGGTCTGAGCCTCCCAAGCTAGCGTTCACGCCAAAACAACCACCAACGGTGCACAAGGTCTATTAATGCCCAAAACGAAGTCAAGAACAGTTGTACAGCACCTCGTATATATAGAGTAAGCGGTTATAACTTCTGGAATTTCTGACGCGTTCTGGATGCGCGATTGGCAATCGGCATTTGGCCAATACTGGGTCATCATTGGCTGTTGGGTCCAGATTGTTGACCAATCAGATCTCGTCTTGATGCCGGACCGGCAAGCGTCCCGAATTCTGGGCCAACCTCGAGCGGGCCAGGCTTCTCGGCCGTAGCAGCGCCTAAAGACGTGCGGTATAGCGTGGATTCCTGCCTAACAGCTGTCGAGGTAAACAAATCTATCCACCACGTCGATTGGCTCGCCTGCAAGCATGAGGTTTGGATTTGAGCCCATCCAGTCTTATAGCAGCACTTTACACTTTGCGCGTGTGAAGAGCATGCCAAACCGTGCGGCATAGTTATTTGTTATTTTAAATGGTTTGCATTTTTGAAGTGTCTGAACTAAGGACAGCAATATCATTTGCATGCTCAAAGGCTGTGAGTGAAGATCTCGGGAGCATTTCGACTCCCGACTCAGATAAGCGGGGTAGGTAGTCTGTGGATGGTGACCAGACTGTCTGCAGTGGGAGATTTCCCGTTCAGACTTCAGGATTCGAAGGCAGACAGAAAATTCAAACACATCAGTAACAAAGTTGAAGAGGAAAAGCGAGAGAGGGCAGCTCTCTGTTACACCACTGGATGTGACGCACCCGGGCGAAGACTTATCGTATGCTCGTACGCGTCCACGGGGATTCGCTTAAGGGATACATACTGGAGAGGAGCATTTTTGACGGTGAGACACTGCCGAAGTTTCTGACGATCGGCAGAATCAAATACAGATCTCGGATCAAGAAAAGCGACCAGCCCGGGACACTTAGAGGAATGGCGCTGCTCAAGAACTTGTCTCAATGTGAGATACGGTCGATGCATCCTCTGGGTGAAAACTAGCTTGATTCCCACCGATTTTTCTCTCCCCACAGTCGAGTAACCTGTACACTTAGATGCGACGGATACCAGGCTGATGCCACAATGATCTTCGTATGACTATCTTGTGTCCTTTTTAAAGACTGGGATGAGGGTTGAGAAGCTCCATTCCATTGTATCCTGCTTTCGTCCCAGATTTTCTGTGGCGTAGTCGTCAGACTATTCACCAGGAACTCGCCACCTTCTTTGGAAAGTGCGAGGTGCAGACAATCTGGGCCAGATGCCTTGTCACGTTGAAGGCGTCATATCTCACACCCTTGTTGACGGTGTGCTGGTGTCGATGTTCCACACAGGCCCTCTGGGTTCATCTAGCAGTTATGTTGATGGAGACTAGCTGAACTGTCCTTTGAAGTGCTCAGCTCATCGCTCAAGAAGACGATTGAGGGGGTGAACTGCCGTTTCGTCGTTTTCGCATATCCTCTCGCTGACACTTAACTTTTTCTGACTGGTTGATCGAATCAGCTGGAACAGGGCGCACCTGTTGGGTGCGACGAAACCTTTTTCCATCTCCTGAGCCCTCGAAATACACCAGCTGTTGATTATCAGTCTCAGAACTGCAGTCGTCGAGACATACTAAAAATAAATAAAAATAGTTTAGCTGTAACACCCTTTCGGCGCCTAGCTGCCATGCCACTAGAAGGAAGCACGAGGGCTGGAATAGTGCCAGGTTGCCCAAGCCTAGACAGGGGAAGTCGAGAGGCAGAGACCGGGTTTGAACCACAGACCTTCCGGTCAGTAAATTCGCGCTAACAAATAAGCCATCTTGTCGAGGCATACGCCGACACGATAAAAAAAAGACCATTTACTGCATCGGCCTACATTGATTTTAATTGAGCTAGACCAAACAGTGTAAGGACGACTGTTTAATGGGATCCAGTCAAATGAAGCGCCTTCAGCCTTGGGGCTTAGGGTAGCTATCAGGAGGTATTGCATCAGAAAATTCAGATACCCAAACATTGGAGCTCATGTTAAGCGGCTTGAGGTGCACGACCAAGGTGGAGTCTTGTACGTATGTTTCAGGGACAACATAGATCGACAGATAAGGAAAGCAAGGCTACAGAAATAGATGCCAGTTTCTCAATTCGACACACAGTATGTACACTGAAGGCTACAATGTGGTTAAGAGCCAGTGACCCAACAGTCTGACCTACTTGGCTGTAGGGGCAGTTCTGGCCTGGGGAGGCAGGCAGGTCTCACTCTTAAACTACCTACACACAACAGACACCCTCTGAGCAGCACCGAAATCATTCGTTTTAAGTATTTCGACCGTATGAAATAATGCGCCAGCGGTCACGGTCGACCGTTGGACGATCAATATGTGGTTTTCAGGGCCGACTACTTGTAAGTCATTTCTAAGGCAGCATTGCTACCTTCATAAACAGGGACATCTGGTCGTCTGGGGAAAGCGCCTTACTTTCTTCACAGCTCTATCACAGATGAAAGCAAAATTCTACCTCCAGACGGCCTTGTAATATGATTTCCCGTGGTACGGCAACCCGCTGTTCCTTATCAGGTTACTTCACGTCAGCTTTCCTGCCATGGTTGAACCTTTAGGAACTGAGTTCCAGCCACTATATCCCGCACGATCATTGCAGCACAGAAGTTCGACCACCACGACAAGGAACAGATTTGAATAACAAACATTTCTGGATCGCAATTCAAAGAGCAATCTTGTTGTGAGTACAGGTATACATTGCTATGGATTTGAGCAGTAAAGCGAGCAGCGTTCAGAGTAACAGCTCGGGTGCATGAACGCCAGGTGGTACACTGACTACAGCGTCTCTCAGTGTTTTCAGTTGTGTCCCGTCTCGCTGCCTCTATCCGTGTACAAGTCACTTGTAGACACAGGAGAGTTTCCAAACTGAGGTAACCCATCTTCGATGTCTCATCATCACATATCTCCACCACATTTAGATCGTACCCACATGGCTGAAAAAATTTTTAAAAATCGTTCAGCTGTAGCACCTTTTCGGTGGCCAACTGCCATGCCGCCAGAAGGAAGCATGAGGGCTGGGATACTGCCAGGTTGTCCAAGCCTATTCGGGGAAAGTCGAGAGGCCGAGGCCGGGTTCGAACCACGGACCTTCCGGTCAGTAAATTCGCGCTCTAACCACTTGGACCATCTCAGTCATATGGCTGATTGTTAGATGAAAATCTTTGCTCTAAAGAGATTGGTCAGCTCGTATTAACTGGAAATGAATTTGCGTTCTCGACGTGCTACAAGCAGATCAATAGAAGTAGGGAATTTTCAAGAACGGAAAGTCTCTGCAAGTGAGTGATCAGGAGAGATAAACTGGGAGAAGAAGACCAAAAAAGGACTACGTTTAACCTGACAGGTACGAGGCACTCATCCGATAAGTTAGGTTGCCAAATCTCCAGCTCAGTTCTTAACGTTGTTCGAAAATTAGCCTCACGTTACGCTGTACGACAAGGTTGGTTCTAATATAAGGCAGTAGATAGGTAGGATGAGAAAGATGTGCAGGCCTGAGCGTCTCAATGAGCGTAATTTAGAAGTGGCAACATTGCAAAAGAAGTTCAGTAGGGGCATATAACCAGATGTCGGTCAGTTGCTATTCAAAAACCAAACCAACCGAACAGTATCACATGATCTAGTATTTTTACGCGAAAATTACACCATTCCAAGATCTACCAACAAATGACGCCCTATGTGCAGGTCCGCCATGGCTACACAACAAAAGCCCAAGTAGTTACCACGAAGCACCTATCGTGCCGGCAACATGCCCCATAACCAATCGATCTTGTTTGTTGTGCGTGTCCAAAATCACGTGAATTCAATGGCAACGCAGATGAACACCTGAACTAACAACTGATACTCCAGTTTATGGTCTGTTCTCATTGCATCCCTGTGAAAGGTCAAGATGTCAGCGACAGTCCAGTGCAAAGGGTGCGTTCAGCCTGTTTCGGCGAGCGACCGATACGCAAAAATTTTCCGGGGACTGAAATGCTATTAGTTGGTCCATGTTTACAAGCCGCAAAGTATTGTACAGTGGAAGCGGAAACACAAGACGTAGGGAAAACTAGGCTAGCTAGCTAATCGTGCCTTACCGAGAGTCGAGCTGTAGCCGAGTCTTCACATACCATATAGGGTTGGTCAATGAGGATGCTGTAATACCTGAAGTAGGAAAACAGGTCGATGGGTAAAAAAAAGGAAAAGAGACGAGAAAGTAGCTAGTTGGGTCACAGTGGGGCTAGCAACACAGATACAGAATGAGGCAGATGGGACATGAGAATGGTGCACAGTATGGTACTGTGCACCAGGGGATTTAGTCGAAACCACTATGGATTGTTTGTCCTCCAGACAGATCCACATTTATCCTTGCTCTACAGCGGACTTGTAACAGGCAAATTTTTCTCTTCAACATTTACCGCCATCAATGTTGAAAGAGGTGTAACACCACACGTGAGAATCGACGACAACCTGTCGCACAGATTTTAGCCAAAGCCAGCATTTTCTTCGTAATATGACCCAACTGAAAGCCTGAGCGCCACACAGTTTTCGTTGATGGCTGTACTCATTCCCTCCCTGAAGTAACATTCGGGCGAAGTGTGAGGCACTGAAAACTAATTGTATTGAGATCACCTCAAAACTGACTCCACATACTCACTGTTGACAGCTGTCAAGTAGTTAGGATCCTCTGTCCACCTACAACAAGTTTCGCGTACCCGTCGAAGCGATGTTGACGTATCGAATCTTCGCACACTTACCGCATCCGAAAAGCTTCTTACAATCACGTGTGGAAGCTGATGAGCGAAGGGTGAGTAATTTCACGGAGAACGACAGGTCTACAAGCTGCAGATAGTATCCCCCATATGAAAGCTCATACACCCTACGTCGCGAGGGTCACCGATTCCCTGTACGACATTCCTCACCGAATGTCTGTCAGCAAAATGCCTAACTCACCACCGTTATCACTGGGGAATTACCAAAAACACGAGGATTACTTAGGTGAGTAGGCCGTTCGCCCCTCTGAGAAACCGTACGTCGTATGGATCTTGAGTGGTGAAAGGAAAGGATGCAAGGTGATTTGGTTCGTTTCCTAAAGTGTTCACTCTTGAAAGGTTTGTTGTTGGGAGTTAATCAAAAAGAGATAGGAGGACCCGGTCGTTTATTGGTAGGGAGAACACATCGCCAACAGGACAGTATGTATTCTGTCATGTCAAAAGACTACACATGATTCAGCGTGCGCAGCGTTGGGATTCTCATTTTAAACAGCAACCCGCTGTGCACATTTTCGTCTAAAAAGGCCGAAAATATACTTAGCCAAAACCCTTAAACCCAATAATACAGTTCGGATAGAGACGGTCCGCAACAAGACCACATCAAGCAGGTGGTTGTAGTCGAGAGCAGTAGGAACACGCGGCTTCCATATCGCTACGCTAGACATACAAATAGCACATAGGTTTTTCGTTAACATCCTCACATTCTCCAGTCGTTACTGCAGCTGTCGGCAGTAGTTTCGGCAAACCAAGACGTGAGGTGAAGAACTAGATGAACTCTTTTAATTTTCAGAGTTGCGATCCGACCGCACCCGAAGTTGATTTCGTATCAACGTACATGGCCTAGTTTGAAAACTACAACCGGTTTGCGGTCGCTGAGTCCAAGGTTGCAAGGATCGTCAGACGTGAAATTTTCAACTGAGATTTCGTCCTGTAAATGAAGTCAGTCTATGCGGAAAAACCTAGAATCCGTTTCTGACTTGTTGGGAATAACGAGCAATGCGCATCTCATGAAACCCCGGTAAGGACTTTCGAACCCGCGACATCCTGGCTGATAGTTCGAACGCACATGCGAGACACGCCCTTAAAAATATCAACCGAGCCTATTCCAACATCTGGTTCATGTTGGAAACACACTGACCTTAGACGTGAAAGTCAAGGGAGAGGAAGATAGAGACGGCTCGGTAAGCAAGGGTGTTTATCGTAGGAAGTAGATGGGACAATAAACTCAGTGCCGACTTGTTTCTCCAGGTCCATTATAGTACAAATAATGTGCAAGCCAAGTACAGTGATGACTGAGATGCGGGTGGAATTCCTGTTAAAAGCTGCGTACAAAGCCTTCTGGGGCCAGTTTAATACACGTCACTAATAAGTGTAGTTATCGCCGGCGAACCAATAACTAGGAGACTGGTGGTCGTTGGCTTGTTCGCTGAGCTGGGCAGTTTGATTGCAAACGTTTCATCACCAATCGAGGTGACATCATCAGTGCGTTATAGTGGAGCGTAGTAGTGCGTAGCGGTGGGTTTCCTCTATAGAAAACTAAGAGACTATCTGACTGGATAAGCAAAGCCTATTACTCGACAAAATTTGCCCGTCTCTTAAGAGCGTACCAGTCTGAGTTTATCCTTTTTTCAAAGAGGAGCCCATTGCTTCCACTATCAGATAAAACAGACAGGCAGGTTCTGAACGGAGTCATGAATAACCATCAAGAACGATTCAAATAGTTCTACCAAGGTGGAGATTATCCGCCTCGTATTTCAAGACAAACATCGGCAGTATTCGGAAGAAGTTCCTCGATGTACTATCATTGGATAGAAAACAATCGAGGTAAACATGTGAAAGAACCAGTGGCCAACGACCTCGCCCAGATGATGTGAAACAGCCAATTACAAAGTTAACGTTACATGGAAGTAACAAGCTTGGTACATACAATTCACATGCTTTGTCAATCTTATCCATTGCGTGTTACATGTCGTTCCATCAATGTTCAAATACCAGTTGATACATGTGATCATATGGTGGAATGGCAGTGTTAGTACGACCAGACTAGCATTCATCCTTGAGTCAAATGTGTGAGCGCGGGTCTAAGTGGAAGTACAATCGGATTGCTCTTTCGAGAATAGAGTCTGGCATGGAAGACGATCAAGTATCATTCAAATAGAGCGGGGACTATCGTCAACAGGATTCAAAGCACATGGATACAGAAATGACTGATGGTGGTTCGAAGTCTGCATAAAAGTGACCAACTCTACGAAAAGGTGTGGCGTACGCTTCCGTGTATACGAACAACAGCCGAGTTTGGTCATACTGTGAATCGATCAACAAAAGCATTTTTGTGAACCATGCAATACCTGTTGGCCTGATTTCATTGACGCTCCTACTGTTAAGACGTCTGCAGAGCGCCGACACAGCGTGTCATAAGGGGACAAACCCCACATGCGAATCGCATCTACACCTGGAACGGTTGATGTGCCCTCTGTCCCATCTTCATCCTCAAAGCACATCTATGGTTCCAGGTGGCCGTTTCAAAGTGAATAGCGGCTGCACCACTGCGTAGAGCTTGATGAAGTTGGCTACACTAACTGGGGGTTGCACGTAAACGGGGGTCCTGGTTCGAAAGTCATCAGGGCTATTCCGACCAATGTCTATCCACATTGCTCGTGGTTTTATTTCAGGGCGCAGACAGTTGTGAAAAAGCAATGGGGTTATCATTACAACTAACAATATACTTTGGGATATACTTCAAGGCAGTATTTTGCGGTCAACTTATCCTCTTGGAGGGCGCAGTCAACATGAAATAAATCATCTATAAAAGGTTGACAAATAAAGAATATACGTTATTCTTAACAGAAACGTCTGTGATTTGAATCCGTCAGTGAGTTTTCAGTTCTTCTAACCCAGAAATTTAGCTCCTGTGCTTCCGCCGGGTTGTAAGCCAGCTGTTATGCAGAAGACGAGACCGAAAGACGTGAATTTAATATCCCAATAGAAAGTAAGGATCCACAATCACGAAAGAGTGCTCATCTACCGGAAATCTCGATTTGGTTGAGGAGCTACGACGCTGGGACACTCGACAGCTCGTCCAAAAAATGCATCCCAGGAAGTACGTGACTGTGTAGTTCTTTAGCACATTCGCGTATCACACATAATTGTTGTCAAAAGCTGCCGATAACATTCACTCGCAATTTAAGACCCACGCTGGTATGCCTATGACACCGGGATTCATTTGCGATGTTATCTTCGAAATAACGGTATTTTCCTCAGCTTAGTTCTCGGTCTGAATCTCCCAAGCTAGTGTTCCCGTCAACCACCAAAGGTGCACAAGGTATATTAACGCCCAAAACCGGGGACGCAGTGGTCACCAACCCCCGACGCCCGGCCCCTCTCGCTTCAGACCATTTTGGCGAGTCCTGTTAGCAGCCTGCAACGTTACCATCACGGCCCGAACCATTTAATCTACAGTCCCAGGTTCATGCGGATCGTACCACTGCTATTCGGAAAGTCAAGAAGAGGGGGACCGGCAGAAGAGATTCCAAAAAACTATACAGAGGCCAGATTCTAATCCGAGGATATGGGGAATGGTGTCCAGGTGGACGCAGGGGTTGAGTGCGTTTATACAGCTGCTTGAAGTAACAGGTGACTGGCCGATCATAGCCGTGTCGTGCTTCAGTTTGATGAGGCACCGAAAGTTCGACTGTTACTGCGGAAACTGGGAACAGTTGAACATGATTGAATCCCAAATTTCATACTCCTAAAACTCCCTTGTGACTTTAGCTTCCCAGATACTGTCAAGATTCTGGCCCAAATATTCGATGAACAAAGTTCCTTGTTCAATATTCGTTATCAGTGTCTCAAGATTACCAAAAGGGACACTGAAGATTTCATCATCCATGCCTGTGTGCTCAACAGAGAATACGAGCGCTCAGATCAAAGACGGAGAATCAGTTTAAGTGCCTAAGTGTAATATCCGATCACCAGTCGTTCTAAGATGCTGACATCAAAACCAGGCTGCTTAACAGATTCGGAAATGACGTTCCAAAGCCTCACCACTGAGTGTCAACAGTTCATTAATCTGAAGCATGACACTGCTATGATCGGAGGGTCACTTGTTACTTCAAGCAGCTGTGTACACGCAATCAGTCTTACGTCGCATTAATCAAGTGCGAGAGAGGATTCACAAAGTCAACAGTAATCCTGAACGTTAGGTAACTGGAAAGTACTATGCAGGTGATATTCCGTGGACGTGGAAGTGATCTTCCTAGGGAAAAATAACCGGTAAAAAAGCTTAAGAGGATACCAAAGTGCGGCCCCTTATAAGGGGGTCATCATCATTGTAAGCTGTAAGAACCGCATACATGTCGTACAGTGGATGTAGCTGCCACAATTTCGTTCACAGATGATTCAAGGTGAGTTGAGTAGCTGCGCATTGGAGGCGGGAGCTGATAAATTAGTGCGTAAATACAACACTGTCAGTGGCCTGCTAAGTGGGGGAAATGGGAAGGGAGCTATGCACTGAAGGCGATAGCTTGGATGCATGAGTGCCATTGAGGACGCGATTAGGCCATGTCTGACAATGTGTCTCGGGGTCCCCATCCAGGTAGACGGAAATGACGAGCGCAGCTGAGTTTGCTGGTAATGGTTTTTATACGTCGCTGCCAAGTCATTGCTTGACCACCTCTGGCTCGTTTCCACCTTTCACGCGGAAAGAACCCTTCGAGGAAGCCGGCCGACTGGCATACGCAGCACGTGACCAAACCAGCGCAACCTATGCAGTGTGATCAGCTCATCCATCGAGGGTAAGTTATTTCTTCCGAACACCTGCGACCTACTTCAGCATTGCCGATCCGGTGTTCCTACCAGATTCGGGCAATGCTCCGAAGACATCGATGGTCAAAGCACCGGTGTCATGCAGACCTTTCCTTGAAGGCGAACAGCACCAACAGCACTCATATTCCTTGTAGAACTATCCACTAGATATGGAGTGGACGTGCTTGCGGACACCACGTTTTGCTGGAGAGCACTTCGAGGAGCCACATAAATAATGCAGCTCCTTCAGGATGAAATCTCAGTTGAAAATACACACGACTGATCCTTATATTTCCAGGAAGCATGTCGGCAGAGAATAGTAAAAGTGACTGATGTTGCAACTCGGATACTTGGTTGTTGGACCAAAAACGACGAGATCGCACCTATTCAACTAGAATTCGAGCAAAATTTTGAAGAAACGAAATTCTTTTCCAAAGTACCGCCTTACATAGAGACGCGTTCTTTTCATCTTCACAATGTGCTGCTTCTCGCCAATCAGCGACTGCATTACAACTCGAAAGGGCATTAACACACCACTAGTAATCGCTGGAATCTAGTAAAAAGCCGTCGTTTGAAATATTAGTAGACTTAGCTAGACACGTCCACAGCTCCACCTTGATCGTCTGAATCATCCAATATGTATATCATCCAATGTTCATTCTAAGCACCAGTCTTCATCAGAAATGTAAAAGCCGCATCGCGTCCAAATATACCTGGTCCCGAGGCAAAAAAGACCGATTGTTTACCAAGCCCTGCTGAAACGATGACTTCGTAATCGGTTCCAACCTTTTTCCAATTGTTTGAACACAACACCAACTAAAGATAAACAAGAATATGGTTTGTGGAGCCCATAATAAGCAGCAAACACGTATAGAACTCACTTCCAAATCCGGCTGCACATAGAAAGACTCCAGAAGAACCGTCGGAAAAACGGCTTTCGAAAAGCACCTGACCTTTGTGGTAGGCACAAAAATAAATTCCGCTGAAGCGTAAAACAAGAGGACAAGCAACATGAACATCACTCAGTGTTTATATAAAATCAAGTCAAGAAGTGAAGATAGAATGAATTTTGAACAGCGCAGGGAACGAAACCGAGAAAAAAGGGTGTTACAATTCTTGGGCATGGTAGCTAGTCGAAACCATAGTAAAGATTGAAAAAATATAAGATCATTGAGGGCAGCGTTAATGGGTTATTAATTTACTAAATTACGTAGTGTATGGGTACATGTTGCATCTAAGCACCCATGCGCATCCGGATATAAAAAAGTGGACTTTGAACACATCGTCATCATCGACAACATAAGATCAGCGTACAAAGATAATGCTATGCTACCAGACAACCACGATTTCTTTGAAAGCATTATTGAGAATAAAGGATTAAAAGTGGATGGAAAAAGGACTTACAATTGGTCTACCACAATCATTCCGAAGTGCCCACACATCCAGACACCTATTCAGGCGATCAGGACAGAAACTGACAAGAAGAACGCCAGTGACATACATTGATTAGCAGCCAAATCTTGCAGCATGTCCAACCAAGTGCAATGGAGACCACGTGGTCCCCATAATGAAAGGCGATTAGCACAACAGCACCCAGACGTCTCGTAACCTACTTCATACCCGCTGTCAGTTAAAAGTTTGGCCACCTCTCTGCTCACTCCACTGTGAATCGGACACAGAGGACAGCACTCACTTCGGCAAACGATCGTTTGGCACGCGCAATACATGGCCTAACCAAACCAGCTTCTGGTGCTGGACTATGGTTCCAAGATGGTTCCAAGCTATGGTTCTGAGACAACGGTTATCAAAGAGTTGAAGATGCCTCAGTTCCGCTGCTCGAATAGTCAAAGTTTTACAGCCATACAACAAAACTGCCCCTACTATGGCCTCATGCACACGTCCCTTGAGATTCAGGGATACACCGATTTGACACCATAGTTGTCTCAAATCATCTAACTCGACCAGAGCCTTGGAGATTCATGCGTTTCCTTCACCTGTCACACAATAATCGGAACTAATACAACTTCCAATATACGTAACATGTGGGAGAGGTGAAATTTTCTGGACAAAGCAGTATGTACGGGATAGCTGAGGAGTTCATGAGGAAGGAAACGAGCATATTTGCTTGAAGTAATCATAATGCAGTAACATAGGCATCGGTAGATGCTGCCACGGGAAAATGAGACCGTTTGTCTGTCCTGAAGGGAACCGCTCAATGAATCGTGGTTAGCGAGGGACGGTGTTGCGAATCCCTTACGGGAGTGGTCGGTGTGTTAAAAGAATTGTCACGCCAATTTAGAAAGATTATATCATCCTTGAAATATAGGGAAACGAGGATAGATCCACACGCAAATGGATATAGGGCACGAAGCATGTCGTGCTCAAAGTCAATCTAGACTGTCAAATGGGTTTACAAAATGCTTCGAATTCGAGGATGATCAACAATGGGACGAAGATGAAGTCCACGCAAATTTTGAATCACAGTTGCCAGTTTTAGACGCAGACAGGGCATGATTTGGCTAAACGGTATGTGCAAAAAAGTGAGAAGACGTTGGTAGAACTCAACTTTCACAGTAGGGTCCGCTTAGCTGTTGATGTACTTGTCCGAAATTTCGCGCGACTTTTCTGCCAAATCATCCATGAGGGGTTTGTTGCTGTACTGTGCCTTCGTTTCTCCTACGTCCCTTTCAGACTAGGGCTATCCATAACGAAAACCCTATGACTAAGAATGAAAATATTGCTTAAAATATCAAAACCCTATACACAATCATCTAGTGGCAAAAAAGCCTTACCATCATTTGGGGGAAATGACGGAAAAGGTGCAATGGCGCGTCCTAAGAATACAAACTCTGCAAACGAAATCAAAAAGCCCCATCTCAAGTTCTTTCACAATGGGGGATACAACTCAGGAGCGGTGAGACCTGTCTGCCCACCTAAAGGTTGAAGTGATTCATCCGGGTCAGAAACTGCAGCCAGCGAGATCTTCAGGGGATAGAGAACCAGCATTATTGTCCACAAACGGTTGTCGTTCCTCATGTCCTAGGTCTTCACGTCTATTAGCACTATCGTGTGAGCACGTATCTGTACTGTAGCTAAACTATAATTGCATTCAGGAAGATCGTCTCTATCCTCGTTCCACTATTCTCCAAGCGTATACTGCTCCATCGCCATACTAAGGTCGTTGAAGAGATATCACTTTCCGGTCACCAGCATGAAGCTATAGTTTAGTCAAAAATACCGGGATTTTGCACAGGCTTTCTGAAAGTTCTTTCTACATCAAACCACTGCGATAAAAAAAGGTGAAAACAGTTCCTTTGGACATGAAAGTGAAGAAAAAATGCGACTGACTTCTAGCGCCAAAAAAAACAAGCATAAGTGAGGATAGGGTGCTATCCAATGCATGCCTCCTACTCGGTGAAATCACCAAAGCGGCTTCTAAAATAACATCTGGCTTGTGGCGTGCTATGGAGCCGTTCGAGTATGGGTCTCACCCACATAAAGGCATCGACTGAGAGTTGAAAACATATTCTTTACATCAACATCAGGCGATATTTCGTGACAAAATAGTGGTGACCTCCCGCCAAAATGACGTGAAGGGTGTTCATGACAAAACGCGACAAAGAGATACCTGTATACACAGAGATCAAAGTTGTATACTTCTGAAGGGCTTGAGAAGTGCGAACGAAGATTATTGTGTTATGATCTAGCGTAGTAAAAACTATACAGTACATACATGTGTGTAGTATGTGTATAGTGAGAATCTGAGGTTGTGACTGAACTAGGCTGCTGTTAAACCCTTCACTGAAGAAGTTCATTCGGAGGTTATCATAGTGATATACCGGGGAAATGAGCAAATAGGTGAATAACCTAAAAAGGAAAGGTCTATCAGCCATTATAAACCTAGGGCACTCCCTTCAAGGGACAGACAGACTGCACTACGCATCTGACATTTTGCATGAATTTTACCGGCTTTGATGTCTGGTGCATGTAGTATACCAACTGCTAACTCATATGATTTCATAGTGAAAGCAATGAGATCACCCCAGAGAATAGCAGGAAGTGAAGCACGTTTTAGGCATTTATTGCGCGTGCGACTGGCTTTATTGGTAAATTCGGTCATACTGTATTCCTACAGAGCAAAAATAGCATGTTTTGTAAGTCTGCTAGAATAAGTCATGAAGCTGGATGTGAGACCAGTGAACCGACTCCAAGGATTCAGCAGAAGATGGAACGGATCATTTGAGAAATACTAGAGACAACATGGAACCCTGGATCAGCTGATTGTTCACTATTTTGCCAATCCGATTCTTGGAATGCCTAGGGTTCTGAATTCGGATACTGAACGAGCATGATTGAGTAAAGTAAGCGACAAGGTCGCGACATGAACCACACCCAACCATTGACTAGGGAGGACCTCCAATCACTAATGAGCTCGTCAAATTGTCACCGTTGATGTGCGAATTAATTAGTGCGGCCCATCAGAGTACCATAACTGCTCTGCGACACCGCCTACCATAACTAAAGTTTACGGCCGACACACAGTAGTCGCCCATAGTTTTAGTTTGAAACCAGGTACATCTGACTGTCGAGATCACACACAATAGGTAGCTGAGTAAGCGTCCGTGTTTGAGTGTTCGTCAGCGGCGGGGATATCACAAGCTCCTATTCTGAACGACGATAGAAAGTTGTGAGTCTCCGTGGATTGAGAAATCGCCTCAAATTGTGATGCAGGCGCGCAATTCGTTCAGACTAGTACAGCTGCAACCTATTATTCCAAACGTACTGAGTACAGTTGTGATACTCCACTAGGTCGTGAGCACAGCCGATCCAACCATCCTCTCAAACCAAGCCGCATTACGTACATGATTTTCTTTCCTTGTATAGTAATAGGCGCGATTCCCAACCACTTCCGTCAACGTTTCTAGCCAAGTTCAGTCATTGTCTTTCGGACCCAAGCGGTGAGTCTAACTGAGTCGACAGAGAACTGCTGAACCGTGATGACCTTTGTGTTTAAGTGCTGGGTCAACTGTCGACTGTCTCGACGCTTTCTCCATGCCTCACTTGGTTCTGTGAAGAAAACTCGTCGCAGAACAGGTCGAGCTGCCATCCCAAATACATACCCAGACGACCAGTACGTCAT
>NW_008751781.1:1259105-1269344 GCF_000715545.1 Opisthorchis viverrini
ACCGTGATGACTTTGTGTTTAAGTGCTGGGTCAACTGTCGACTGTCTCGACGCTTTCTCCATGCCTCACTTGGTTCTGTGAAGAAAACTCGTCGTAGAACAGGTCGAGCTGCCATCCCAAATACATACCCAGACGACCAGTACGTCATTACAACGTTACGCCTGCGGTAGACGCGTCGTCCAAAAACGGTAGTACTCACCCACCCCTCCCCCTCGATGCACAAGATGCTTCATAAACAACGAAAGTCGAACACGGAGAGTCGTCTGATATTTTCAATTCGGGAAAGCCATTGTTCACACCTGTAGAGGCGTTGGACAAACCGACACGTTATAAGCTCGACCCTTCAGTGATAGACTGATAAAGCGCCCACGCCAGAGAGGTTGGAGATTTTTAAAGGTCTTGGTGACCCTTGGTGTGATTGTGGCAGTTTGCAGATAAAACGGGCAGATAAAACGAGTGTTCTGTCAGCAGCGGTGATTTCACGTCGTTGATGAGAAACATATGCAGTGATAGCTTAATTATGGGGTGAGACAATCAAACGAGTTCTGTAGGGATTGGGTGCCATCATTAGGACAATATCATCAACGTTGTCTAGTTCCTGAATCCTTCCACCCTGGAGGAATTTCACAACACCAAACGTATTTCCAGATGTACTGGCGTGAATTCATCAACGATGAAGTCAGCCAGAAACGGGAATACTGTGTAACCATGTTGGTGATGCGAAACGGATGAAATTCTTAATCGCTGAAACGGACTTGAGCCGTCGTTTCACTACACAGTACTTCCAAAATGTTCACGAATTTATGAGCACAGCACTCTCTGGTCTACGGAGTCGGATGGAAGTCGGATGTTTACCATGAAACCAACTCCCCTCAGCGACCGAAGTTATGATTGACCTAACTTCAACAACCAATTAGTGTTCAGATGTTCCTAAACTGGATGCTTTGAGGAGTAACGTAAGACTAGGCCTCATAAGTCGACTTTGTCGACTCTCGCAGAATGGTATGGACATTCTCGTACACATAACTTTGGCCTACACGGATACCTCGGTAGGATGGATTATCTTTTGCCCAGATAACTCAGTGATTAAGATACAAACCTACTGATCGGAAGGTCCGTGGTTCGAACCAACATCAGCATCTTGAGTGCTCCCGTCTAGGCCTCAGCCGTCGTACTTTCGTCGGGTGGCCTGACAGCTAGACACCGAGTGTTACAGATGAACGACCTATTTTTATGTTGCAAATCTTCCCAACAGTAGCTTACTGAAATGTATCCTGTGCCAGCCTGTGGTTGGTGGATGCCAAATTTTAGATACCATTTTGATGTCTGAAGTTCAGACAGGTTAAACATAAACCATGATTGAGCCAAATAGTCAAAAGCCGTTTACCGTTGTCATTTCTATGTGAGTCAAGACAACGCGGACCTCCTAGTTGAGGTTCTTCTGAACCGAGTCTACCAATGCGCGTTTTGAAATAGCCAGTTGGAAAAACAATATAAGATCGAGCTTTGCGGAGTAGTCCGTTTGCTCTTACGGTTAGCGAGGGTTGATCGTTGGGACAGACTGACATGAATCCTTCTCAATACTGTTTCAGCTTTGACACATTTAAAGAAGTTACCGCTTGCGAGAATCTCAACGAATCACGAGCGATTCATGCGGTAACAATAATGGACATTTCTGTGCCAAAACTGCATCCACATTGATTTCAATTCGTCTCTCCAACGTTAATGAAGTTTTACGCACCATTGCCAACTACGCATACTGAGTTGAGCACCACACTGAAACACTTGCATTCTCTTCAATCTGCCTTGACCATCGCGAATCACCTCTCAGTATCGACACCTCCTCACAACCAACATTAAGTTGGCTCGTTTCGAACATGTAGGCATTTGACCGCAGGGCTGAACAACAGAGCACATATGATGACAGTGAGTGGCGTTAGCACTATTACTTCTTTGATTCAAGGTGAAATGACTTGGTGCTGCTGGCTGATTTGATCCACCATTCCTGAGAATATCAATGATAGATAATCGTTCAGCTGTAACACCCTTTCGGTGCCTAGTTACAATGCCACCCGAGAGAAGCACGAGGGTTGAGACACTGGCAGGTTGGCCGAACCTAGATAGCAGTCAAGATGCAGAGTTCGGGTTCGAACCACGGACCGTCCGATTAGGTTTGCGCCCTAACCATTGAGCTACCCCGAGCTCGAGCCATTATGCTGGGTCCGCTAATCAGACCGCTTAAGGAATTGAATAAACGAACGAGTGCTTAATGAAGTGGCTCCAGTTCCAAGCCACCTAAAAAGGTTACCACTCCTTCTTGGAAGCGCAAAACCTGGCCGAGATTCAACTTAAAAGTCAACTCGAAGAGACTTAAGCGGATACATGGTTACGCGAACATTCACAAAACTTACCTATGATTTCTATCATGGAGGGTCTTTTGGAGTTACACAGTTTGCACAGGAGGTTTACCATATCCGTGGGGAGGTGCTAACCCTCTTCAACAACCAAAAATATTTTTCATCAATTATTTAAACAAGTCTGTTTGGGAACTTCTTCCGAAGGTTAGAGAACCCATCAATTTATCTCACCATCGACAGGAGCGAAAGCCCTTTCAGAGAGGACGATGTTTGATGATCCGAAGTATTCGTTTCCCAAAAGGGCATCATAGTGAGGGGCTTCCCACACCACTACTCGCAGTGGCAACGTCCCTAAAGAGATACGGTAGTGTCGGGCGCACTGTATCGAAGGTCAGGTTTCCGTGTCCAGGGGTAACGTTATCCCCAGCCAGCAAAAACGAAACTTATCAAGATATTCAAGTGAACATATTGTCCGAAGAAGTTGATCAGTTGTTTCTATTTTTTTATTTACAGGTTAGCTGCTCTTTGTGGATGCAAACATACTGGACGAAATAACAGTTGACCCACTACACATTCCCGAATATCTCAGGAACCAGTATTTCTACAGAAAGTAATAAAAGACACATAGCAAGCCCTAAAGGTGCGAAACGCTAATGAAGCCACCTTTGTCAACAACCTCGGCTAGGAAATTCAAAGGTCGGTTTCGAACCACGTACCTTCCGGTTAGTAGGTTTGAGCCCCACCCACTGAGGCTCTAGCTCGAGTTCTGCGGCACTGTCAATACCACAGTGATTTCTCATCAGTCATATAACGGGACTACACACATTTGGTCAGCCGTAAAAAATGCGCGGTTTCCAGAATGAACTCTGCCACTATCTCCCTACAATTCTTAATAGATCTGCAACCGGAATGCTTCGGAGGCATTCGGGTGTTATCATGCTGTGATGTCCTATATCCAGCTCGTTCTTCAGGAGAATATGGGGCATATTTACTTGTTATATTAGTTTACCATTTAGTACCACTACACGGTACATAAAGTCTAGCCAGTAGTTACACAGTCATCACCACAATTCAGCTCACTGAGTGCTGGCCAGTTTCCGAACGTTCCGCACAAGCAAGTCAGTTAACATGGCCAAAAGGACTGTAGGTTTCTGAAATATTACTGAATTCAATACCCTCACCGCCATTCGCAGTCACAAAGGGTCTTTCGTTGTAACCATCACAAGTTGTCCCGGATGAGATCTGTTTCGGGACAACTGATCTAGTTCATCTATGAGGATACCAAGCATTTGTTGCACTCCTGTCATACAAATTTTTACAGGCAGCATCCGTTCCAGCTCAGACCTCCACTTCCTGATTCTATGTGTTCCCCTTGAAGAAGACCCAGAGAAAATGGCCAATGGACTAAAGTGATCGATTTAATAACCATAATAATCATTCCACTATAATACCCTTTCAGTGCCTAGTTGCAGTGCCACCCAATGGAAGTACGGGGGTTCAGATAATGCCATGTTGTTCAAGTCTGGACAGGAACAGTCCAGATGCAGCGGCTGGGTTCAAACGAAGGACCATCATGCCACTAAGTTTGCCGACCGAGCTCAAGTGATCTCGAGTGATCGACTTAGCCGATTTGATGTCGCGTAGTTCGAAAATTGCATCTCTTCTTATGTCGATATTTGCCCTCGTTGGAGGTCGGACAGTAAAGACCCAGTGGCATCCTCTGGTTGCATCATCCAATGGCTATTAGAGAGCAAACCCACCGGACATGATATCGCTCACACAGCATTTTTAGCTGCAAAGCCACACATTGTTGTCCCCCTGCATATGCTGTGGCGCACTAGCATTTCTTGTTCCAAGGACGCTCGGCTTAGGATGGCTTTATCGTCATTTTACAACCCCACAATAAGGAACGCGTCACTGTTATTAGCTGATAATTTTATCGGGAAAATTGGAGAAGCGGGATTAGGTGCCGCACGGGTACAATAAACTCCGTTTAAAATATAGGAACTCCGCAATGAGAGGGAGGCAAGATCTACAAGAACAATACAATGGACCAGAGTCGAGTACACATAGTAGTACTGTAGAATAAGAAAAGGAAATAGAACCACGAAAGTTACCCACCGGGATGGGAGTACTCCAACAAGGGTAGGTAGCAGGCCTTTGAAGAGGGCTCGAACGCCCTCGGTTCGGGAAATATCAGCGAGACACCGGATCAAAATTGAACGGCGAAAGCCAGTCCTGGAAGAGGATTGTTGCTTCTGAACAGCATTGGAGAAACTCGCCGAGCTTAAGTGGTAGGATTCGTTTGCAGAGGAATGTCTGATTTTGGATTTGTTGCAGCTGGTACTGGATGGAGATGGGTGTTCCTGTCGTTCTGCGACAAGATCATTACGGTTATGAAGAGAGACTGTGGACAGAATTCGGCGCACAATGCGTGTGCTATGGCGATTGGTAGTCGCCGTGATCACCGGTGTAACTGTGGCAGTATTCACATTTTCAGAGGCACTACAGAGGATTGACCCTCTGGATGATTGCAGACGGACTTTGACGACTTCTAAAGGACAGGTGAGAATCGCGCCAACAGTGCCACCGATGCTGCAGGACAAGAAGAAGACATATACGCCAGTTTGTGAGATTAAATTGAACTGCACCAAACCAGTATGCTTGACGTTTCGTATGGAAATAGATAATGAGTTCTTGTGAGGGCTCTGGAACGTAGCTACAGTACTAAATTACCCACATAAATCAAACCTTACGGCAATCTGCCATTAGGAAACTATTCCAGAAAATAGTATACAGACACAGTAAGAGTAAGAGTAAAGTAAGACACAGTAAGAGTACAAGCAGAAACGAATACTTGGATTCCAGCCTCTGGAAATGATTATCTACAAAGAATTCAGGAAGCACGCAATATTACACGAATATTACTGTATTTCTACGTCGAAAGGGTGACGCAAGTAAACACTAAGGTGACAGTATGCTGGCGAATGGACGATCATGAACATAACCGTTGAGTCTGGGATGAGGTAAGACGAATTACTTTACTGTCCATGAGGCTGTTATTGGTTGCCGATATCAATGACTCGCAAGGATTGAGTGGGCCATGGAAATATCCAATTTGTTGTTTTGGCGGTAGTGCAAAAGGTCGAATTGTTTCATTCGTCAAGAAAGCAAAGATAATGAAACCATGTAATACAGAAACATGGGAGAGATTGGCCACTCAATAAGATGCGAATGGAGAATATTATGAAAGCAAAAAGGTGTTAACACTTAGAATACAAGAGGCTATGAAACAGTTCAGTAGATTTAATCGCAGGTTGTTTTTCCACACAGAGGTAGGTTGTTACTGTCTTTATGTCAGATACCTGGTTATCACGTGTCGGCAAGCCCCAAACACGGTCAAAGACCGTATACGATGAACTTAGCCGATGTTTTTGCTGGCAGGTGATGGGAGTTGGTTGGGAACTTCGTTCAGCTGTAACACCCTTAGGTACCTAGCTGCTATGTCACCAGAAGCACGAGGGCTGGGATACTGCTAGGTTACCCAAGCCTAGACAGGGGAAGTCGAGAGGCAGAGGTCGGGTTCGAAACATGGAATTTACGGTCAGTAAATTCGCGCTCTAACCACTTGAGCCATCTTGCCCCCAGGTTTGAAGCTTACAGTCATTCGATCATCTCATACTGATGGTGCAGTGAGTAGAATAGATTGCATAAATCCGTTGCTGCTAACTGATCTCAAAAAATTAAATCATTGAGCCGTAGAACCCTTTCGGTGCCTAGCTGCCATGCCAAAGCAAGGAGGCATGAGGGCTGGGATACTGACAGGTTACCGAAACATAGACAGGAGCAGTCGGGATGCTGAGGTTGGGTTCGAACTACGAAACCTGGTTGGCACCTTCACCACCGAGCTACCTCATTTGAACTCGAAGCGCCAGAGTGCCGTTTTTGCAATGATGTATTGTGAACAGACGGTGGAAGGGAGACCATGACACCACGGTATATTAGAAGACCCTACCACACAGAGCTGGTAACATGTAAAGCCTCAATAGTGCCAATTTGGTCGAAGCATAAATATGAACAAGAGGTCAGCAGTGACAAATACTGAAGACAGTATGGGATAATAAAAGCAGTAGTCTGCCTATATAGAGGTATGGAATGGAATGAAACAATACCCCGATAACATGTACAAGCAAAACGGCACATTCAGAAACACCAAGTGAATAAGAAGTCGGTGTTTAAAACACAGCGGGGAAATAACTAGGCTCTATTGAACGAATGATGGGCGAATGGGTGATGTTGTGTGGTTGATTAGTTTGAGGCAGATTGGACTTACACGGGACAGTGATATGCGGTATGCTAGCGCACGTGTCTCAGCGTAACGTGTCTCAGTTAATGTCTCAGTTGCTACGACTGAACAGAGCGCCTGGTTATCCGGTGTATCTGATGATGCAATACGCGCCATTTCTTAGTGATCAATAACCGTGGACACCAAAGCGGAAAGATGAATGGTCTACCCGATCTCAATGGAATAGCTTTAACCTACAAAAAGTCAACAGTAAGGTGTTCCTTTGATAACTTCTCGTTCCAGAGTTGTGGCGTGGACTTGTAAGGTAATGATATGGGACTATGCCGGATGTTATACTTATCTTCAAGACAGTGCTGATGTGCGCATTCCAAATACAACCACCACAGTAACAGCACAATATGAGTGCTGAACGCATACTCATTCGTGCGTATTTATTTGCCGATTATTATGGAACTTAACGCCCCTGCATCTTCGTATTCCGATTAGACTGCACTTGAAAAAAATTGAAAGCAGAAAATCGTTGTTTAATCTTCTGTTTGTAAGTGATTCACAAGACTCCAATGGAGTCCAGTCCACACCTAACAAACAACTGATTGGCACAGTAAGTGCACAACCACTAATACTACGAAAGTGACTCAATGTGATGCAGTCCAATGTAATCAGTGTAGGTCAGCACTGATACTCCGATGGAGTCAATCAAACCCTTCGGAGTTAACGATGACCAAATGTTGATTTTTTTAGTGTTGGGCATCAGCTAAGTTTAGGTAGAGGTTAGTGCTTTGGTTTTAGTTAGAGTACGGTGGACCTGGAGGAACGCATAGTTTGAGCAAAACTCTGTCCTGTCTTGGTAGGTCAGCTGGTAATGCCATTTTCTAAATATGGACTTGGTTGTTTGTGAATAAACACCACCTGCATTGAAGCCGAATTTATACAGCGAACCGGGTGAATGAGACTAAACCACTCGAAGTTCCCTGCAAGGGTGCAACAAGGAAGATATTCAGAATCGTTTCTTTTCAAATTACGTGCCAGGATGATATCAGCATCTAAGTCGTCAGAGAAGTCACATATGGGTTCGATAATAGTGTCTGCAGAGTAAAGTTCCGGGAGGGGGGGGGGCAACAAAGAATCGAAGTCGTAAGGACCAACGCAGACATGAGCGCAGCTAGCAGAGCACTTGTCCGTCAAGTGGGAATTAGAGGATTGAATTCACATCCCAGGGTCTGTCAGCCTACTCACCGTGTTTGCGTAGTAGGTAGTGGCATCCCAAGGATGGGCAAGAGGATGCTACATGAACCTAATGATGATAACACGATATGGCGAGTGATGAACCAACACAAAGGGAATTTACATGCGTGAGATCTCCAAATGGCTGCTGGTGGCAAACGTTAGAATTGGTACTTCAAATGACTTCGTTGGCCACACTTTAGCTCACGTACGCGTACCAGGAAATTAAAACATTTGTTACTATTCTGAATCCAAGCTTCGTTTTTGGAGTTTGGAAGGAATTATATGTGCTGGGACCGCACAGTTGTTCGACACAAGTGCCTCTACACGGAGCCCCATACAGATGACGCATCCGGACGACGATAGAACTGGCTTCATATCTTCAGTAACTACTTTGTAAACATTGAACATATTTAACACGCCCATCCGTTTTAATGACCTCATCTGCGGCTAAACCGCCAATTGTACAGTGACTGTTATTGTGGTATATGCCTGGCAAGAGTTGGACCATAAAAATCTATGGCCAGAGAGTGACTTTAAAGTGGTTGTAACTCTTGAACAGAATGAGGCATTTGTGTCCTATTTAGTGAACTCTAATAGATCTCACTAAAAAAGTGACCGCATTCTCGTCCACTGACTTACCTGGATCAGTAAGCGTAATAACCATAGTCGTTCAGCTATGAGACCCTAGCTGCTGTTTCTTCATGAGAAACATGAAGGCTAAGAAACTGTCGGGTTGATCAAAACAAAGCAGTAACAGCACAAACGCCGAAACATGGATTTTGAGGTCAGTTTGCGCTTCGACCGTTGAGGTATCTTGAGCTCACCCACATGTAAAAAAATCTTCCACTTCACTGCCATCATCAGTTGTCCCCTCTCCACACAGTTATTAATCAATCAGTTATGTGGAAACAGCAGACATTCGGAGAGGCCTTACACACAAACTGTCGTACAACTTACGTGTTTCGACGGCTAATAAGCTCAGCCCCCATTTGATTCATTATCATTATCAGCATCAACATCATCATCATCATCGTCGTCGTCATCATCATCATCATCGACAGCATGACATCAGTGTTCAACACCGATGCTTCACTACCGTACAACCACGACTTATTTCAAAGCCTTATTATAAACAAAAGAGTAAAGGTGGACAGGGAAGGGACTGTAACCATCGAGTTACATACTTTGTCGAGCCACCGAATGTCCAGGATGAATTTTAAACATGAAAGATTAGTGTGTAGATGTCTGGTAGTTTTACGACCGAAGTTAGGGACAGTGTAGTTAATACACTGACAGACTAACAATTAAAAGCACGCCTGAAGTCAAGAAACACTAGGATTGTGGGTCACCTGTAGGTGTAGGGTCACACTAACACGCCAAGGAATGCGAAGTTGTGATTGACGCAAACTCTACTCGGCTGAAATCTCACTCGATGCTCCTCTTGAGGATGGGAAGTAATGTCTAATCACTCCAGTTGAGCGGGACGGCCTCTCTCCAAACAAAATGTAAACAGGCTAGAGGCCCTGGATGTAAAATTTATCACCAACCTTGAGCAGTGGATGGTTGATGGGATTAATAGCACGGTGACGCTTAAGTAGACACATTCAGATCATCCGTCCCGTGCCTAGTGCATCGCGAGGTCAAACTCGGAGGTCCATTCACTGTAATCTCGAACTCGAGCTTTCGTTGACAAGTAGTAAGCATTGAAGAGAGAGGTGACCTTGGCTAGTTCACCATCAGCAAGTCGGTGGACACAGACGAATTGGGTGTAAGAAACGATAATTCGGCATACTTAACACATGCCCCAACCAACGCAGCTTCTGGTGCTGGACACATTCTTTAATGGAAGTACCCGTTACACAACCGAAAACACGCCTTCTAACTGCCTCGTTACGGATTCGCCGACACCAACCCACACGAGCTATGGTTCTGACAGCGATTATCGAACACCTGAAGACGTCTCAGTTCCGCCGCTCAAATAGGCCAAGTCTCACAGTCATACAACAAAACAGCCCGTACTGTAGCTTGATACACACGTCCCTTCAGATTCAGGGATAAACCATTCTGACGCCATAGGTGTCTCAAGTTAGCAAACGCGGCCCGAGCCTTGCAGATTCGTGCATTCACCTCATCTGTAACACTACAATCAGAACTAATACAACTTCCAAGATACGTAAAACACTCCACAACTTCCAGTACCTCTCCCTGGATTGTAAGGGGCGTGTTCAGTGACTGCACGTCCACAAGCATGACCCTACACTTTGTGGGTGCAAAATGCATACCAAAGGACAGGATGACTTTGGTCAGTTCATCCAAGAATACCTGCGCCTTCTCCTCCTCTTCGAACAT
>NW_008751781.1:1269367-1271155 GCF_000715545.1 Opisthorchis viverrini
TGCATACCAAAGGACGGGATGACTTTGGTCAGTTCATCCAAGAATATTTGCGCCTTCTCCTCCTCTTCGAACATGAGAACGATGTCGTCTGCATATTCCAGATCGACAAGGTTTTCTTCACAGGCTATTTGAACACCAGGGTTTTGGGGACCCTCCAGCGTTCGTCTCATTATTTCATCGATCACAAAGTTAAAAAGGAATGAGCCCGCTAGTTTAACCAGTTTACCAGACTGTATAACCCAGTCATGCTGCATCTTCGCCGGACACGCGAATGCAGCTGTTCTGAAATCGTGGTTACTATGTGGGCGCTCAGAAACAACGTACCAGGACCTCAGCGTCACGCAGGGCTGTCTTCTGAAGACACCGCTTCGAAAACATAACATAGCAGGTTTTGGTACGTTCGCTTGATTTGTGGTTAAGAAAGCTTTTCACTGCTAAACGGGGAAACCAGTAAAAAGCCACACTGGACGAGGTCATGGTCGCGTGTTATTAGCTGCATTCCAGATTGACCGGCAGTCGACCAACATTGGTTGTAGGGTGCTGCGCGATTTGTTACATACACATTAATCTCGTTCAGATAACTCTCCTGTTCGGGCGAAATATTCTTCCGCTCTAATTGAAGATAACTGATGTGGTCAAAGATCAAGCATCGTCACCGATAGCTAACGGCTGCGTGAACAATTTGGCTCCACGGTCGCTCGGAAACGTGGGGCACTAGATAGCACAACGAAGTGCCGGAACCCGGGAGAACAGCTGATGGTCTGCATGGAGTTTTAAAAGACTTTCACCATTGATAGTAGGCCTTGGGTCTAAACTAAGGGACTGTATCTAAACTATTCGCGATGGTAAGAGGGTGGCTATTTGTCGATAGTGTCTCGTTAAGTCAACACTAGTTAGTTAAGGCATAAGTGGTGATTAATATCTTTACCGGAGCGAGACCTTATGGATGTGGACAAAGGAACGTCAAAGACCGATGTCTACACATATCCCATCAGGCCAAGAAGCATCAGCTCTATCTGAGGGCTGACCAGACCGACTGCTGACCGACACCAGCAAAACCGGTTGCAGCAGCTGAAGGTGGCGGCTGAACAGCGAAGGCACCGCCAGCCCAGTTATTGTACGTGATTTCAGAAACACAGCAAATGCCTGCTGGTCAGTGCTTAAAGGTCCACACATTAAAGACTAATCGCTCAGCTGTAGCGCCCTTTCGGTGCCTAACTGCCATGCCACCCGAAAGTTGCACAAGGGCTGGAATACTGCCAGGTTACCCAAGTCTAGACAGGAAAGTCGAGAGGCAGAGGTCGGGTTCGAACCACGGACCTTCCAGTCAGTAAATTCGCGCTCTAACCATTTGGGCCATTTTGCCCCCCCATTAAGGACTAATAAAAACTGAGGAACGTCTGATTGTTGGAAATTGAGCAGCAGATGCGATGGTGTGAAACTGGTCACCTACCTCAGTGTCTGGCGTTTCCACAACTGAGCTCCAGTGAAGGGTGGTAATCAAGAAGAGCGACCAGACGGCTTGGATAAAAATGAAGAATGAATGGTAGTGGGGACTTCACGTTTCCGTTTATCCACCCTGATTTATGTTGTGGACAAGGCTACCACCGACGTGGCATGAGGGTGCGTTTGCTTGGGCAATTCACGGCATTTTCGAGGTCAAACAATGAAAAATCAATGGCCTATATATTTGGCGAGATGGAGGCAGAACAACTCAAAGTAATGTTTGAGCAACAACTGCAACTCATCAAAGTACTTACGGAGCGACTATCAACTCAACTACTGGCT
>NW_008751781.1:1274074-1293797 GCF_000715545.1 Opisthorchis viverrini
TAGGAATCCGACTGCTGGATCCACAACTTTGCATCCAAAAGAAACTTGTGCGACCTCTGAACTTGAACTGGCCTACGAAACATCTGGTCCCACAAGTCTGTCTGACATTGACGTCATGACCCATTGACCTACCCCTCACCCAACCCCCTTCCTTTGACTTCTATTTCTCTAAAGTGTAGCCCCGATCTTAACCTTTTCCACGTGATTTCTGCTACCATATAAATTTGTGATGTATTAGCCAAGATGAACAATCACAGAAAACAAGCTTTGTTCGCTACCTTCTTCGTTCTCATGGATATCAATATCCCCCAGAAAACGCTGTGTTTTTATGTGTGCTAGCGAACTCCTGGCATCTTCAAGATCAAACTATGAAAAATCAATGGCCTATTGATACTCCAAGGAAATTTAAATCCGACCACGTACAGGATACCATTCTTTCCACTGACTTGGGTTCGGAAGCTCCGGGCATCGCCTGTTGATCGTGTGTTGTTGGATTATTAAAGTTTGTGTCCGAGGTTTTCGTCTTCTTACTATTCGCCGTGCTAGGAGTCTGGATCAAGCAACATAGCTGGGGATTGAGTATTGCCACAATCCGCATTATCATATTGTTTGCTCGCTGCGTGACAGAACCGTAACATCCCGTCTATGCTTGGGCTACCTGGCAGTATCCCAGCCCTCGTGCTTCCTTCTGGTGGCATAGCAGTTCGTCACCTAAAGGGTTCTACAGCTGAAAGATGATATATGCCCCGAAGCGATACATTCAGGCAAGTACTATCCTCAATAACAATGCAGGCGAAGCACCTGTGCTTCTCTGCAGTGCAACCAGGTCGTTTTTAGATAAACCCTGCTGCACGTAGATTATGAAATGAGGAGAGGAATGTAGTGTTAGCCTACCACAATCATCCCGGGTGACCACACCAACAAGCCAGGCGATCAAGATAAAAAACGTTGCAATAACTATGCCACTAAATTTGGTTAGCTGCTGTATCCTAAGGTTGGTTAAGCCAAGCCGGATGAAGTTCACAAAGACCCTATCCACGAAGGTAGGCCGCTCAGACAATACGCAGACTTTTTGTTCCTTTGTTCCACTCCAAGCTGAACGCTGTTCTTCTTGACGCACGCCCCTGGACGATAAGTGGCCTACCTAGCACACGACTACGACACCGTAGGTATGATGCTGGATATAACCTGGGGTAAAGTATCTGCTATATCGACGCACACACACTTGATTATCACACCACTGAGGATTCGTTGGGCTCAGCAAAAATAAACGTTTGCATCATAACCACTAAGCTGTTTCGAGCCGTCCGATAAGAGCAAAGACTTCCAAACATTGACGATCAAAGATCTCGAGACCACTTACTCCGAAGAATGTTCTCAGCCATACAACAATAGCAATAACAACAACGCGTAATGTATCCAATAACAATTGACTTTTGCCCCATTCATATATTCCACCACTACCTCCTTTGTATATACTTAACAATAAATAATAGTTTAGCCGTAATATCTTACCAGTACCTAGCTGCCATGCTACCCGTAGTGTCACAGGGCCCGATGTATCACCGGGTTACTCAAACTCAGACATGAGCAGTCGAGGTGTCGCAGTTGGGTTGGAAACTGCGGGCCTGCCGACAAACTTCATAGAAATTAAAACCTAGATTGCGGATCATTACCTTGGTCTAATTCACCGCATTCTTATATGGAGTTTCACTCCAGTGCGCGACCATTGGTTTCTGATGGAAAACGCCTTGGGATTTTAACGATTTGACGATGTCTGGTCTCATATAACGCTAGAAAACGATGTAATCTCTGGTGCAGCTTCGCTTAATGCAACGGCACATCAGTTTCCATTCTTGGCGAATGTTAGTTCCGATGTCTAAGAGTATATCGCCGACTGTGACTCGACTCGTGTCTCTTACACTAGACCGAAAGGCTTTATTTACATTCAGTATTCACCGTGAGCTTGTGAACAAGTAACCAGGCCGATTGATCAGTCCCTCCAGACTCTGGTCTTAAAATAGTAATAGCCGATGAATACCATAGCGATGTTCTACAAGATGTTTTTTTCACCGACCTGATTTCCGACATCTAGTATTGCAAGGTACATTATACCTTGATAAGGAATTTAGGATTGGCCGAAGCTCATAACAGCACCCGTATGTACCTATCGTAGTCTTGACCTGTTCAAAGTACACATGAAAACTTCGGATAATACTGTGCCAAAAACAGGACCACGCTTGGGCTGCCACTCGAATCAAACGATACCTCTGGGTGCCGCTTTGATGTTACAAGTGTCCGATTATACTGGTATGTAAAAACCACGACAAGAACACTTATGTCGGGTTTGTGAGTAGGATGCGGTCAACAAACATTTTGCTTCAACCGGCTCCATCAATTCACTTCGCCCCCAACGTTAGCTGCATTGTTTTATTTTGTATATACGAACTTGTACCAGTTTACTTGTTCTCAAGACAAATATCAGAAGCCATTTAAAAAACCAGATCAAAATTTGACGGGGCGAACTGGATTGTTAGAAGGCCGTTTGACGGAGTCTATTCATGTAAGGCATCCCATTATTCCAGACTGCCTCATCTCTCCAGTTGCATCCAGGACACACGAAGTGAGATTGTTGCCGCACATTATGGATGGCACGCTGTCTCCCAATGCTCAGTCCTCCTCGGAAGATAAATTTTGTCTATCCTGGCATGGACCTTTGGCTTGCTGTTTCTATACAGCGTCTTGAACTACGAGGGCCATCCAATCAACAGCGTACACAATCAAGGCGAAAACTTGGAGCTCTAGAACCAACCATCTAGAACCAACGGTGTACAAAAGCCCACTTACTCTCGTGCGATAAACGTCCATAAGGAAACACAAAGAGGTAAACATATATGACGATAAAGATAACCGTTCAGCTGTAACACCCTTTCGGTGCCTAGCTGCCATGCCACCAGAAAGTCCGAGGGCTAACCCGGAGAGAAAATCTTATGGTCATGAGTTCGCGTCAATAAGTTCGCCCCTGACTCCATCTGGTTTGCTTTGCGGACTTTCTCCCAAAGACGGCTAATGTGGCAGGCGATAAAGGTTATTCGGGCAATCAGCAGCTTCTCCCTGCGTGCACTCCAAATCCTAATGTTCACTCAAGCGGCATTAGCTCGGAACACCCTTCGGTGCCTAGCTGCCATGCCACCAGAAAGTCCGAGGGCTAACCCGGAGAGAAAATCTTATGGTCATGAGTTCGCGTCAATAAGTTCGCCCCTGACTCCATCTGGTTTGCTTTGCGGACTTTCTCCCAAAGACGGCTAATGTGGCAGGCGATAAAGGTTATTCGGGCAATCAGCAGCTTCTCCCTGCGTGCACTCCAAATCCTAATGTTCACTCAAGCGGCATTCCTTCGTGCCGTGCATCAGGATTAATCAGAAGTTCCACTGCTTTCGGTATCTTTTAATACGATCGACATCCGGCAATAAACGCTTGTCCTAATTAACTACGGACTTCCGAATTCTACCAATGGTGGTCCAAAAGGTGTCATATTTGTAGTGTCTGTAATCCGTTGTCACATTTACCATTCTTCTTGAACTTAAACCACACTTTGTAACTGTCGTACATATTGCACCATGACGTTTGTTCTAATCTTACGAATACACAATTTTCCGGCGCGAACCGCTGACTTCTTGCTGAACGAGCGTATTTACGCCCCGTTGAACTGTTTGTTGACTGCTGAACAAGTGGGACTAAATCTCTGTGTTTGTGTCAACCGTTGAGCGTCCGAACGTCTTAATAAATCCCCGTGACATTTTTTAGCCGGGGAAAATTTTCCTACCGTGGAATATACCACTCGCGCAGAACCAATGGCGGGAAAATTTCGATAAGTGAATATTTATTTCCACAGCCAGTTGCTGCATTTGGATCGGTGTAGTGGACTATTGGATCTACACATTCGTGAGTCCAAATTTGACTACTCATTCTTTTCCTATTGTGATTTTGTATTGGTTACTTTGTTAATTTATCCGAACACGCTGTTAAGGTCCCAGTCCGCTACATATCTCTGTTGCGTCGCTCTCTAATCGTGCTTTTCTGCCTTCTGCCGTGGTTTAACCAGATGTTTTATACAGCCTAAATCGCTTGTAGTTCCCAAACGCACTTTGTACCAAATATATTCATCTAGGAAAACACATTTGCCGAAGAATTCTTTCAACCTGGGACTTGCAGCCACCTGGATTGTAATCAAGAACTGGATAAAACCATGAAACTAAAAATGTGACGACGGAATTCCTCGCTCTTAACGAATTCGGTATAGGATCATGTAGTCAACAATCGACATAAACACCGTTCGTGACTTACCCGCCCCCGAGGATGTGCACGGCTGTCTCATCTAACATTGGCCCATCCAATGGATGGCTCAGAACTCTCTGGATGATGCAGGTTCAAATTTATTCAAGCGTGCACTCTCTGAGGTGGAAAAAGATGCTGAAACAACGAAAATCCAGCCCAGGCAGTCAAAGCAACGGAACCGCGTGATAAGATCGCAGACCGCCTAGAGTCAAGGTCAACAGTCACAGCCCGTACGCATGGCCAATGACCTTCACTTTAGGTTAGTGAACCATGCAACTAGGTCAGAAATTAAATGACCATCAATGGGGCAACATGAATTTGATCAAAAAGGCTCACCAAATTTGATTGTCCGCTGAAGCAGTAATACATCTGGCGGGAACGTCTGTTGGAAAAATTTCCCATCACCACTGATACCCAGGATGCCGATGCGGGGCTCGAGAAGTTGAACTGGTATTCTGAACTCCATCGCCCGGTTGTATTTTCGCTAAGGAATGAGTCAGGGCTTTCGAAAATTCCATTCCATTGCGCGAATATTGAACGCCGGTCAAGGTGGCCGTTAGCTCACCATTCTTTCAGTGGAATTTATTTCTGGAAAGTTACGACTTTTTCAGGGTTAATACTTCGTTTTTTTACAATGTCCAGATGTGATTAAAAACACTGCAAATTATCAACATACGTGATTTTTTTAAGTGAGCGGATATTCAGTGTCGTCCATCTTCGCTGATAGTGAATAGGCTCCCTTATATAATAAGACATCGCGAAGTGCGGTAAACTGCATCGGTTACAATGGAGGGGCCGCACATTCTTATCCAGCTGAAAAAGTTCATTTAAAAATCTGGAAAATCCAAAGTTCTTGTGAACCCGAAATATGCGGAAGTGGCACTGCTGCGAATGAATTTCTCAGTTTACAAGTGTTTGACTGATCGGATAAAGAAATATCTGTTCAGGGACGTTGAAAATGACTGCTAATTTTCGTATCGTTTCAACATCGCCTGTAATGGTCTGGCAACCAAAAAGTTAGTATACCAGGAGTGTGTGGCAAAGAAATAAAAATGATGACGCTAGGTTGGGTATACCAAAATAAAGAGACCAAAAGGAACAGACTCACTAAAAATTGTTCTCTTTAAAATAGTTCGTCGTTGGCCCAGGTCAGCGAATAAACAATAATCCAATTATGTTGGTCCAGAGGTCTTCCTCTGAACAGTTCCCACGTATAGTAGATGCCGAAGATGTCTGAAATGTTTTGGTACCAGAGTTAGTACATTAGACTCGCGAATGACCGCTGCAAGCGCGAGCGAAATCAGAAGAGAGAGTCGAAGCACGTGACCACGCTTGTATTCTGTGAAATTGTACAAGTGCACGTTTTTGTAGTTTTTCGTATTCAAACAAAAAACGATTATGCAATTGATGAAATACGTAGTGTTATAATGGAAGTAAAATAGAGGTACAAAACGCCACACGCCTAAGCAACACCCAGTATTGCCGGATTAATCGTGCCAGCCTGAAAAAGGATAAGGCATGTTTTCGACCATCTAATGTTTGTTACTAAAGAGCCGCGCGCCAAATTTTACCTTGAAAATCATGTCAAGATGACCACGTCGCCGACTATGGAGGATAGCTGGACAATCTTAGTTGACACCCCACTAACACGCAACAAGAGTTCCACGGTGCCATATCAGCTAGCCACATTTAGCTTTTGTCGATCACAACAGGCAGCGCAACGAACCTCGCACCCATCCAGCTATGCCGGGAACAAGCGCAAGTTCAAATCTGCCCGACATGAAATGCTGAATTATATTTGTAGTTTTGATTTGTACGCCTGCCTTGCCAGGAAGCGTATGGCCGGCTTATTGCGCAATTTTCATTGAACTGCTCACGTCCCAATAAGAGAGGAAGATGCTTTTTAGGTTATCGGAAATTCACTATGAATGAGTCATCTAATAAACAGAGAGAACCACTTTCCTGTAGAGTGAGCACTTCACCAGCGAAAATCTCGTATAGGCTTTTGCACACAAAGCAATCTTCAACTGGTGATTCGCATTTCGTGATACCTGCAGCTTGTTGCTTTCTCACTTTAACCCTCAAATATACGGCACGTAAATGAATTGCCCGAGGTCTTGTGAGCAGACGAAGATTCTGATTCTGTTGTGCCATGTATGATTCACTCAAAATCGCCTATTCTCTTTCCTTCAACTCTACGGTATTAGTCGGAACAGCGCTGTCCGTTGCCATGCCGCAAATAGTATGTGGCTGTACTGTCCCTCCCCTGATTTCAACACAAGCACAATTCCGCTCATTATGACGGCGGCTCCAAATAAGGTAAACTATCTTAAAGCAAATGAAAAAATTACGCAGCTAATAGTTAGGACGGGAAGAAAAATGAGGACCTATCGTAAAATGGTCCTAGTCAGATTACGTGCAAGTTGAAGTCGTTTTTCTGGAAAGCCATGTTTTCAAATCCTTCGAAAAGCCTGAAAGTTAAACCACATCCGCGTGATTTGCTCTTTTATGTGACGTGAGCAAAATAGCGTCAGATACAAAATCAAAGTAGGTCACTCATGCATGCATAAAGGTAGCATTTGTCTTGATATCCCACCGCAAATTAAGGGAATCTAGTCAGTTTATTTTTAAGGAGATCTTGCCCGCGAGCATAAATTTTCAATCTGCGTGGAGCATCTAGCTAAATCTAAGCAGTGTTGCCGTTGCTAAAGTTACGGATTCAAAAACACAAAGCTTTCGAACAGACGCCTGTTTGGTCTGTACGTTGTCAATTGCCAACAGCTAACAGCGTCCCCCGCCCAACATGTCTTTCTCACCGTCGATATCTTGCTCACACCGACATGGTGCAACAGTGTGAAATTGTCGGATGTGATATCAATGAAAATAAGGGAATAATCTCCTTCGAAAGCCTAAGGAACACATGGCAGCTAACTTTTGCAAGAAATGTCAAATGGCAACTAACTTGCGCAAGGAACAACGGCTATTACTCAGCCTCACACTGCTGTTACAGAATGCTGAAAGTTACCGAAACCGGGGCCCTGAGGTTCTTCCAGGTCTCCCTGAGTAAAACAACCAGAGCTTCCAACGAAACCTTTTTCATAGTAGCAATGGTGTGCTTCCTTACAGAAGAATTCTCTGTGGGCCAAGGTAGTGGTCTACAAATCCATTATTTGAAAGTAATCGAGAGGATATCTTCCCCCGAACCACAGACCACCAACCACACCGACACAGGGTTTCATAAGACAGTTCTCTTGCATTGCCGATTGTCGAACCATCACAGATGAATAAATGAATAAATGAATCCGCGTTTCGTCTTCTTTGATATAACTCGATATTATCAGCGCACCATAGTGTCAAGCCACTTGCGTCTCCTGCACACAGATATTTCTAAGCTCCAGCTTCCATATTGTAGGCTTCGGAGCCGTTAATCTGGTTCACAGGTTATAGACATAGAAAGGTGATTTCCTTTATTAGCGGAATCCACTCCATAAAGGAGGATGTACAGTTTTGTGGTGCCATCTAATGATTTGGTAGTAAGTTGCTTTTTTGGAGCTACTGGCGTGAAAGCTGTTGGAATACACAAATACCTTCGAGAATTACCAACAGAGTTACGTTTTTTCAGATTTTTCCTTCGACTGGGTAATCTTAAGGATAAATTTTTAGACAATCCTGTCTTCAGCGTCATAGTAATTGTTTTTAAAACCCACGGAAAAAGAAAACGAGATGAACAAGTGTTTGCTGAAACCGGAGATAACAAAATGAGGCCAACAAACCACAGTTGGGCAGAGTAGGAAAAAGGGGGACTTATCGACGGAATCCAGGTAAACATGAAACCAAGTAAAGTAACAGATTATAAAATGTGTGGATGCCCTTTGGCCAGGCTTTGCGAGGCACAATACGTGTTCACACGGCATAGAACCAGATGTTCATCATCAGGATAAAAAGGGGGTGCGCGAACAAAACGAGCACAGGGTGGTGATTACTTTGGGGACTCGGTATTGATCCGGTGAACTGAAATATTATTGTGGTTGCGCATAACATGCTTAGCCGGGAAATAGCCGAGAAGTGGTGAATCGCAGCATGTCATCTTTCTAAGTATCGTGATGGCGGTATGGTCACGCTTAGTTCTGCAAATAGTCAGATGCGTAAAAGTCCAGGATGAACCTGTTTGGCTTGTTAGAATGGTTAAGGTTGGCAAAGGAAATGGGACGGAACGTGACCAGAATGTTGCAGGTACATTCACGAATCTGTCTTCACCAGTCTGGTTTGTTGCGACCTTTCAGACGCGGAACCCTTAGCTAATTTGGGGACGCAGAACCGGGCTGTAAGTGTCATCGGAGGGGCACAGGGTAGCCGGTAGACTGCAAACCAGAATAGCACCTGGGAGTTTTAATATTTTTACTGCTCAAGCAGCGCAACGGCACTCAATCTAATAAACGACATTTTTCATTCAGGTTTGTTGGGGAAGAGTGTTGGGCGATTGAAGTAAACGGGTGTGGCCATGTTTGTATACAGGGTATACATGTATGTATGTTGATGGTGCGACGGTAGTCATAATTGTGTATACCTTCATGAAGCTGGATGTGAACCACTGGACAGTGAGTAAACGGAAACCAGCATTGTGGTTCTGGCGTACTTGCCATGTACCTAGGACGTGTGGTTGGCGGTTGCTGCTGGTGGGTAGTCCGTTAACATGAGGAAGCGAGCTAGCGTGTAAGAAAGGGTTTATAAAGGCTTATAGAGGTTTATAAAGCTATCAGAGCTGGTTATTAAGGCGGCTCTGCAATGCTCATTCTTATGCTGAGCAAAGGAGCTAGAGAAGATGAGCCGTAAGTCAGAAGTCATTGTAAAAGTTTGTGCACGGAATGTGCAGAGGAATGATTATCTGATATTGCATGAAAGGCAAATAGAGGCGCTAACTAATTGTGAAGATTGGGTGATTTTAGTGGATATGGTAGTGTGTCGCATGTTTGGATGATGAGACCGTATCTTTGTGGCTTAGTTACCACCTGGATTTAATGGTATAGTCTGTGTCGGATGACTTGCGTCGTAGACACCACTTTGCGTGCCTTCAGTAAACCTCTGTCAAGCGACATGTAAGACACACTGGAACATCCTAAAGTACTATTCTATTAGCGGGAAAGTTAATGCGGTGGACACAGGCATTTGTTAACGGTGCCTTTTTATCTAATTTTCTGCATTTGAGGGATTGTCCCAACCACAGGACTGGGTGAGTCATCCGGTCTACCGGAGGGTTAGCGGATATAAACGTGCACCTGGGTGGAAAATATCCGGTCAGCCCTCTCTGATGGAGGTGCCGCACGGTTTTTTAATCCCATACATGATATCAGACCAGTATGGCAGCGAAACTTCTAGCAGTTTTTTCTGCCCGTGCAAAAACAAACCTTGGCTAAGCGATATTTCACTCGGTTAAGGAAAAAGCCAGGACACTACTGCAGTGCAAGCAGAGCAAGCAAGCATGCCGCAAGTAACGGTGGTTTTAGCCTAGTCGGAGAAGTAAAACTCGATGCGTCAGGCTTCAAAAATTTGGAACGCAACTAGAAGCAACTTTGTCAAGGGCCTTATTGACAACCCTGATGCCCTATTGGCTTGGCGCTCCTTGATAGTTCACAACCTTAACGCTCTTATTTGCGTTTATCAGATAGGGTGAGGGGACAAGAAATCTGTTCTAATGGCTTAGATGTGTTTAAATGAAGAAAGTAAAGTATGAACGTATTAGTTTTTTGGAGGTGCAAATTTCAATTCTCACATAAGTTGGAAAGGGAGGCGGTGATGCGTCTTTGCAGAAATTAGCAGCTTAATGGAGACTGAGCGGTCTTAGCTTATCTACAACTGCAGTACACTGGAGTGAGTGTAGGCCACACGTATTTGATTAGGCTAACACCGCCAAGTTTTGCGACTCATGTTTGCTGCCGGTCAGCTGCTTTCTTTTCGTTTAATTTCTAACCAAATTCTGGTATTAATTGAATTTCAAAGCCTAATTACATGCCTGTCATCCAGAAATGAAGTGGAAAATATAATTTCTTGAAAGGTCTCGGAGGGCAGGAGCTATTATATACTCCCCAGGATGACCAGCCCTCGTTCATTATACATGCGTTTAGTTTGCGCTTATCGTAGAATGGTCTATCAACCACACCACAATGCTGATTAAATTGGACTCCAACGTTGCTTTCGTTGTCTACTAGAGCGCGATCGAAAGAAAACTGCGGATTAGTTGATACAAGCGTCAAACCCGGGTACCCGGAAATTGCGACGAGCAACTAATTCTTGTTCCCCATAAACGTTTACTTGAGGCTCATTCAACCGAACACTGGCTTGGCTTGGTGTAGGGTGTTTCCCAAATGAATCCTAGGTTGTTCCAAAATGGGGCCCCAAAACTTGGAAGACCCTACCCTATAATATAACGGTCTATTCTGCGCGTCTTCAGAGCGCTACACGTAAACCAGCTTACTGCTCTGAATTGGCCCCCTTCATTACTTACATCGACAAATTTGACGCTCAAAAACTGTAGCGTGCAATGAGTACATGGAAAACAAAAACCGAAGCGAAGTGTATGAGAAAGACATCTAAACCTTCCCAATGGTGTTCGAAAGTGACTTGACCAGTAAGCAATAAATAAGTCTTGAAAGTTTCCGATGAATGATAAGTGTTCAAGGTGGTGGGTAAAGTACCTTTGAGCACAACCGTAACGACGGCCATAATAGAGACATATTAGACGCTCGTGGAAAGGATTTGTGTGCACTAAAGTTGATGTGCTGAAGTTGTGGAGAAATTGTTTTATACTCTCAAAAATTTGCAGCTGGTCAAACTCACGTGACCGGAAAGATGAAGGGTTAAGCAGTAGTCAGGATGACTACTATACGCTCCTTACTCACAACAAGTTGGAAAACGAGAGAAAATTCCTCGTCAGTGAAAAAATTTGCAGTGCAATGAGCACATGCCTAGCTACCTCTGACATGTAATTTGGCGTTTACGCTAACGTGGAAATATTTTTTCTGTAAACAACCATACCACAGAAAATGACCAAAGGAAACAAAGCAACCCAACACGGCCCAACAGCATGGCTGATGCGCCACACAGAATGCTTCGTGAATGAAAATTAAAACAAGGCGTTTATGGAGTTATTTACTGATACCAACAACTTGGTAAGTCAAGGCATTTCCAAATATTTTCTCGGATTTGAACTAAGGGAGCTGACGTAACCCTCTATAATGGTAAGCGTTTCTTGCTCCAGTCAGAAGCGCGGGTACATGGCATCAGTGCGGATGCACTGGGGCCATAGTTTGTTGATTTCAGTGTCTGCCGCCTTTGTGCGTCTTCCCTATTGCACAATTGCCTAAAAATCTGAAATCAGGGGCGCCAATATTTAATAAAATGCCCGGTATTTTAATCAAGTGCCTCTGAGAAATCAGCTGATGAGAAATCAAATTAGGAGGCGGGCAAATGAACACGACTAAATAGAATGATTCGGGATCTGATAATAAAAATTTTTGATGACATGTGAACCTGCGCTTGATGGACTCACCTCAGTTTCCTTAGTATGCGACTATGAGCGCTAGCATTCCACTTCTCCTTTTAGTGACATCAAGTTTGGTGCTGTCGCCTCCACAGAACGACATAAAAAGCAGTCATCCCAAATTCAGAATCGGCTTTCATCCTGGTCCAGTTCACTTTGCAACAAAAATGTCACGATTTCAAAAAGTTCTGTGGTAAATCAACCTTGTAAAACGTGTTGGTGAGGAAACTAAAGTTTTGTTTGATCCGACTGCCTGAAGTGGCCGTTTCCTGCTTGCGAAAATCTGTTTGAGCATGCAAACTTGTGCATAACATAACGCTAGTATTGAAACATCGTTCGTTGAATTTCATTTTAATGCGCTTCAACTTTCTTCAACGCGTCTATGAGCCTGCACATTGAAGCGCATTAAAATGACATCAACGAGGCAGTTTGCAGTTACATTTGCTATGTGAATTATTGTTTCCGCACACATAAGCAAAAATCTGCTAACAAAAAAGCGCTAAAGTAGACAGCAAGCCCAGACCAAACACCAATGATAGCCTCAGCGTCAAAAAGTAAGTGATCTAAGAAGGTTTGTTTTCTGATGACGCTGCAAATATTTGTTCATAAAATGCCGTGGTGTTGAGCGGTTTTCCGAGTCTTCTGGAACTGATGACTCTAGTCTGGTCCCGAAGTCACCACCAACTTATTTTTACCCTTTCTCGTTGCACTTGCCGGTTGAAAGCAAGGCTGCCCTTTTTACTTTCCTTATGTACTCTGTGAACAAATTCGGGGCCACAATAATCGCTGGGTACGTTTTTATGGTTCTTGGTTGAACTAAAAGCTGATTACCCCACAGAGGGCGATGGGTCTCGGGTTGAGGCCTCAAATGTCATACGAAAGCAAGTATAACATTCGTACGGAATATTGGTAGCCTATGAAGTTGTTGGTAGATGGTCAGGTGGACGCTGATCCGTTCGCCGAGCTTAGTAGTTGATTTTGGGCGTTTAGCATTCAAAAACGCTCGCCAAATGGAGAATTTTGACACCCTGCAAGCCTTCACGCTACGACGTCTGCTTTTTTTCCACGACTGCTTGCGAAGCCGAAATCTTCCAGCAAATCAGTTGCCAAGCGCTGTGAGTATATCAACAGCCACCTGATCCACAACCAAGTTTGGGAATATGTTTCCCCGAGATCTGTCACTGAAAAATGTGGTTGATTCAAAGCAAATGAAGAAATTTCCCAAAAATTTTCACATTACTTACAAACTGAGGCACGTGAAGTTCTGTTTATGGGAGCGGATAAGCTTCGTTGCGTACACTTCAGGCTATTATGTGACATTTTCGTAGATGGCGACTCAAGCCTGAAAGAATAAATTTCCAATCATCAAAAAAACTTATTTAAGTTGCTGTCCACCATTTTGCTCCAAAACCGGTTGGAGTGCAGAGAACAAGCTGGCCTACAAGAATTATATTTATGCAGCCACATGTAAAATGAATGTCACAAACACGCATTCTACTATTCTTGGTCAGATGTAAATTCACTGGAGGGCGGTACTTCACAGAATAAGCCATCAAAAAACGTTCGAATCAACTGGGTATCTCAACCACGGGGGCATAAAACTACGTAACGCGGAGCCTCACAACAAACCACAGTAGACGGACATGGAAGAGACAGGCAAACACAAGTGAATAATACTGGAAATTATTCTGCTTTCATAGACCTGCGATGAACTGGTAAATTGAAGATGACAAATGAAACTGGCAAAGGCATATATCAAGATGACTATTCAAGTGGTACGGAATCGATCAACACAAGAAAAGATACATCAAACCTCGAAGTACTACCGGCCTGTCAGGCTTACGTGGATGATAATAATAAATAAACTAAAGATGAACACGGTCGGGAAAAATAAAGGAATGAAGCTCACAACGCCAGAGAAACCAGAACCGCCACTACAATAGCTGGCGCTGAGCAGCCCAAAACACCCATCCAACAAAACGATGGTACTTTAAATACGCAGAACACAACCTGACGCAAATTGCCTAAGCATTAAATATGCCGAGTTGGCATAAGCCAAATTGCCAGCCATACAAGAGGACGTTGGGTACCCTTTGAGAGCTGGATAAAAGCGGACAGTGAAACTAGTAGTGCCCGCTTAACTATGCACTGACAATGTATCCTCTGCTTAAGCCGGGGCGTTTGCAACGTATTTACGGGCCCGCTAAAAAGGTCGGAGTCAGCATAATCGAACATAATGATCAGATCGTTCAAGGAGGAGCTTGCAGCTTTTCCGGTTATAAAAGTTTGATTGTCGTAGAATAGATCTTGACCGGTTATATCCGATGTCCTTCACTGAGGCGGTAACCAGGGCGTGATGTCTCGGCAAGACATTGAATAGATGCCAAACGCACATTTTCTGCACTCTTTTCCCGGGAAACGAAGGCGCAATAAACTTCACTTAACTCCGTGGAGCCAACCACTGGATATTGTTACTGGTCGCAGTCGCCAACGTTAACAGGTCAGTGATAAGCTTTTTACAACATGGATAAAAATGGACGGTAGCGTTGTGCGATTCTCGGCCAATAAAGAAACTGGAGGTCATCTAATGATTTTTGAGCGCCACAGTATTAGTTTTGCAGGCTATGTATGTCCGTGATTAATCATCTTTCCAGAAAAGCGCCCCGTTTGTCTAGGTGACCTCCTTGCCAAATCTTGCAACTCTCAGTGCCTGTCGTGCTCAAGAGATTTTGGGGTTTTGCTCGTGTTTTGCACTCACCTTTGCAAACTCACTAAACCGAGGCCAAAATGACGCTTACTGCATCCTGTGCAGTGTTGCACCATCCAAACGCGGGTTGTCGTATCCATATTCGTGCTATATAGAAAGGTTTAGGTCTAGTAATCCTTTTAATGGGTCAAATTTTCTGTGATGTTGTGGGGTACTACACCATCAACAATTCGCATGACGTCACATGTTTGCTCTTCACAAAACCCAAACTCACTTGCGGTTAATTTATGATTTACAGCAAAATATTCGCAAGCATTCCATCCGCTTGTGGGGCTAAAATCACAGCTATGAAACCCGGCACAGAACATATTAAGGCTGGATGCAGAGTGCAGGAACGGCTTGCTTTGCCCTTAAGATTTAGTGTCAACACAACACAAGATTGACTGCTGTTTCCCATAATGTTCAGTGCAAATGGAAGCTAGTGCTCTGGGATCGAGGTGCACAACGTAAACCTCAGATAACCGAGGTAATTCCACCACTTGGTTCTTGTCCATCAGGTGGGATAAATTGGCCCAATTCAACAGTGCAAATTTAGCAGGATAAGGGTTATTAATTTTCAACTTGTGAAGCCGAGAGTTAAGAGGACGAAAAAGCATAAATAACATATCAATGGACAAAGGCCGGTGAAATAATAATAAGCTAGCGTCACATTCCTCCTCCTTCGACTTTTGGTTGTCTTTCAACGTTTAGAAAGCTTTAGTTTTCTGCTTGGTTCTTAGTTTGTTTGTCGAGCGTATCCAATGTTTGTGAACTGTTGATTGTCACTTAAGGCAGCATCTCCAGAGTGGAGTTGATTGGGCCCCAACTGTATGATAAGAAATCACCCTCCTCAATCGACCTTGTGGCTACCCATTCGTCCACATACTTGAATGGTCTGCTCACAGTCGCTCACTGGATTACGAGACTCGTTTTCCATACGCTCAAAAAATACGTTCTACAAAGGTCACTCGGCTGTCCGTAGCGTCTAGTAAGCGTGGCGACAAATCATGTGCTGGCACCCACTCACACGCAAGCGTACCTGTATAGGAGAACCAAGCACAGTCAACACACAGACTCGCACGCTCTGATACATAGTCTAGGCTATATTTACCTTCATTGGCGGCCGGAGCCGCGCCTTTGATGTCTTTTTCTTCAAAAAGTTTCCAAGCGAAATAAAACTTACGCATTTCGCATTTGTTGCATTTACGCTGAGACCAGAAGTCAACCCATTACATCGTTATTTTTCTCGCTTTTTGTTTTCAGTAAATCTCTTTCTAAAATTTTGGAGCGTATTTGGCTTCGAACTTGCTGTGCTATGACTTCAGAAGTGGCCTCAAACTTGTATGTAGTGAAAAGGTTAACTACATAGGTAAGTGATAACTATGCAGCGTTTGTGCTGTCATCCAATCCCCAAGGCACCAACGCAGTTTTTGGTTACGAATGGGTATACGACAAACGCAGCAGGCTGCCTGTAAGTAAAATGAAAAGCCAATGAATCTGGAGAGGCCAGCATGCTGAGCGTGTTTTCAAATAAAAAAGTTCGTACCGGCTCTGCAATCCGGTTGTGTTTAAGAGAACAGGAAAACCATCTCATGGTCATCCCGTTTTTCTTAAACACAACCTTAAGATTTCTAAGTTTTTATACGATCGGCTTCCGCGAAGGAGTTAGGTTACTGCAGGGCTTCGTCAAAGTATGGGACGTTGTGTAAATTTCGACAGTTTCTGGTCGATGAGTTCGGCAAGATCCACTAAGAACATACACAACTCTCGAGGGAAGTTTACACCGCTCTGCTGAGCAGGTATAGCGTAACTGAGTTTTGCTGTGCCGGATGACATGCTTTCTTTCCTGGAAAACTTCAGAAGACCGGACGTATGCTTATTCTTCAGTCAGGAGGAGGTCATTATGGCCAAATGCGCTTCTCCAGATAGCTACGGAAAGCGTGGTTTCGATGCTTTCCAGATGCAGTAAATGTCGACAGAGCCGTTTTATGTAATTTCCATAAAACGCCTAATGTACGGCATGTATCTGTAAGTTCTATTTTTTCCTGGAAACGGACGGCATGGGTATTGGGCGTCAGGTGACGAAAGCCTTCGTGGTATTATAACGGTTTACTTTTACTTGAAAACTGTTTGAATAATTCAGGAAACCGATAGGCGAACCGTCCCGTGTGAAGCCTCTTCTCATTGATAAGTTAGCGTCACGAAGAAGGCTGGCGAGAATAGCCTTGGGCGGCAGCATATTTCGCGCTATATCTATATCAGAAAAAATGCCAGGAAGCACGCAAGTGTCATGCAACATCCATTTGTTTTTGGTTACAGCCCCAGCTATACATGCATTCACACACCCTCACATACATCCACCACTGCATGGCTCGCCTAAACGATGCCGTGCAGTAGACTTTGCGCTTATCATAATAAAAGCACATTGATTAAGGAAAGATTTGAAAATTTTGCGCAACGCCGACACGGGATTCATTGTTATCTTACGGTTCAATTGTTGTACACCACCGAAAAATGGGCTGCGCAAGCATGCTCCAAGTCATGCTCCATTCTGACTGTAAAACCATGATCATGCCAGACGGTATGCCACCCACAAGTTGGGAATAAACATTATTATTATTATTATTATTATAATCCGAGACGGTCCACTTTAATAACGTAACCAACAACCAGCCACTTAAAAAACTGGGTGCACCACTCAAGCGAACAAAAGCACGCCATACGGAAGTTGCTCAGGCATGCCGACTAGCTCATGCGGGGATTTGGTAGGTAAACAATGGGAAATCCTGGGGAGCGGTGGCCACGCTCTGGAAGTTGTCTCTTGAACGACTATGTATGCATGTTCCTTCTTTTTGGGGCACTTGGAACTGCGACTGCCAAGGCTGCAGTATCACAGGCTTGGAGCAAGCCCTGTGTGGTTCACCTAATTTAATCAACTTATAGATCGTTGGTTGACACTGTCCTGGAGAATGAGGCAGTATGTCTTCCCTGCAACAAATTTGTTATCTGCATTTCGCGATCAATCGGTTACAAGCAGTAAGAACTATACTGCATAGATATTTCTCGGTTGTTTCCCCATCCAATTAAGGCGGCTGTCGGATTAAAACCTACCGGAAAAAGATGCACCCCTTACACCAAACCAAATGATGAATAAGCTTCGGAGGCTGGAACCGAGAAAGGGCTTATCGATTGTTCAGAGACAGAACACAAAACTCAAGCACTGTTTGTCCCAGAAATACATCTGTATTTTCGGATCCGAGGGGGAACTACTCGACAGACGTGCATAAACGTCTAACTACTACGACTAAGATTTTGGAGCGCCAGTTGGAGTAAAGAGGCGAAGTTAATTTCATGTAACCCGTCAGCTCCAAACGGTTGATCCGGTAGGGAGATCTCATGCGTTTCATGAGGGTATTTCTTGAGAGTTATAGTCAGTATCCATGCTAATCTGCTGCTAAAGATTGCGTTGTATCAACAAACCTTCATAACATGGCTGTGTAGCTACCCTTTTGCCACATACATGACTGTACCTATATCTATATCAGAAAAAATGCCAGGAAGCACGCAAGTGTCATGCAACATCCATTTGTTTTTGGTTACAGCCCCAGCAATACATGCATTCACACACCCTCACATACATCCACCACTGCATGGCTCGCCTAAACGATGCCGTGCAGTAGACTTTGCGCTTATCATAATAAAAGCACATTGATTAAGGAAAGATTTGAAAATTTTGCGCAACGCCGACACGGGATTCATTGTTATCTTACGGTTCAATTGTTGTACACCACCGAAAAATGGGCTGCGCAAGCATGCCCTAAGTCATGCTCCATTCTGACTGTAAAACCATGATCATGCCAGACGGTATGCCACCCACAAGTTGGGAATAAACATTATTATTATTATTATTATTATAATCCAGGACGGTCCACTTTAATAACGTAACCAACAACCAGCCACTTAAAAAACTGGGTGCACCACTCAAGCGAACAAAAGCACGCCATACGGAAGTTGCTCAGGCATGCCGACTAGCTCATGCGGGGATTTGGTAGGTAAACAATGGGAAATCCTGGGGAGCGGTGGCCACGCTCTGGAAGTTGTCTCTTGAACGACTATGTATGCATGTTCCTTCTTTTTGGGGCACTTGGAACTGCGACTGCCAAGGCTGCAGTATCACAGGCTTGGAGCAAGCCCTGTGTGGTTCACCTAATTTAATCAACTTATAGATCGTTGGTTGACACTGTCCTGGAGAATGAGGCAGTATGTCTTCCCTGCAACAAATTTGTTATCTGCATTTCGCGATCAATCGGTTACAAGCAGTAAGAACTATACTGCATAGATATTTTTCGGTTGTTTCCCCATCCAATTAAGGCGGCTGTCGGATTAAAACCTACCGGAAAAAGATGCACCCCTTACACCAAACCAAATGATGAATAAGCTTCGGAGGCTGGAACCGAGAAAGGGCTTATCGATTGTTCAGAGACAGAACACAAAACTCAAGCACTGTTTGTCCCAGAAATACATCTGTATTTTCGGATCCGAGGGGGAACTACTCGACAGACGTGCATAAACGTCTAACTACTACGACTAAGATTTTGGAGCGCCAGTTGGAGTAAAGAGGCGAAGTTAATTTCATGTAACCCGTCAGCTCCAAACGGTTGATCCGGTAGGGAGATCTCATGCGTTTCATGAGGGTATTTCTTGAGAGTTATAGTCAGTATCCATGCTAATCTGCTGCTAACGATTGCGTTGTATCAACAAACCTTCATAACATGGCTGTGTAGCTACCCTTTCGCCACATACATGCTAAAGATTGTATCAACAAACCTTCATAACATGGCTGTGTAGCTACCCTTTTGCCACATACATGACTGTACAGGTCACCGCCACACGCTACGCTAGGAGATCCGTCTTTTCTTCTTACACTCACAAATCACGCCACAGAATCGTGACTAACTTGACTACACAACTCACAGCCAAGCCCCTAATCCCAAGACCCGTCTTTCTTTCCCCACACGTACAAATCACGACACATAAGGGTGACTTATCTGACATAGACTGTCTACCGTCCGGTAAGGGAGCAGCAAGCAATGGGCTCCACA
>NW_008751781.1:1307195-1344554 GCF_000715545.1 Opisthorchis viverrini
GACTACGTGTGGCTGTTACAACAGTGAAGAAGACACGAAACCTGCATCCGGACTCACAACAGGATTTATCAAACTGTACCTCCAAAACGATAAGTCCCTTGTTTGCATATATACCTGTTGTAATAATTTTACTCAACAAATAGACATTGTTAGTGCTCTCCGTTTTCTCGTTCATACAACTAGTTTTCGGGTTCGTTTAGAGCATTAACAGCTGCTGCTAAATTGCTCCCCTGTAGAGTAAGTATTGCTCTCAGTTTTCAGGCATCTGCCTCGATGTGATATTTCGGTAACCTTACTTATATCTTCCCTTCATTTTAGGTCATTGACCTAATGACGAAGAAGAAGAAGCAGGAAGAAGCTCAACCGCTTCCCGGCATGACATATGTGCTCATCGAAACGACTAATAAAATGCGGCTCTTAATGTCGTCCAATTTAGACTTTACCCAATAGAAATGAATGTATTGGCTTTGGCCAGATGATCGGGCATCGCGGACCGTAAGTCGCATGTTTGTGTTGTGCGCCAGCTAGGTTTGCTGAGCTGTCCACTGTCAGCAACGTTATGGTCATCCCGGGATATTCTGCAGGTTAAAACAGAACACTCCAACAATAACAACTTTGCCAAATTTTTCCTGGCGAAGATGAGTGTGGATTTCCCTATTTAAACTCCTTATAGCAATTATCGAGCACAGGAGGGCACCCCCGCACATTTTTCATCCACAAGGGTCATGTCGCCCCTAGATAGGTTTTGCGAATTATTTCAGGTGTCAATTTCTCTGCAAGTTCCGTCCATTGTTACTGATTTGCCTTTTTGCACAATTCGCAAGGTGCTCGCAGTCGTTGGTGTTTGGCGACCTTGAACATTCTCTCACTGAAACAAATCGCCCATGCAGATACTTTACACAATAATTCAGCAGCCATACCACACTATGAAGTGGCAGCCCTGAATATGTTGTGGCTTTCGAGAAATCAGTTCCGTTTTGTGAATAATGAGCGGCCGACTTGAGGCATCGTGCGTTTTCTCCGAGGAGATAGAATAAAGAGAGATGATATGACTGATTTGGGGACCAAAGAGAGGAAATCTCGCGATATTTTTGGGGTTTCTGAATACACGACGATGCGGCAAAAAAGCACTAACCATACATTTGTTTAATTAATTACCAGCCGCGTGTTGAGGCAGAGCTTTACAATGTTACCCATAGTCACTGGATGACCAGCAGACGGAACAGCGCAGCAACATCATATAGGTCAGGTTGCGAAGATCAATGGTAAACGCGGATCACATACGCCAAGTACGCACAGAAGGCCAGATCTCATCCGCAGGAAGTTCATGCCAACCTTCGTCGCGCCAGACCATAGCCCGTCAAAGAGACAACCGACGCCCCCATGTCACAAGCAATACCGGACATACCTGTACTGGTTAACGGCCCTATGGAGTCTCTAGTGAACTGAACAAACTAATAATGTAAGCCAGATACAAAGTCACAAGGAGAAAAATCCGAGTAAATCTTGATTCAGTTCAAAATAGGAGATTCCGTAGTTCCGTATTCCGTTGAGCCACCACACCAAGTATAGTTCTATCTTTCTGATATTCCACATCTCCGGTGATCGGAATATTAATCCACAAGTGTGAATATATTAGTCCAGTGTTTGCAGCTGAAATGTTTGTTCACGTTTAGTGTTATCAGCGGTCAAATATAGCCAACCGGCGGTCACAACAACAGTCACTCAGCAAAAGTCTCAAAGTCACGTTGGAGCCAACAAACGGGCGGCAGCGGTTGTGTTTCAGTAGAAAAACGTTTGTACAGCGATGTGACTGATAATGATGGGAAAAAGGATGATACTGCGCATGAAAAAGAGCAGTTTACAAGTGCTACATACCTAACATGCCACCATGTCAGTGGCGCAGACAGCTATCAGAATAGACAACAGGTCAACACCTTCACTGACTCAGCAGTCTCCCAAGCTACCAGAATGCGGGCAGACAAACAAACAACCAGCTCGTCCACCGGACGGATGCGTTGCAAGACATCGGACGACCAAAAGAAAGCTTATTGTAAGGCTTATAGGAAAACTTATAGTAAAAAAGCAATGTGCTGATGTAAGCTTCCGACGTTTCAGTTGCAGTGCGCAACCTTTTACATGGATTTCCATGATCAATGAGATAGAGAGAGCTGCGAAGCTATTTGTGAAAATATGCACCAATCAGAATCGTGTGCCTCCACTGCCGTACTTTTCGCAGTGTTGGCCATCCAGGCTCGACCTTGAGGAAATTCGGTGGTAACCTTAAGGCGCAATTGAAAATGGACTGTTTCCGCGACAAGTCCCATACAAGGAGTATCCCGATTGCAAACCCTTTTATATGGCCCTGAGCTTTGGGTATGTCCGTACACTTTCGGTTTCGGTCGTCGAATACACGTGTTCCTCGCGGTGAATCCACCGCGGTCGTTCTGCCTTCCTATCTGTGCATCCTGCTTGCTGTGTCAACGCGTGCGTTTTTCTGGGTTAACCCTGTATATCCGTTGCTTTCCGATATAGACGCTGCAAAGCGGTGGTCGTTGGACTGGCACCTTCCTCTGAATGACGAAAAGTGCGTCCATATGTCATTTGGAGGAGACTCAGCGAATACCTTTATTATGCATGGTGAGAAAGGACCAGAAAACATCATGAGGACAGACGCCAGAAAGGATTTGGATATCTGGGTCTCCTCAAACTTGTCCTTCTCACTGCACCATGAGAAATCGGCCCAAAAGGCATTCGCCGTTTTACGGATGATCCAACTCATTTTCTCCCGTATCACTCGCATGGACTTCCAAATACTCTATGGGGTCTACATCACCGCTCCTGGAGTACGCCAACCAAGTTTTCTACTCAGGACGCACGAAAAACGTCACCCCCACTGAGCGTTTCCAGAGAGCCGCTACGAGAATGGTTGCTGGCCTCAAATCCGTGGACTACGAAACGCGTCTCGCGATGCCTGATCTCCATCCCCTGGAGTATCGTCGCCTCCAAGGGGACCTAATCCTTACTTATGCAAGGCTTGGCCAACAGGTTTTTCACCGTTAACCCGGCAAACACATGGCGGGGACATAGTAAGAAGATCTTCAAGCTCAGAGCTCACACATTCATTAGGTAAAGTGCAGTGCTACATCCTTTTTTCACTTAGGCCTTTCAGGTGAACGACAGCCGCTGAACGACCAGAACAAAACCGACCCGGGAAACTTGGGCAAAAGCCTGGATCCTGTGTACTAATCCGTGAATCCATAATGGATGTATCAAGCCACTGTGGCATTTTGCACACCATACTGGGTAGAACAACGAGCTAAGCAGCAATATAAGAGTCATAAGATACAACATTTTCCCCCAAATGGTTCTCTGCCGTGTATATCAGTGCATGGTGAACGGTGGCCGCTGGACGACAAGAACAAAACCGACGCGTAAACTTGGGTGAAAGCCTCGATCCTGTGTATCAATCCGTGAGTCGCCGGAGTCCGTCCCCGTGGCCTTAGGAATGAAATTCCTATTTCATAAGGGTTGGCCCCAATAATTGCTGCAAGAGGTTGTACATGCTTATGTGAAGCGCTAATGCGGGAATGGATGGGGTCTAACTCGAATTAGGACTCGGCCCGCAGGACTGGTCAAGCACCTCTGATTGGAGGGACTCTGTCACTCATCAATCCATCCAAATTGCGTGCACGGCAAACTTCATTACTATATGTTAATGTACTCGAAGAACTTGACACTTTGATATGAACTAGTTTCGATTGATCGACGAGTAACAGATTCGCTCCAAAAATGCGAAGTACTGAAGCTACTTTCGCCTAATTCTGGTGTCTGTGGCGCCGTCTTAACCTTTCTGTCTGTGCCTTATCATCCTGTCCACAGACAGCGCTGTCCACGCGACAATTGTGTTGATGATTTACCAGAGTACCGCCTTATTGGTGCACCCGTTTACGTTCAGATTCACGGATTCACGGATCGATGCACAAGATCGAGGCTTTCGCTCAAGTTTCTCGGGTTGGTTTTATTCTTGTCGTTTAGCGTTTGCCGCTCACCTGAAAGGCACAAGTGTAAAAAGGGTGTAGAACTGCTCCTTAAGTTCTCAGCGCGGGGCAGTATGCTTACCAGCGTGAGGACTCGCATAAATAAGTGTATAATAGTGCTTTGAAAGCCTAGACACCGCCGGAGGAAGGTCATTCCACGCAGCTCCTACCCGAAATGCTAAAAAATTTACCTAATGAAAGTGTGCCCTCTGGGCTTGAAGATCTTACCATATCCCCGCCGCGTTTGCTGGGTCAACGATGAAAAACCTGTTGGCCAAGACTTGTTCAAACAGAGCATAAGTAAGGATTGGGTTCCATCGGAGGCGACGGGGAAAGAGTTGAAGCACCACAAGACCACCACGTTGCCGGACTTAAGGCCTGCAACCATTTTCGTAGCATTTCGCTGGACGCGTTTAGCGAGAGCTACTTCTTTCTTGCGTCCTGAAAAGACAACTCCGTTGGCATATTCAACGAGCGGTCTGATGTGGACTCCATAAGCGGATTCGGAAGTCCATGCGAGTAATACGGGAGAATGTGCGCCGAATCATCCGTAGAACGGCGAATGCCTTTTGGGCCGATTTCTCATGGTACAGTAAGAAGGACAGTAAGAAGGAAGAAAGATCGAGATACCGAAGTCCTTTTTCGCGTCTATCCTCGTGATATCTTCCGGTCCTCTCTCACCATGCATGACAAAGGCATTCGCTGAGTCTCCTACAAATAACATATGGACACACTACGAAATTCGGAGGAAGATGCCAGTCCAATGACCACTCTTGCAGTGTCAACTTCCATTTGGAGTGCATTGGAACTTCAGGATTTCGAGTCATCTGCGAAAAGTAGACAGACTTGCAAGAACATCTGGAAGGTCGTTGACGTAGATCAGAAACAGCAGTGGTCCCAAAACGGATTCTTGAGAAACTCCAATGGAGACCAGCGCTGCAGAAGAGTAGGTCGAGCATACTTCCACTCGGAATGATCTGTCCGATAGGAACGCCTTGATCCAGTGAAGGATTTTTCGTGAAATCCCGTACGACTCGCGTTTATGGAGCAGCAGGATGTGCTTTTAAGAAGTCGAAAAATATGGCACCCGATATGGTCCCTTCGTCCTTGGCCTGGGTTAAGCTATCCATAAATACGAGCATGCTCGTCACGCAAGAACTTTTGAAGAAATCTATGTTGAACTGGAGATATTAAGTTGTTGAAAGTGAGGTGATCTGGGATGGCGCGCGTCAAAATGCCTTGCATCACCTTGCACGGCACGCTTCTGAAGCTTCTAGACCCGTAGCTGCCAGGCGATAGTCGGTCACCAGTTTTGTAGATTAGCGTGACAATCGCTTCCTTCTAAGCAGAGGGAGGGTGGACTTCATCAAGTGACTGACGAAACATCGGGTGGAAATGATTTGCTGTTGTAAACGACATTTCCTTCAGGATCCTTGGATGGACTACGTCGGGCCCCAACGCGCAAAATGGGTCGATCTTACACAAGAGTTGAGGAATGTCCTCCACCGTGAAGACCAAGTCGGTTAGAGACCGTTCGTAGTTATGCCTTGACAGGATTGGACGTGACGGGGACGCTGGGGCTTAATGTAGACCTGCATAATGTCCTCTGTAGACTTCACACATCATTACTGGGTCACTCGTTGGTTCCCCGTTCCTGTCCCTGTTGTGTGGATCAGAAACTGGAGGAGGTTTTCCCTTAAACTCGCAGTAATTGCCAATCGGTGTATCAAAACCTTTTCCTGGTCTGGTCATGCTTTCGGAAGGAACGACCCACTCTCGATCGATCAGCAATTCGTACCTTACAGACCATACAGAATATTTTGTATGCATCTCCTTTCCCCGCACGTTCAGTTTGTGCCGAATGTGAGGGATATAGTGCTCCGACAATGGTGAACTTAAGTGTGGATCAGAAACTGGTAGCTGGTAGCTGTTGCTCCTTCTATTAGGGACGGGAGGACGGCAAAGTTTAGTTTAAAAGAAGTCTGGAGGCCCTGTTGCACCCATGTTACCAATCACATTCCCAGAGGCGGGCTGTATCTCTCACTATTTGGGTTTTCCTCCAATGATCCGAACAGCTTGGACCCTACCGTGGTGTGATGGCTTGTGTGCCTCCTTTTGTGCTATACTGGGCGGCATCCGCGCAACACAGCGTTCCATGCCAGGTTGGTTAACAGCTGACCTAACCAACATTGTCTTGCGTCCCTCCATGGCTGGGGTTAGAACGTGTGGTGGCTTGTTCCATAAAATGGTAATACACTTATATCTCCTGCCAGACACCGCTATCTTGCGGTCAGGCTTTGGGGCCAAAATCTTTGATCAACGACCCTAACCGTTCCCTCTAGATCTGGACGCCCTGGTTATACCGCTGTGGCACCTACAACCTTCCTTCTGGTGGCTTGGCAGCTAGACACCGGAAGAGTGTTACAGCTGAGCAATTATTTATTATTTTATTTACCTACAACTAACTATAATCTCCTTCCACATCGGTCATCGCGTGGTGTCACTAGTCGGGTCGCCTTACTTGCCGCATACAGTAAGGCGGGTAAACGAAAACCTCTAACCCCTTCTTTCTTGCACTTTCACATTCTCCCACCCTACCCCAACCCAATTTGAATACTTGCCCTGCAGGTCCCGGCACTAGGATTGATAGCTTTGTTCACCGTGCATCGCACTCAGCTGCAGCTTCTGTAAGTCCGAATTCAGTAACAACCCCAAACGCTTCGAAGTCCGTTTTCAAACCATTCAGTTCGGTCTGCTTAGGTGCCTTTAATGTTCACACACTGAAGCAAGCAGTAGAACCGGTGGCTCTTTCTCGTGCGCTGGATCCCCTGTACATTGGTGTATGTTGTCTGTCAGAAACAAGGATAGAAGACGCAAGTACTGTAATTGAACTGATTGCTTGCTCCCTTTCAGATTTCGGATGCGCACTCCCTAGTGATGCGAAGGTTGCTGTTTTCGGGTATACCAGGGTGGGTATGGTTTTGAGCGATCAGGTGGAGGTGTCTCTACTTGACTGGATCCCCTTTGATAGTCGCCCCTTGGTGTTTCGTTCGGTAACGTCCATGAAAGAATCTCGGAAAGTGAGGCCGATCACACTGTTGTGTCTGCCTACGTACCGGCTTACTAGCTCTGAACGTGCTGGAGTTTCTACGACGCTCTAGATTCTCTCTAACAACCCGCTAGAAGCTCATACATCGTTTTTGCTAGTGAAATGAACGCTCAAGCAGGTATATCAAACACGGTGGGGATCGAGTGGGTGGTCGTTTTGGATTGGACATGAGGTACCGACCACAGACTGTTTCTTTACACCATCAATTTCCGGAACAGTGGAAATCATCTAACTACTTGGTGCCCACGAACGGACCAGTCCCGAATCCAAATATACCAAATCACAGTCACCGGTGATGAGGGTCAGCCGCTCCCAAGATACCACCGTTGATTCCGGCCATGCACCTGCGCGTTGATGCTTTTTATTGCACTTTCCAGGTTTCCCCAAAACGCGCGTACTTCGTTAGCCATTGAGAAGCTAGTGGGTCCATAAATCAAGTGGACCTGTCAGAACCGGCTGCTCAAAAGTTTATCGGATGGTCCAGTGCTGGATACTTTCGGCCACTGGGAGTGGATTTCCACACTGCTACTCAGAACCAGAATCTCTGATAGAACCGTGGTCGTGATGGGTGTTCGGAGACAGATCCCCCTGGCCGCAATGACAACTTAACCCGATGCATCTTCTGACGTCAAGTAAAATGACTGTCCGTGCAGACTAAGAAGCTTCGTGGAAATGGAAAATTAAAAAAAGAATGCTCGAAACATCTACAGTCTGTTCCACTTGAATCTTCTGGCTGATCCTCCGAGCCTCTGTTCAGCGAAGCTACCAAAGACTAAAATGACTCTGATATCCAGCAAAAGAGAAGGTTTGGAACGCTCGGCACACTAATTTGAACAGTAATCCAGTTGTCCACCTGCCGCCTCCAATCTGAAATCCTGACATTCAGCAGACAATGACTATGAATATGAAGCCCCCTTCAACCGCAGAAGTGTGCGAGTATGCCTATACTCAAGCCTATACTCCCGGCCCCGACGACCTTCCGCCTGCTCTGTTCAAGAAAGGAGGTGAATTCCTTAGGCAGTGCATGTTTAGCCTATTTACGTCTATCTAGGAGAAAAAGACGGTCCCAGATAATCGAAGTATGTCGCTAATAGTGCCCACTTTCAAAAGATCGCTCATAGTTAATACAATAACCACAGATGTTGGTCTGACTCCCGTTCTAAAGGGGATTCTCTCGTCACTGTTCATCCTCGCGTTGCGGCGGTATGTGAATCCTTGACCCGTGAGCGTCAAGCGGGACTTCAATCAGGTAAAGGCTGCGTCGACCACATCTTTCCACTCCGTCTGACTTCAGTGCAACGACATATATACAGACAACCCACAATCCTGGTGTTTCTTGACTTCAAGGGTATTTTCGATGCTGTTGACCTGCCAGTGTTGTCAATTTCACTTGTTCAAAAGGATGTACCCTCAAGAATCGGTGTATATTATCCAGTCCTAATATTCATATACTTCTGGGTGTGTGGGCGTGTATGCTGGGCTGTGCAAAAGCTTCCCCACAAAAAGTGGTGTCCGGCAATAGTATCCACTCTCTATTCTTGTTCGACTTCGTCACTGGTAAAGTGTTAAGCCGATCAATGGAAGGTTTTCACAACTTGTTGCCAGTGAGAAACTTGTCGATCCAAAGTAAACAGATGTCATGGTCTTCATCTTCGAAAGCGAAGCACAAGCTCTGTTGAATGGACTGACCACTATCATACCATCGACGTATGTCTTCCATATTTAAAGCGCAAAGTCATGCTTCAGAATGTGCAGCCTCTGAACACACCCGTTAGAATTCAAGGAGAAGAATGAAATTGTGGAGACTTTTGCATACCTCGGTAGTTGTATTAGTTCTGACGGAATTGAGTCTGATGAAGTCAGTGCACGGGTGTCAAAGGCCCGAATGACGTCAGCCAAGTTGGTTTACTTGTGGCGTAAAAAGGCATATCACCGAGTCCAAAGAATGGCAGTAACGAGTTTATATTAAAGACGGTATTGTTGCATGGTTGCGAGACATGTCCTCGGAATACGGATGCTGTGAGGCGTCTCCAGGTTTTCGCTAACCAACGCCTCAGTCTTTAGCTAATGTCGGATGGGATCAGCGAATTGGCAACGAGGTAATTAGAAAACGGGTGTTTGTTTGTGCAGCCGGTACTTCAATCGTGGAAAACATCCAGCTGCATCAACCACAGTGGCTCGGCCACGTGCTACGCATACCGAAACACCGTCTATCGAGATGAGTGTTGTTCTCTGTCCCTCCTTCAGAATGGCGCAAATCACGAGGTAAGCTACGTATGACTTAGCTGAAGGATGTGGAAGAGATTCCGAAGTGGTTGGGTGTTGGTTCGTCTGGTCTCCCAGGATGGAGCCGCTGTGACCCCTTCTGCGCTTTGCTGAAGACATTACAAGAAATGGTGACTCATTGATGTCAGTTTGTGTCCGTGGTGTCTCCAGATTGTCTGATAGTTGTTTGGAGGTCCGGGTACTTCATAATGCTTGTAATAGGCCAGCATCTTGTCCCCTCCCCCCAACCACTATTTCCTCTTCTTTTCACTCTAATGCTTTAAATATAGTTAGATGAACTCTGCGGTTGTACGGCCGTGAAGCATCCGTATCGAAACTTGTCACTGTCTTTGATAATGTTGTTGATGATACCATTGATTCAACAAATTGTTTTGACCTGCGCCGTGTACACCGAATACTTGCAGCTGTTGCTTTCAGTGCATAGTTATCATTATCCCATTCCTGTCATTGGCAAATAAACTCATTGTAGTCAGACCCGTCATGCTTTATTTCTAGCTGAGTAACTAATTGACTAACTAATTGGCCATTACGCAACACCTTATGCCTCTCCGGTGCTCACTCAGAATTCCTTATTTCAGCTCACCTCAGTGAGGATTTTGTTGTTGTCATGCTAAATCATGGGCGAACTTCGTTGCGATACTTCGGCGTCGCCTCGTTCATCTGAAAATGGTTGTTTCAAGAATGGCTTGAAGGACTCATGTATCAGTGCCGAGGATGTTGCTGACTATCTTTTAAAGGAGAAGCTACATTTGTCTGCCCTAGAGTATTACTTTGAATGGCTTGATCGTGGCAGGCGTATTCCAACCCTCCACCGTTTCTTCTCGGACGCCAGTTACTTCGAGCAATTTACTTCCTCGTTGAAAGATGAAGCAATTTATGGTATTGGTAGGTGATTACCTCTTAGCCTAACCCTCCACCTCATTCTCCTTCCCGGTTAGCTCACTGTCATAGCATTTCCACCTTGGACTCTATTGATATGGGTCGGATATCGGATGACGGAAACAGTCTGGAGGAAAAGTTGAAAGGTATAACCTTATTTGTTGTTTGGTAGTCTTATGCGTCGTAAATAGTGTTGGAGTATGAGCTACGCAAAAAGAACGAAGAGCTACAAAACCTACGAAACGAGCTAACCCACATTACCATTGGTCGTGCAGTGAGCGAAAAGTTGACGCTGAATGACCTTGGTAAGTGTCGTAAACTTTTTTATCCATTGGCGACCATTTCGTAATTCCCCTTGTGGCGTTGTTCAGACGTAGAACGCCACAGATTTGTTGTACCCAAATAGAGTTTTCCATTAAGAATCCAGTGTAAGTTATTTTGGACCAAGTGAATACAATATTAATGAGGAACAGAATCGCCGATACACGTGACAAACTGGAGGACTGCCTAAACCTCTACTGGAACCCATGATGGACCTAAAGCCATGTGACTTCTTATATTTCATTACCTGCCACCCGAATTAGTTTCGCCGGACCACTAGGCTTGTCTCACATCACATCACGATCCTAGACAGCTGAGTGGTTAAGATGCGAAATTACCGACCGGACGGTCCATGTTTCGAACCCAACGTGTGCATCTCGACTGCTCCTTGTACGGTTGGGTAGCCTGGCACTGTCTCAGCCCTCGTGCTTCCTTCGGATAGCACGGCAGCTAGGGACCGATTATTCTACTATTATTATTTTTTGGTCGCACGGCAACTAAGTATCAGTATTGAACATTGATGTCATGCTGTTGATGATTATTTTATTGTTCATACTCATGTCACTCTCGTTTGAACAGTCGCCCTTCTGTCTCGGGGTAATTATTCCGGTGAGTCCACACCAGAGGGGGAAGCACTGGACTCGAGTTTCACTCTTATTACAGCTCATCAGTAGTGCCTATCCAATGACTGTGTTGATGAATCGTGTGCACCAATCAAATCGCTCAAACATGAACACGTTCACCCATTCAGACGTGAAAATTCAGATGTTCCCCAACGTGCGCTGGTGGAGTAGTGGTAACACAATTACCTCGGATGTCAGGTGTCCGCAGTTCAAACCCCAACACGGTCATTGGATAGGCACTACTAATGAGCTGTAGTAAGAGTGAAACTCGAGTCCAGCGCTCCACCCTCTGGTGTGGACTCACCAGAATAATTACACCGAGACAGAAGGGCGACTGTTCAAACTAGAGTGCTGTGAGTATGAACAATACGTATCCCGCAAACCGCAACAGGTTATTTTTTGCTTTCACTAGCACCCCAGATAATAAATAATAATAATCGTCCAGCTGTAGCACCCTTTCGGTGCTTAGCTGTCATGTCACACGAAGGAGGCACGAGGGCTGGGATACAGCCAGGTTGCCCAAGCCTAGACAGGGGAAGTCGAGTGGCAGAGGTCGGGTAGAACAAATCCACGTCTTCGTAGACCACTCCTGCTGAGTCATCCTATCCTACTTTCACCCATAGGGTCGGTCTATCTAGTCGGTCCATCAGTTACTTCCTAACTTAATTATTTGTTCTCTTTCGGAAGATTGTCTCCTGGGGCGAGATTAATTGGTTTCTAATGTGTCGGATACACACTTCCTAGGAAAAGCGATCGGCTACCAGATTTACGGAGTGTCCGCTCCAGTGACGGATTCCATAGACCATACAGGTGCCATGTTTTGCAAGCATGAATTAGGACCGGACGTGTGGCTGCATTGACGATCCGAGTTTTCGTGCGTAAACCAAGCTCATTTTTTCACAATACGAGGTTCAGCTGCACAAAAGCTTGTCGGTTGCTGTGCATACTGTTAAATGTCTTCTTTAGCCTATCCGTTGAGTGGTGCAACCAACCTACTAGATTATTTCACCATCTTTATGTTGAGAGGCCGGAGAGGCGCATTTATGCAGGTGAAGATTAACTTAACCTTCGACGTGTTGATTTCTAATCCTACTAATGCTGTTAGTGAATTAGTTCACTTGGGACACGTTGCGGTTTTTCCAAGTGGTAACTCTACAGAACGGCATCATCATTCCAATTCATCTCTCCGGATTTGGGGGGTTTATTGGATAGCACAATATCCCGGGAGTATTCGTTTGGGTAGCGCTGGCAGCCTCATTGTCGAACTCCGGCCTCCTCCCTGTCTAGCAGCTGCTGAGCTTTCACCAATAAGTAGTGAGCCTTCATGAGATCGACTGTCTCCACTTCAGCTAATAGGATGATCCACTGTGATTCACGATCACTCTATTTAAACGCGACCCGAAAGCTGATAGAGTGTACCGTCGTGAGCTACCCAAATTTGAATAGATGTTCTGATTTTCGTTACAAAGAGAATATTTGGTTCTCAGTCTCCAGGGCGGAAACCCCGGTCTAGCGTTCCCCGTTTTCGGAGGAAACGTAGCAGAATGGACGCGAAAACTTTGGTAGCAGCATCAACAAGATTGACGCCACATGCCTTTTGGGTGGTCGGTAATTATAGTGAGTTACCCCAATCTTGCATAACGAATTCAGCTTTCGGAGGTGTGCAAAACATCTTATGATGTGGTTCGAGAGGTTCCGGAGTGCAGAGCTCATAGACTCATGCCGGTATTCAATCCTCTCGGGGGTTTTTCCGCTCTTCAGCCGTCTGATAACCGTGGAAATCTTTGGTTCACTTGGCCTCACGGTTGGCATCGTATTGTGTTGAAGCTGGATTGATCTCGGGGTTTCAAGTTTTGGTTGACGGGTGGTTGAACAGTTGTTCGAAGTATTCCATCTTTTCGTCATGGTTGGGAAACTCTCCATTCGCTCCACGCAGAGAGTCCTATTAAGGTCGAAGGTCTCCTGCAGCCTTTCCTGTAGAACGAATTTTGCCGAATTCACCAGTTTTCTCAGCAGATTCCATGCCTGATGCCATATCCGACCAGTCCAACCAGGATAATCGATTGATCTTTCACCACCTTCCCTCAAGTATCCAGTCTAGGCGATGTCGTTGTACATAGTGGCTTACTGTACATGGGTTTTCAAAGCTACTCACTTGTCATCTACCTGAACCAAGTGGTCAGCTGGAAGTTTAGAATTATTAGCATCTCATCCCACGTTTATTGTACCAAAAAGTCTCCGCTGATTTCCCAGTAAGCTGAGTAGCGCTTTGTTGTTGCACTTCGGAGAACGACTTCATTTAGCGATGAGATGAAATTTACTTCTGACTTGCACAAGCGTGTGATCTGTACCTCCTGCGCTTCCAGAATCCGCACCTCTCTGAAACCTTCAATTTTTCATCGATGAATCCCGTCACGCGCGCACCGTAACATAGTTGTTCCAGTACCACGTCAGTAAGCCTTTTCTGGGATTCTGAAAAAGAGCATTAGTGAAAACGAGCCGTTTAAGTGAGGTTAAGGTTAGGAGCTTTCGTCGCTTTCACACCATTGACCCAATCCAAACGGGCCAAATACGTGGCACGTATTATCGTCCACTAACTCGAGCGTACCTATCACCCGCTACTCTCAAAGTGTCTTTTCTTGAGGTCCCGTTGATCGCCTGTTGTAATTGTCCATCGAACTCGTTTCTTACGGTTGAGTCCGATACTGGCGCGGGACCTAAACAGCTGCTACACTCAATTTCAGAGGGATCCCTTTGTAAAGAGCCACCACTTTTCTTGGGATATTGGATCCAAAGCAATTAGTACATTGTTGGAGCGGCTAGTTACGGCATTCGCAACTCTTTAGATCCTCGTGTTGTCCGCTGGTCCGCCGTGATGAAGCCAGGGCCCTGTATTGATCGTGGACCAGAGTCAGGTAACGGGTTTACCGAGACAGCTAATATATGATATTCGTAAATTCTTTGGGTGGAAGCCTGAAGTTGCGCACAAATATTCCAACGACTTGTGAGGGGCTTTCTTCTTACGTCGGGAACCTCGGCTTGCTTTCTGATCACCCCAGCCGCTTGTCAGCAAGTGATGCATGAACTTCCGGAGACGTCCCAGCATGAACAGAATTGCATTTTAGGAATATGATCATTGGGATTTCGTGGGGATCCATTACGGGTTTAACCCAGCTCCACCGGATGCACCTCTAGTCTTTGCGCAATCAAGAGAAATCTACAAGGCAGGATGGAAGATACAGAGAACAGGTGGTCAGGACCGTCAGCATGACCATTGGATTCAGAAGGCAGTCTTATCCGCCCAGCCAACTATAGCTGATTTATTCCCTCGCCGTTGTTGGTTTGACACCATGGTCTAGCCAGATCCCCTAGAAGGGCAAACCATGAAACGTCAACCTGACTATATTGCCTGACACTCTCTCGCTCTCTTATATATCGCCACGAGAAGGTAGTGAATAGGACTCCCTCAGCCATACAGTGATTTACAATGGCTGCAACAACTTCCATCTGGATTTATTCGTATTCTGTCTCACGAAATTCGGTCCACCACCTGCTGCAATAAAGACAGGTCAACTGTTAACACCAGATTGGCTTTAGGAAGGATAAACGTAAACTGGATGTTCCTCACAATGTAACATGAACCCCGACATTTGTCGAGCAGCAAAAAACCTAATTCTAGACTTGGAACGAAACTTCGGTCGAGTTATCTGAACTAGACATTTTTGAAATGGCTCAGAGGCCTGGTGCATGTTACCTAGTATCTCAGCTGACATGATCTAGATACGTCATGCGACTCTTGGCCCACTCTCTGAGGAGTAAAATAACGAACTCTAGGGGGATTGGAGTGACGTCTTCTGATACAGGAAGACCCCTAGAAGCCTGACGGAAAGATCTCCATGAACTCTCTCTAAAGGGGTCTCTCCCTTGGAGAGGTCATTGTATGTAGAACTCGATATACGAATGTCAGTATGTGATTATCAGCTCGTTGGTAGATTTGGGATATTCTGTGTAAACTTCAGAAGCTTTGAAAATGTACCCAGACTTCACTTCCCTAGTTGGTGACAGTAGTGTTATTCAGTGAAAAATTAAAAGCAAACAACTTTTTTAGACCATTTGGCAAATGTGGCCTATTTCAGGAGCGAGCGTACTCTAGGAGTGAATGATTTTCGGGGTGGGTTTAGTCCACCATTTTTAGGCGAACAGTTGTCACCTTCTAGAGACACCACCGGTTTCGGTAGCCAGCCCTCTCATGTGGGGGTCTGTTTTGTTTGAGCCGTTGAATTGAACCCCACGGTCAACATTACGACATAGTATAGTAGGCTCCATTTAAAAAAAATTTTCCACGCAGTTGAAACTAGCCAAGGAGATAGGGTGTAACATACTCAATGAGGGTACATGAAGTCCCGGGGTGTTCGAAGCCGGCTATGGGTGAGGGAAGTTACTAGTATATGCTGCTAGCTTGTTTCGGAGGCAGCCCAGCTTACCTCCGTGTTCTCATAATGATCGTCTCGTTCAGCTATCACACCCTCTTGGTACCCAGCTGCAACGCTCCGGAGGAAGTACGAGGGCTGAGATACGGCCAGACTGCCCAAGCCTGGAAAGGAGCAATGGAGATGATGAGGTATGGCTCAAGCCGCGGACCTTAACCGCTTAGCTCTTTAGAGTTCGTATCCTCAATATTGTTCACGCAGTCGAGACACCCATGTAGTCTTAGTTTTATGTAACTATGAACCAAAATCTTGTCTTTTTAATTTGACATAGATGTTGTTTCATTCCCAACTGCTTGTTCGTTGTTCCCTACGGCTCGAGTAGATTACCCAGATGTCAGTGTAGCCGTTTAAAATTCGTTGTCATTAAAAAAACTTGCTGTTTAAAATCTTCGTTTGGAAGTTTACATACTGTTCACCCGCTTGCTTCAATTCTTTAGATCCTGACAGTAACTTCCACGAGCCACCAAACACACAACCACAAGATATCCGTCCTTACGAATTCCGTGCCTTAGCTGTGCTCATCAATGACTATCTCTTACACAACAACTACCGCATTACGGCGGTTCAGTTTTCCGAAGAGTCTGAATCTGTCGGTCTGCAGGACGTTGAATCCTGGGAACAGGTAAATGGATCAAAATTTTTTTCGCTACCAGTCCGGTCGATTGGTATGCTTTTCGTTACTGGTTTATCAATCATGTGTTGTCACTGTTCCATCAATTGTGTCACGTATAATGACAGTTTTGTGAACTTTTCAAGCTTTTTGTCATGTGATTTGTAGCAGCACACAGATTTCCGTGACACACTTGGAGCCGGTTAGTTTGCAACTGGTGACGCATCAGTGGATAGGACTAAGCAACACAACTTGACAGGGAGCTTTTTCATGCAGTGAGTTGGGTGGACAAGATAACAGAGTATTTTCATAAAGGAAACTACTCAGAAGGTTGCCGAAAACTCTCCAAATCGCCCACGACCGGTTTCACCCTTCTTGAGACTTATCTGTTAGGCGCAGTCCCCGAGTTTTCGTCAACCTTATGTTCTACTTGAACAGATAACAGACTGTTTCTTGGATTTCTGGGCCCCGGTCGACGGAAATTTTGGTTTAAATTGACTTGTGTTTGAAGTGGATCGGGCACTTAACTAATACTGCTTCGGATAAAGCAGTGTAATTGAATCAATCTTATTTTAATACCTTTCATGGGGCAACCTGACCGTATTCCAGCTCCCGCGCTTACTCCGGTAGGCATTGCAGCCAGGCACCGAAGTGTTGTTGCAACTGAACGGCGATAGGTAAACAATGTCCTAACTGTAACACAGAGTCAATCACTATCGGGGTAAAAAAACCCCTGTCCTCTGCATCTAACATAGGTGCGTGTACACACGCACCTAGCGTGGTTGTAAACTTACAGTCCAATAGTGTCTACAGTGTAACAGCTTAACCGTACCACGTGACTATATATAAGGAACTGATAGCCCGTCCCATTTTGAATCAGAATCCTGTTCGTTACTACCTTGTTATTGTATCGATTAGAGGAGAAATTACCGAGAAATTACCGCTGCATTTTCCACGACCTTATGGGAATCTTCGGTTCACTCCCTATCAATTCGTTTTCGTTAGTTTGTAGCCGAGTGACGACCTCTCTTCAACTATCGAACTACTAGGAAAATCCGTTTTCCCAGTATTGGTAATTTGGATCCAGTGAGTGGATCTGTCGTGCGCCTTCTGGCTACTTGATGTATTCGCCATGTCTCCATGACTAGTTTGACTTGTAATTATTGAGTTGCTGTAGCCAGTTTGGTTAGGTAGGTTGTGGCATCTTTTGTTAGCGGAGAACCTGGTTCCTCTCTCTGTTGGACCACTGAGCTCACCCGCCCAGGTTACTGGTTTCACTCTCTACTGCCACTAAAAAAATGCGCAACTTCGATTTTACTGACGCCAGAATAGTCTGGAGAAAGCTCGTTCTATCTATATTACTGCGCATAAATTTGAAACCACACATGAAACTTCCTCCTTGCCTTTGGGCCACTTAGTCCACTTTCCGGATCTCTTCCCCACGGTGGGGTCGGGTTCCCTATCCATGAACTAGATTTATCATTCTCTTCTTTGGAGTGTCCTCTCTCACTCTCTTTGTCCAACAATCCGTGAACTTCAACATTGATTACTATTTTGTCTGTGTGCAATACACAATTGGATGTTTTCAACGTTCTTTATGAACGGACCAGTGTTTCGCGGCGAATACTGTACCTGTGACGATGAAACGTTCGTTTTCTTCTTGGAAATCAATTATTTTTTCCAGAAGTGAGTTCGCTTAGCCTGGCGCTGGTATCGCCGCCTTCGATAGGCATTCGGTTGGCTTATGCAGTACCATGATCATGATCGAAGGCTGTGTTTGACGCGCTGGAGGATGTGTTTAACCTTTATGTGGAGTATACGTCACTTAGTCGATTTTTTGGAGTGTCCTCATGTATATTCAAATTGTTTTTGTGGTTGAGAACTACTGTCCTGTCTGTGTCGCGATCAATTTTACCGTACGTTCCGACCTTTTATTCAATTAGTTTGTAGAAGCGCACACAAAATCTTTTGACCTGCTCTGGTCTTGCCGGTTAAAACTAATAATCATCCGTGCTGTCTTCGTACGGATCAATATTTTTGGATGGTACACATGGTTCCCCTGATGACTACTGTACCACAGTCATTTACGCATTGTGTTTTCTTCAAATTCCCTTTTGCTAGGTTGGAGTAAATTTGCCTAAACCACCGAATCTACTTTGTCTTCTCCGATCTTATTGGTCAACAACACCAACCGATGATATCTCATCCTCGCATCTCGTCCTGGATTCGGTCACGGACCTTGTTGGTAGCACGCGGAAAAACCCGTTCGATAATGAGACCAGTTCCGTAATAATGGACACAGAAGATCCGAAACGATTTCGGAATCAAGTAAATTACCCGCTACTGTTTGTTCTCAATTGAATAATCCGCGTTGGTTATATTGGTGGCTCAAGACCTGTTTTCTAGTTTGTCTAGGTTTCCTATTTTTCAGCAAAAAAGTAGTTCTCGAGCTTCTTGATATGTTTGAGAGCGTTTATCATGTGAGTGGTCTGGGTTGCTCTTAGGATTTCTTGTGGTTTTAGGCAGATTCAAACACCCCACCTTGATTTAATGCCCGGTGCATCATTAGCCAGTAAACTGGGGCATGGTTATCTTCATCCGATTAACCGTCAACTATTTTGTTTCCTATTGACTTAGCCCACCTGGGGCATCAAAAAGACATCTCACTGGGTCTCAAAGGATGCGCGAATCAGACTACACTGCGGGCTGTATTGTTGTATAACTATAAGACTCGGCCACATCGGGCGAAGAATCCGAGACAATCTCAAGTCGTTGACCAATGATGTATCAAAACTGTAGCTCGAATCGGCTGAGGTTAGCGAATGTGTAATGAAGTGACTAGGAGACGTGTTTTAGCTGATGCAGAGGATGCTCCCCTCAAAGAATGTATCAGGCGTTGCAAGCTAAGCTGGCTGGGCCGTGTGTTACGTACCCCAAGTTGCTGCCTGCCGATAAGAATGTTTTTTGTCGGTGCCCAATTCGCAGTGGCGGAAACTTGGAGGTTATAAAAGGTGATAAATGTAATGAAAGATGTAACGGAAAGTTTGGGTGACGTTGATGCTGTTCGCCTTCCAAGATGAAGTTCACTTTACCCTCTGTGCTTGACTGACTATACTGAACGAAATGCCTGCTGTCACCATCTAACTGAGTACTCCACGTGTGGACACCTCTGATGTTTGTGACAAACCAGTCCTAAGTCTCATTTCTCCTTCTTTTTATGAAGCTTTGTTCAACCGAAGTGACGTGGTTGAATTGCAGTGCTCTTTTATATTCTCATCTGGTACATCCGTCAATGATAATGACGTCGGATGCGTCGTCTCAGCTAGTAATTAATAATGGTGATGATAGTTAAGTACTGACCCTGAGCTAGTGAAAAGTATAGGTTTTAATTGTACCACCGAAAGTCATCCCATGCAAACCTATTACTTATTCTCGGTAGGATACAGTTGTCCTGAATGAATCTCCTTTCTTCTCCAATACTTGATTTTATTCCCGCTTCGTTTCGTTTCAGCTGGAGGAACTGGTATCACTGCGACAACAGGTTGTTCTCCTGGAGTCGAAAAACGCGCAGCTGGTCATTCAGGCTCAAAATTGGCGAAACCAGCTGATTTGTCTCGAACGGTGCGTGTCTGTTGTCTTTCCTACTGTTCGCGGTGTATCTGACTGGTTATTTGCTGTGTTGGATTATGTAACGACTGTTTACGGATACACAATTCCGAGAGGATATCTTACTTACGTCACTCAAGTGGTTAGAGCGCGAATTTACTGACCGGAAGGTCCGTGGTTCGAACCCGACCTCCGCCACTCGACTTCCCCTGTCTAGGCTTGGGCAACCTGACAGTATCCCAGCCCTCGTGCTTCCTTCGGGTGGCATGGCAGCTAGGCACCGGAAGGGTGCTACAGCTGAACCCGACCTCCGCCACTCGACTTCCCCTGTCTAGGCTTGGGCAACCTGACAGTATCCCAGCCCTCGTGCTTCCTTCGGGTGGCATGGCAGCTAGGCACCGAAAGGGCGCTACAGCTGAACGATTATTATTATTATTATTCATCTTAATAGTAGGCTCCTTTCCATGGTCTTTTGTGCACTTACTATAAACGTATGCCTCAGCTCTAATAGACATGCAATTACAAAAGTTCCTTCTGTTGTCACTTGGCACACAACGTTCATATTTCGTACCCAGAAGGATTCGCTGTCCTTGATTAGTAGCCAGTCCCCATTTCCTGAGCCGCACGTTTAGTCTCCATTGGATACTTCGTGAATTACTTACACGGCATTTTCGAAAACTCGACAACCAGCCAAGCCTAAGGTTGTTTATAACAGGTCCCCATCCTCCCCCTTCTTTTTCATTCTTTACTGGAGCAATTCCTCTTTGTGGTCGTATCACAGCTAAGAACCAGTATTTACTGGTGATGCGTTGCTGATGGTGATGATGATCATTCTGACATGAATAATTTGAGTTAACTGGTAATGTCACCAACAGACGATAACTGTTAGTATTTGTTGTTGGCGCGATTCGATGTAGATGAATTTAGTATACTTTGTGATCTAGTTGCCAACTGGTACGAATCGAACACCTGTCCGACCAGGTGGCTTGACCCTGCTAGTTGTGCGCGCCAGCGACGTTGACAACAATGGCGGCAATTCTGCACTATCGGTGACAAACACACGCCACAGTCAGCCTTTTAATACTATGATGGTAGTTATTTTGAGGTAGCCGATTACTCGGACCGATCGGTTCGTGAAAAACCCGAATCTTCACATCTTTGTGGTCCCAATCAATGCTGCTGTGATTGCGCAAATTCGATTTGTCGAATCCGTGCAGCTACCATTTGAGATTATCGTCGATGCGATCACCCGTTTGCATGTGCGTTAAAGTGCATTGGGGCGCGCGAACAATGCAACAGGTGGTCGTTCTCTATCAGAACGGCTATCACACAACATGCAGTTGGTTGCTGCAAAACGTGACACTGATGATGAAGACATCCATACAGTTTGGCAAAATGTAAACGGCAAAACATGTCAGGATATTGCCTATTTGACCGGTGATTGTCATGTCCAAATATTAATGGATCAGTAAATTGTTGGAAACGAATTGCGAAAGGCGGTAACACAGAGAGATGGCTCCTTCAGCGATCATTCAGTCAGCAGTTCATTTCACTTCCGCTTACTTACAGTCGAGTCAAGTCAGCAATGTTGTGTAACGAAACGTTTGGAGACCAGAATGAGGCTGATCTATCCATCGTTGTAGCATGTCCGTTTTGCACCTTCAACATACACCACTCATTTCTCCTCTTCGAAACCGTATCCTACATTCGTGACTTCTCTCTCGTTAGTTCGCGGCCTTCCAGTGAGTGGCCGCGAATGAGGGATTTAAGTTTGTAATAGAATTCGCAAACTTTGCCCGTCTTTGATCATAGACGTTTTGCTTGGAAGAGCTCTGCATCGAACTGCAACACTTTCATGGTGGTGACACTCCCTCATAGGGAGTTGGTTGGTTAAGGCCATTAGGTTTTGTTTTCCCAAAGTCAATAAGTCGCCGAAACCTGCTTCTATTGTCACTTCTTAGACAACTGCCTCCGGTTGGCTACTTTTTGGGATTGTTTATCGTTTCAATTCGGACCATACTACCGGTTTGAATGCTCAGAATGTTCATTAGGTCTGTAAGCGAGTTTTATGGTGTGGAAATTAGAGCAAACAATAATTTCTTATCAAACCACCACTAGTGGTCGGCTGGAAGTGCGGGTATGAATCAGCCTTATTGGCGTTGACAACATGGGAATCTGGTGAGGTCAAATGCTAACTGCAAGTTTACTTCTCCTCGATGCACGTTCGGTTGATGCGAACAGCAATCGAATATTACAAGCAACAGCAGCTTTCTCCGTCACGCTCCATCGTTTCTATTCGAACTCCATCAGACTACTGCTTAGACAAGATAACACCGATCGGGTTTTAAACACCAGAATAACCTCCCTATATGAAATAGGTCTCGCCAATTGATCCGTCATGGCGAACATTTATCAGACGTCTATTCCCTACCGCGTGGAGTCAAATGGAATCATAAAAAACGCCTTGAGCACTGGCAGTTTTTCGAATTTCTGCAGTTTGTAACTTACTACTCAGTTTTACTTATCAAATTTCAGCAATTTGAGAATAAATTTACTTATCCGTATTTTTCACAGTCAAACCAAATTGTGATCTCCAATAGAATCGACAAATTGTGAGACAGTTCGATATAGCTCAGATCTAACACCATTTCGGCGCCTAGTTGCCATGCCGAAGGGAACACGAGGGCTGAGATACCGCCAAGCTGCCCACGCCTAGACAGGAGAAAGGGTGAAATACTGCAATACCCCATACTTCAACGGATACTTTCTTATCGAGCAAAAATTTTAAGGAGATGTGTTACGGCTTTTCCACTTGGTTCTCCGCCCCGGAAGCTGCCTCTGGTACGGCTAAATTACGCGCCAAGAGGGATAAACATGTTTGATGAGCACTTTACCGTTGATTCGGGCGCATCAATCGATAGTTACGTAGAACGACTGATTCCGCAAGCACTGTTAATTTACCCTGCAATTCCAGTATACCCCCCCCCACTTACCTTGATTTGGCCTATCGGTCACTTTGCTGAAGGTAGGCTCATAGTTCGTTTGTTGGAATACGTTGTGGTGATAGTGCCAGTAGAGAATAGTGAGACCGGACAAAGCTGCCTCTCGAAGGCTACGAGGTCACCAAACAATTAGAACAAAGGACAACAGATCAACCAATGCAACCACTCTATCGAACAATCAATCGTGCTCCAAGGTCAACCTCGGCTAGCACCATGTATAATAATAAACACGCAACAGTGCTCAATGCACAGCCACCGGCTCATCACTTTGTTCCAATCCGCTTCCTAACAGCGCACTGATGATGCCACCTCGATTGGCGATCAAACGTTTGCAGGCAAATTGCTCAGCTCAGCTGACAAAGCAACAACTATACGCCATCTGGGTTACAACATTCTTCTCGATAGTAACCGTCATTCCTGATCAGATTAGGATAGAATCCTTTGTTTAGGCATCCCGCTCCATGGTACAGAGCTAATCCAACATATGGTGAACCGACGGTTACTGTGTACCTTCAAGGGGCTGCATTGTCACGTTTCATTCGCGGAAATGCTAGGTTATTGGATTTTGTGCATTCCTGTAAACCGGAGCCCAAAGCCCATTGCGCACTCACAAATGCTGTTTGAAATAATTGGTATAAGTGCCTTGCTCCGGAACAGAAATGTACAGTCTAGTTCGTGTTTGCGTCACCCTTCACGAGGGAACATCCACTCGGTTTTTCTTTCTTGAGGAGGCGTATCGTATAATATTGCGTGTATAGTGATGAGGTGTTCTATGGCTAAATATGGCGCTCGTGTTCTAGTTGATCAATTGTCCATATGGTCAGACGTCTTTGTAATGTGAATTCCTCTCATCTCCTGTTGTGACCACATAAAGTTAAGTAGACGCGACAATGCGTCGGAATGGACAACATCACATATCTTTGAGTTCTGAGTCCCTCTATCCGTGTGGTATTCAACTGTGTATGGTAAGTTTTCAGAACCTTGCCCGACATGCTTCTCGACTTCCCGTGTCTGGGCTTGGGCAACCTGGCACTATCCAAGCCCTCATACTTTCTTCGGGTGGCGTGGCAGCTAGGCATTGGAAGGGTATTACAACTGAACGACTTTTCCTCTCAAATAACGGGAAGTTTCGTTATACCAGTAGTATCAGGATGAAAACAATATCTGCCCAACCGGCTCAAGTTGAATATCCTTTAAACCTTGATCGTATAATAGCTTTAGGTGTGTGTGTACTGTCGCGTAGGTGGTCCGTCGCCCGAGATTTCGCTACTAACTACTGGCGCTAAGCCACTGTCCTATCGCCTTTAGAAAGTATTGTTCCAAGACGTAAAGCGCTACTTCTGAGGTCGCTGAAAACTCTTCGATAGCCCACGCTGATTTCATCCCTCTTGGGTCCAGACAACAACGCATTGTGATATCTCGAATATTGTACCAACTGAAGCGTAAGGCGGTCTAGTGCATCACATTCAGTTGAAGCGGACAATCGTAAACGAGAGGTCCACCTGTTATTGCCCCATGTCTCATCACGGAATCCTGCGGAACTACTTCTCCATAGATGTATCTTTACTGACTTCGAAGTGACTGGGGATTTTTGATATTTCACAATTGATCCTCTCTGACGACAAACTACTTTTCAGCATACATTTCATTTCCAATTTGAGAAATACATTGTAAGCTTTGTAAAATCTGTTGCTCATGGGTATAAAACTACAATTAAAAGACCCAACACACTGAGATGTCTCTCTCTGCTTTCTTGAAAGCCTGTTAGCAGAACAGTCCTTTCAACAGTTCAGAATCGATTTACCATGTTACCATGCTTGGCTTACCACCCACTTCTGAATTTGTAATCACACAGCGATAATTCGCGAGTAGGTGGTAGGGGTTAGTGCATTCGGGTTGGATTAGTTCTTGGATTAGGCTAGCACCTATCCGCCTAATAATTCAATGGAGCTGTCAATAGGATTAGTGAACGGATAGACAAGTGTACGTTATTGTACACACGTGGCTGCCTAATAATCCACCATACAACGTGTGTTTTCTGGGCATGTGTGTGCTGTGATAGTTCACAAGGAATCAGGTTGGAAGTATGCACCGAAGTGACCCACAAGTCGTGCGAGGAGACAAATTACTAGTAGCCCAGATTTTGCCTATCACTTAGTTGGGTTTTGCGTCAACACATCGCCCGTAACAGAGCCCTCTGCATGCAGTCACCTGAAGGCTTTCCGATGGCTGGTTGGTATAGAAGACCATATGCATTGATTCGGCTTTCCTGGTTCGTTTAATTTGCGCCTCCCGGAGACGTGGAAGATATGTTTGACCAATTTATTTTGTCCGATTTTAGTTATGTTGATCACCTGCAATTCCCAGTTGGATTGACGTCTACCTACCTGGGGTTGATAACTAGCCAGTTGGTCTCAACGTAGCACTGCCCTCATGCATCCATAGTGTTCAGTGCGCCCAAAGACCAGGTTTTATATCTGTGTAGTATGAATACAGTGTACCGTGTTTGTCGTAGATTGGACTTTTTCGCATATACTCAATGTGTACTTAGTAATTGGATACCGGAGCCAAAACGCTGCACTCTTACCCGGAACCTGCTTATCTCATTCAATTCCGTTAGGCAGTATGATTGCGAAATCGAGAGAACTTTCTTTTTCGTCTCTGGCATGTCCTATAGCTCCACGGTGCTTCTGCACTCCAGCTAGGTACTCGAGCATCCAGTACACACTCTATTTGGTAAAGGACAGACACACTGGAAATTGTGTAATTCACACTTACTGTCATTCGCTCCACTGGTATATTATCCAGAATTTCTAAATTAACTTGTTGTCTCTGGGAAACAGCTGCATCCGAGCTGAATGTTTGCTTTATATTGCACAACTGAAGGTACTGCACAAAGACGCCTCTTGGTTGTTGGTCTGTTCGCCGAGCTCGGCAGTTGGATTGCAAACGTTTCATCACCAATCGAGGTGAGATCGTCAGTGTAGGGTTGAGTGGGGCCCAATCAACTCTGCACTGACGATCTCACCTCAATTGGTGATGAAACGTTTGCAATCCAACTTCCAAGCTCGGCGAACAGACCAACAACCAAGCAGCGCACTCGTGCTACCTACATTCCACAACACTGCTAAAGACGCCTCATGTTTCAGCTCATACGCCACTGGACATATCGGTATAACACGCTACTTATAACATTACTAAGTACTATCCAGTGCCGGTTTCGTTCTTGTGGCTCATCAGGTAGGTAGGCTCATCATCGTCATCATCATCATCATCACCACTGATGTTTCACTGATGTTCCACTGCCGTACTTTCGAATATCATAAAAGAGGGATTCTGCTGGGATTTATCTGAGTCTCCCTTTAAAACCAAGTTGGGATGCAAATGCGAGTATTTGTGAGATTCCGTTTAATATAAGTTCCAATATGACAAGGCCGATGGGAGCTCGGGACTGTGCCCACTTGGTGAGCCCGAAGTGGAAGGGTGAACTAGGTGGTGTGCTGTCGAAGAGCCTTCAGCAACATCATGAGGAGTGGGTCAAGTGTAGACAACAAAGTATTGCAGTGTCTCGAATATCGTTCCATCTGAAACGTGAGGAGGCCTGTTGCGGGCCAGCATAAATGAGAGATGCACTTGCATTCAGTTTAGTCTCCTGTCGGAACCGAATTCCTCTGCAAACGAGAACATTTGTCGAACACTATCCAATTTGGGTTCAACTAGAACATATGGCTGACGGAAACTCGTGGAATGCGCTTACCAGGTGGTGCGATTTCGAAGAGCTTCTAGCAATCTTACGAGTAACGTTACAACTGAATAATATGATATCTCGAATATCGTACCAACTGGAACAGTGGATGACTTTTGTGCAGCACAATCGGTTGGAGAGTATCATAACCGCGGGTTCCAGCTGAGATTCGGTTGGGTATCTCGCTAACACAATCTCACTCGCTAATTGACTCGCTAATTGAGGTTGACAGAAACATGGGGACTGTGTCTACCTAATGAGCTTTAAGAAGGGAGAAACCGGTTGTGGACAAATCAAGGTTGACAAACACTCTCCCCTCGCCCCCTTTCTCTCCTTTACAGAGAACATGCTGAGGTTGTGCAGAAACGATTGGGTTTCGTTAACCAGACCGCCACGAATACCAAGGTGGTTGAAAGTGGATTCAGCGATTCGAATAGCTCTGATGACAAATCTTCGAATGTGGCCTCCCAGACTGATTTAGCAATGGTCCACCCTTTGTGCCCTAGGTAAGTTTACTGGTGCTTATCACTGTTTTGCATGTTTTGCTACGTCGTCGTTTGAATTCAGACAACAGGCTTGATTCGGGTCGTCGCTTTTTATCTGCTAAACATATCGAGGGTTTCACAAGAATGAGGGGTGCACAGCACGTGGATTACTGTTGTCTTTTTGCCCTTACTAGTTTTGCGAAATACACTCGTTTGCAAACTGATTTGTCTTTCAATGGAGATTTCATCCTGTCAGTGAAACCAGGCTATGCTTAAATGCCGATAAGCACTATACAACTGTTTCATCCTTGTTAGGAATCATCAACAATACGCATCTCAAGGACCTCAGAGAGTTTCGAACCCACAGCCTTCCGGCCATTGGTTGAACACTTAACCGTTTGGTCACGAGTAGCCGATCAGTAGTTTGAATAGTCTCACCGTGATAGGACATAGCACCACTCGTCCTTCAATAACGGCATCCACATCATGGATTCATGTATTGACTGGCTCCTTAATTGATGACTTCTCAGAAGTAAGTTTCACACATCCAGTGAAACTTCCCTTTCTCTGGGCTGTTTATTGGTTCACGAATCTTAGCAGGAGACTCAACCGCATCCCAGCTAATGTCCTCCAATTGAATAGTGTGTTTCCACCCAGACTATCGCACAAACTGAAACGTGAGACGGTCTTTGTACACAGCACATTCAGCTGGAGAACACCATAAGGGAGAGACTCATCTGGGTTTCCTGTCACGTTCCGATAACGGTCAGATAGGTGTATTGGTGTAGTTAAAGTGTGTTCCTGGAGTGTGAGTCTTTTTGATGAACTTCCGTTTCTTCCGGACATCTGACCGGAATTCCGATACTCACATTCTTCATTCGGATACATTGTCCTTTGAATAACAGTTTCATGCTGTGCACTTCTGAACTACGCGTTCACCGATTCGATGACGCGGCTGTTGACTATAGACTAGAATATGTGATTCTTGGTACAGCCAACTGTTGACCTGGTGGGACGATCTGACTATGGTTGTCCGAATAGCCGTCAACGGATTGCGCTCGCACACTGTAGGATACTTGAGATTAGGTGAGCTTCGTGATAGGCATCAAACTCCCGCTTAGCCGAGCACATGCACTGCCTCACACGCTGTACAGGTACCTGACTACTCTATTATGATCAGTGTGAGTTTGCTGGAAATTCTCCTTGAGGTACACAAAATTTCACAACAGACTAAGATGACCGGATATTGTTCCTCTTTTCCTCTGCAATCTCTCGCTTCCTTAAATGTGGTGAAGGCTTAATTTTCGATAGTGATTGATGAATTCTATTGGAAGACAGTAGTCATATGACTGTCACAGGGCTTGTACTGTGAACATGAGGATGTGACTGGCTGCAGCACGTTTGGATTCTCGAAGCCATGCTCGAAGCCCCGTCGTTCGAAGGTAATCACCGGTATTTGTTGAAAACATTTCTATCAGTGGGATTTGTCTGTGGCTAATGATCTGATCTGGTGCACCTTGTTTGGTTTTTCACCTAGATCTACATCAAGTGAATTTAAGCGTCACATGACGGAAATCCTCCCTCGTCTTAGTGTCGTTTCGGCCGATTCGGATGACGTCGCCTTCAGATTGGCCACCTCTCTGGATGATTTCGTTGTGCTGGTCTCGGAACGGCTCGAGTCTTCGTTTCCACTGATGGCCGACGATGGCAAGACTGTGAGCCTAGGTCGAATATTTTAATTCTTTTTTCTTTTCTCTGTATGTGCAGTCACTTTCAGGGATATTTGAGCTCGAAGTAGCTCAGTGGTTAATATGCCAATTTACTAACCAGAAGGTGTGTGATTCTAGCATGACGCCGACATCTCGACTACTCTTGTTTGGTCTTGGGCAATCAGACAGTATCTCAGCCCACGTACACTCAGGTGGCATGACAGCAATACACCGAAAGCATGCTATAGCTGAACGATTATTTATGATATATTATTATTCATGGATATCAGCGTGTTAGCTTACGCAGGCCGGGTAGCATTCCACGATTCCCACTTCCTTCGACATCAATAACAATCGCCCATGTGCTACATTCAGCATTTTTTGGTGTCCGGGTTGGTATGGTAACAACGCTTCTTCGTAAACTGCTCTCCCATCACCATAGCAGCAGAGGGCAAAAATTAGTTTTAACGCTCATTTTTGCGCTGTGTGCCCGTTGTTTCTTGTAATTCAGAATGATAGCATGATTTGTAATGCTAAATGGCAGATGCGAACAGGGATTTCCGTTTAAGGTTATTCAATAAAACCACCCTTCCATGCTCACTCTTCTCACAGTTTTACAACTGTGAAACAGGTAGAAAATCTCTTAAAGACAACCGTAGGGCCAAGATCACCCGACAGTGCAGTGCACAGCTTCGTTCTAACAAAAAAAAACAATATGCGACACATCAAGTGCCTCTTTTCGGTTTGTCAAAGGCAATTTCGGGTGACTGCGCGCATGTCTCCTTATAGTTAGACCGTGACCTGTGACTGGGTGATATTCAGTTTATCTTAATATTCCGATTCATCGTCATCACGCTGTTTTTCTAGAGTATGTTGATTAAATAACTGTGTTTCCGGCAATCGTACTTGGTGAGCGTCCAAAAGAACTTCGATTGGTTTCGACTGTTAAACTTGATAAGAGGTACCACTGTACCGTTTCGGAGCAACTTGATCTTTGATCTTTAGGAAGATGGTCCTTTGGTCGTGGTGTGGAACAAATGAGATCATTCCAATCCATTATCAATATGGAAACCATTGCGAGACAGAGCTCACTGGTCCACTGGAGACCGTACTGGGAGGATGCATGTGTCCCTGTATTATTTTGTACCTTGTCTGATTTTGGCGTATCTGATCGATGTGAGCATTGATCAAACGATTCGGGTCACTGATCCACCAATTTTACTTCCAGTTCCATTTTCGCTGCACTTCGTTTCTCCCAATCCAGATCTGCCTTCCGCTACTTACCCAAGCCATCTGTCTACACCCGGATTCGATTGTCCGGGACCGATTACTTCGCCTTCTGTTCAACCTCTTCTCGCCTCCAACTTCATCGACTCTGTCTGCAGATTCTGTACATATTCGCCATTCATTCTCCTCCGGTCCCCGTACAACAGCCACACCAAATGATGATCTCCTTGTGGACAATCATCAACACCGGACACTCATTCTCAATGCATGCCGTCGACTGGCTTTGTATCTCGGTATGTGCCATTTCATTTCACTTCATTTCATTTAGTATTATTTGGTAGAGTTCCTCAAATTTTCCCCTCATATAAAACCTATCTATGCGGGATAGTCGCCATCACGAGTCGTTTGTTTGGACACACATGAGGAACAGCGTTTGTGTCGCTTGAACACGAAGGAATAGTTTTGAGAGGTTGACAGAAAAATAACTAGGAAATGATCAGCATACCCAACTGGCTGCCTGTGGCGAGCCGCTAAATAGTGATTGAATCCTTCAACGGGGCACCATTAGCTTGTGTCTCAAGAATAGAGTGCGGTCGGTCACGATTTGACACGTCATATGTATCGCGCTGTTCACGATTGCAGATCTGGCTACTTGTTTCAGTATCCAGATTTAAGCCTAAAACCTTTCGGCAACATTGAACAACTTTATGAGAAGTGTGTCACGTCTAGACAGTGTATTGCGACACCTCAAATATTGAAGCAGTTGAAGAATGAGGACGTCTGGTGTAGCACATTCATTTGAAGCCGACCACCATAAATGAGAGATCCAGCTGGATTCAGATGAGCCTCTTGTCACAGCCAGATTCCTATGCAAATGAGAGAGAGAGAGAAAGTATTTCTCGAAATCTACCCATCTTAGGGTTCCAGTAGAAAGTTAGCTTGACGGAAACTCGAGGACTATGCCTACCTGGTGACCCCGGAGTGGAAGGTGAAAACAGTCGTGGGCAGTCGGAGAGTTTTCAAGAGCATAATATGTAGCGTGTCACATCTCACGATTTCTCGAACATTATGCCAACTGAAACATAAGGAGGCTTGGTGCAGGTCATCCAGTTGAAGCATACCATCATAAAAGAAAGATTCAGATGGATTCAGTCCAGTCTCCTGTCAAAACCAAATTCGTATGCAAACTTATGTATTTGGTAAATTGTCTGTAATTTCCATTCTTAACAGTCTGTTATACGGGCTATGTCTTGTTTTCGTCAGTGGATGACCCACCACTCCAAATAGACAAATGCAAACGTTTGTGTGGTCAGCACTGTTTCCGCAAGTTCTTCCGCTTGGGTTGACAGCTGGGATCGCATATCCTGTTTTAGCTCTCTGGCGCGAAACACCGACCGACTGTCCATTCCATTATCAGTTTGTAGTTGAGACTGAAAACATGTGCTACTTTTACAGGTGTAACAACTCATACAAAGAAGTACGGATTCGAATGCTCACAATTTCGTTTGGTACATCCGCCTTCAGCATTAGATTTGACCAATTATGAATCAATCAGCTGTCACACCCTTTCGGTTCCTAGCTGGCATGCTACCCTCACGAGAGGTGAGATACTGCCAGGTTATTCAACGCTAGGCAGGAGTAATCGAGATGCAGAAGTCGGGTTCGAACCACGGACCTTCCGGTCAGGAAGCGTGCATCTTAACCACTGAGCTACCTCGGACTTCGTGTGAATATTAGGTTGTGTTCAATTGGGATTGTCTGCGAATGTATTTTACTGCTAACTTGTTAGATGTTTCTGTCTCACGCTGAGGTTGTTTGAAGTTACTCAACGGGCAATCTGCGGATGGTGACGCTGAAAATACCTTCGGTACGAATGAGTATGTTTTCTCAGTGTACTCCGGAAGTAATTTAAACAGAAACAGACTTTTCACGTAGTTTGGTCGTGTTCGACCGTACTTTGGTATGATACGGGATTTTGTATGTTTTGTGGAAAAAGTAATCAGGTTCGGCTTTTGTCTGAACTGAATTGTTCTACGTCTAGGTTATCCGGTTACGCAGTTGATGGCCTTGACAACCGAGCTCACATTTTGTTTTTGTTTCCGTATTTGAAGGCCCTACAAGACTGGAGAGTGAACTGTTACCTCAGTTGTGGTCCCAGTTAAACGAACGTCCTCCTCCATCTGTCGCCCAGAGGTTGCTTATCGTATCGACCTGTGGTGTTATTTGTCCCAGCATTCCTGTAAGCAATTTTATCTTCATTGTACATTTTTCCCGTGTCACTGTTTCTTTTGGTAATGTTACCTATGGCAAGGTTAGTTCTGTCGACCGTGATGGAAAACGCCTTTCATCCTCTTCTCGGATTTGCATACTTCTTAAGTCTTGGAAGGATCGAACCCTTTGAAAGTATGACCTACGACTAAACACTGTGTGTTTGAAGTCCGGTTGAGTGAAGCTAATGAACAACTGTTGGATGCTGGTATCAGAACTCAGAGGCACACGCAGGTTTGTCTAGGGTGACACGCCCGTATCTGGATATTCGAATAACTGAGCTGTATGTCCATTGGTCTACTCGCGAATTACGAGGTAAAACGGAACAAAAAACGACATGATTGTAAGTGTACTGCTTCAGCTGGGTGTTTGCCTCTAATCGTTAAAAAAGGATAAAGCTGCTTTGTAACGAGGGAGAGGTTGTATACTAGGGGTTACCAACCATTATTAAACATGATAAAAAAAAGGAAGAACACATCAATAAGTCGTGTTATAAAAGATTCAATGTGCTGGTTCATGCAGGAGAATGCTTGTTACCGGGACAGGAATATATCTCGTTGTGAGTTGCCCGATTTGATAAAAATCGTCAGCAATCTTACTAAATTCAGTATCGTTGTGGTGGGTAATAAGATGCGAGATGCCGTTTCAGCTGCAACAACTCTTTCGGTGTCTAGCTGCCATGCTACCCGACGGAAGCGCAAGGGCCCAGAGACTCTCAGGTTGCTCAAGCCTAGACAAGGGCAGTCGAGATGCAGGGGTTGGATTTGACCCACAGACTTTAACCACTGGGCTGTCTTGAGCTCGAGGAATGTTGACAATTCATTCTGTAAATTACGTTTGTTTTTAAATTTTGTTTGTATGGAGGTTAGAAAACATGTTTCTCATGGTCTTGTTCTATCTTGGTTTCGTTTCTGGACAAATCTATGAGTAACCATTGTCTAGGGGTGAGAAGAACTTTTAACCCTCTCAAAGGTCGCTCCTTATGGATGAGGACTACTGAACCGGAAACCTTCGGAGTATACGGTTGTTGAACGTGTCCGACAAGGTCTGTAACTCTAAGCTTGGAAACAGTCATCCTAATACTTTCTCACCGTGGGACTGTATGTTACTGCCAGGAGGACAGGGGTTTCAATGTTTTACATTTGTTTTGGGCGAGACGACGTTGAATTGAAGTCTACTCCATCCTCTCACGCTCCTGTGTCAGCTGAATCGGTCACAGATGTGTTTAGTGAACTGCAGGTTAGGGATGTACCGTCGTTCTTACGCAACTTTGCTTTTGCCTACTCACTCCTGCTTTTGATACTTTTATAGGGATCAGGTACCACATTTAAACGCGTTATGAGGAATGTGACATTTGTGTGTAGTGGACGCCTTTTTGCAATTTGATGGTCACGTGGCGTTGATTTTTTTGCAAGGAATTACAGGACTTGTCAACCTAGTATCCACATCTGAACAGTGCTCTTCCTCTCCTCGCGTGGTAACCCCTTTTCTTTCCGCTTTTACACGTCCAGCCCATCTGAAGTCTCTTCATCAGATCCTTTCTTGCAAAAAACAGTAGACACACAATCCACATTTTTTCTTGAAATGTAGTTGACCCACGGTAGTCCGACGAATCGAATTTTTCGCTGGTATGTCTGTTGTCCGTGTTACAGGCATATCAGGAAATGTTGCTTTACTCTGCAAGGGTGTATTTTGAGGCTGAACCATCCATTTTGGTCTTTTAGACTGCCCGTTCCGAGTCAGTGATGGTTTATTGCCTGAAACTTAATATTTCTCTCTCTCTCATCCCTCTTGTAAACTTTTCAAATAAGGCGCATCTCCAATCCTCCTTGATGCTAAGCATCTTGGAATCAAACTTGGATGAAGAACGTAACGAACTTGTTCGAGCAGCCAATGTTCGTTCTCTCGCTTGCCTCGTGAGCCTCATGGCCGATTACGACAAACTACCGCAACTGATTCAGCGACTGACAAGACTTTTGTTTCACGACCGATCACCGGCCGTCGGTCTCAACCGAGTTCCCGGGAATACTTCTCATCCGGTTGATTCGTCGTGTGTAACAACGAACGCCGAACAACCAACCTTCGTTACAAGTGTGGAATGGCTACTGCCGGCTGTGGCTCAGTGGTGCTTGGAACTGGATAGCCTACATACCACTCTGATTGATCCGTGGCTAGACCAGTTGGATTCCTATATTTTAGTGAGTTGTTCGACCAACTAATGTTTTCATCCCTTTAACCATCTTGCCTTATTTGTTCGCGTTCTATCACGTCACTTTTAAAAAACGCGCAATCGAACTTTGATCTCATTCGGTACCCAATACCTGGGTCTTTGTTATCCTTCTATTCGCTAATGCCTTTCCTCTCCTCTGAAATTGGACAAACCGTTGAATGTGTCCTTCTGCCCTAGCAGATTATAATATCGTCCCCATTCCGGCGAAACCACGTTGAGTGATCCTTTCACAACGGCATAACTTTATGTACAACCTCGAGCAAGCGTTCCTTCTGTAAAGCAACATTGCCTAGAACTTTATCAACTCTAGGTGCTCAGTGCCAACAAGTCTATGGTTATTTTTCTATCCGATATTGCTTCTCTTGGATCAGACCATATGCCAATGCAAACTATTTTAAACCTAAACAATTCTGCTGCACAGCTCGGGATGCGCTTCGCACCTGTACGGCGTGAAGTGCTGCTGCAAGGTTGGGTGGGATCAAGCCGAAACCTCATGGTTGCAGTTGAACCGATTGTAGTAGGTAAGTTCATTTACCTGGATAGCCACATAAATACCGGCCAACCAGGGAAAAATAAAATCACTTCCCGATTCGGGAAAGCCACAACAGCACTTGTCAACCTCGAACATTTGTGGCGCTGACTTGGCATTAGCTTGACTGTCGAGAACAGAGTGTAGTGTCGTGATCCAATCTGTCCTTCTTGTATCAGAAACGCAGCTACTGTGTGCGGAAGACCTTCGAAGGTTCTGTGCATTTGACCATCGGTACTTGGGTCAGATCACTAATGGTGAGGCATATCAGGCACAGCTTTCGGGAAAGTTCACTCCCTCTCTCTCTCTCTCGATAGATAAGCCAGTTAGACCATGTACTTCATGTGCTAGAGAACCGTTTGCCTCGTAGAGCCCTCTTTTCTCAGCCTTGTCGCAGATGGAGACCACTAAGGGCCGGTCGTTCCATGAAGTACAAACGAGTTATGGAAGTGCTTACTGATCAGCTCTGTGGCGTTGGTGACTGCCTTCTATCCGGATAGGAGCGACACCCGCCAGTGGTTACTGACCTTGACAGGTATGGCTGCACCGTGCAACTAATGACTTGCTTGGCATCAAAGCTATCTCTTTCATTGTGTGGGCCTCCCTTCCACACTGGACAGACAGATCCATTCAGCTTCAATCCACAGATTAGACCACCTCCAACTTGTGCCTTTCGTTCCCTTATTCTCTTTATCCTTGGTGGACGAGACCGTGGCAGCCGACAGCACTGCACCTCGAAGCACGGTTTGTGAGATGAAAAACTGAACTGAATGGATACACTCATCTGCATACCAATCTGGTTTTGATGGGAAATTCACATCAAACCCAGCTGATTCTTTCGTTGGTACGTAGATCACTGTATAAGTCGAATTTCGTGCAATTTCGGTTCGATCAGAACATGAGGTGGACGGAAAATCCGGGATTGCGCCCACCTGATGAGCCCCAAGAAGAACTAAACCGGTCGTTTTCCGCAACCTTTGGAGTAGCATATTGCATGAACTGAGCTGATTTTATCCTTAACTACCGAATTCTGTTCAACACACGTCGTTTAGTTCTACACGAAGAATTTTATTCAATCAATTGGAAAATGTTTGGGACCGATTGGGAAGTCATCGTTTCAGAGAGGTTTGGTAAACAATAAATTTACCGGTTACTTACCAAACCTCTCTGAAACGAAGAATTTTATTCACCTAAATACTTAAACGTTGGCATGGTATCGCCGTGTGACCTAATGAATTTTCGTTTCTTTGGCGCTTTTCTCTTGATAGCAATCGTCCATGGTCAGTTTTACCCGCCCCTTGGTCATGGTTCACACTGTCCCACCCCGCGTGACGAGGTCCATAGTGTGACGTGCACGAGTCGAAAAATATTTGTACCACAAACGGTCGATACGGCCAGCTCATGTCACACAAATGATCGTGAGGCTCACACTGTCGTATACGCACGCGCACTTTTATCGCTAATTAGGACACCACCAAACAGATATCTCCTTAATCAGTGCAGTTCGGATTCTTTCGACAATCACTCTGTTGGTTACACTAACGACCTAGAAAATTGGAACACTTTTAGGCAGACTACTTTTGTTGGTCACCAACCCACTTTTTAACCACATCTGTCTAATGGGGATATTCTGGTTGCGGTTGTTTCCAGCCGAGTTTAAGGTGTATTTGACAGGATTCGGGTTTCGATAGTTGCACTCAGACCAGTTCAACTTGAATTTTTACCCCCCAATGATTCGCATGCCGCATAAAACGTGTCGCTTGTGTGTTCGTCCGATGAAAGAAGAAGGCCTTAGTATGATCCAATTAAGACGAGACAGTTTCTGTTTAAGGTACTCGCCTATCGCCTTATTGGAGGATATCGGGTGGTGCAGACAACACTCGATGAGATAAGTCAGTACGATAAGTAGGTAACTTGGTCTGCTGGCACTGTGCACTGTTGACTCTAAACAGACCTTGTCGCCTGGTAGGATTCATCTGGGTAGATTAACGCTGCAAATATGGGGTAGAACGAATGTCAGATGGTAAGACGGCTAGGTCGGATTCGAGGTAGCTCGTTAGTTGGGACGCGAACTTACTGACCAGAAGGTCCGTTGTTCGAACCCGGTCTAGGCATCTCGTCTTCTCCTGTTTAGGCTTGGCCAACTGATACTGTCTCATCCCTCATGCTGTAGCAGCCAGACACCGAAAAGGTATTGCAG
>NW_008751781.1:1345788-1350794 GCF_000715545.1 Opisthorchis viverrini
GGATTCGAGGTAGCGCGTTAGTTGGGACGCGAACTTACTGACCAGAAGGTCCGTTGTTCGAACCCGGTCTAGGCATCTCGTCTTCTCCTGTTTAGGCTTGACCAACTCATACTGTCTCATCCCTCATGCTGAACTATATNCGGGATTAAGCTGAAACAGCCGTTATAACCAAACTAGTTTACAAATAAGTATATTTCCCTTCACTTCTGGCATAGTCGATAAGGGTGACTGTATAAGGTGAGCTCCTTATTCACTCCTTTTAATGCAGCCTGGTTTGCCCTACTATGTAATCTGACGAAGTTAACAAATTTAAAATGTCTTTAGGGTAAAGCGTCGATATTGTGGTTGTTTCCGTGCTAGAAGATAGCCACTTGTCTGTCGTTTATATCTATCATGTGTCTCTCATGTTCATGCGTGCCAGATTTGCTACATCTCCCATCGAAAAATCCCTTTCCCACAGTCCACTCACTCTGATCCGAGTTCCATCAACCCGGAAACGGTCACACACACTCTGGCTATCTTAGACTATCTGGTTCCGTTCCTGCATGCCTGGATTTTGATCACAATTGTGGAACCAACCCGATCCGACCAAACTTACTGGGATGCAGCAATATCCTGGTCGGTTTCACACTCACTTGACGAAGCCAACTTGGACGGTATTTCTTTGTGCAAATTTTTGGAAGGTTTGTCCAATCGTCTTTGGTTTTATTCCTTCAACTTTAAAGCAAAAACCAGGAAAAATCAGTCCTGGTGCCATTGTTGCGGTCTTAGTTGACCGAGTAGGTGCCATCCGCCTTATAGATACCAATATCTTTTCATTCAACTTCATCAGGCCAGTCTTTTTATAGTGGAGTAAAAATGGCCAAGCTAGGTCACAATCCCTAAATCGGATAGGGTTCCAATGTCTTTTCATTTTTTAAGGTTAATCGGAGGTGTCTTTTGCCCCAGAATGCATTAAACATGAAAACTTGGGAGAACCTGACGATGTCTAAAAGCTTGCCACCAAATCCCCACTTCATTTAACTTGCACGCCTAATCTAATGTGACCGCAGACGGGTATCGTGTGCACTCATAAGGAGCCATGTTGAAACCCGATAGATTCATTCAGCATAAATAAAAAATGCTAACGTTCGCAGAACTGGAACTCAAGCGTGAACTTATTCACCTGTTTAAATGTGAAAGTTCAGTTGCATCCAAGGCACACTGGTGGAGTAGTGTTAACGCGCTCATCTCTCATGTCCGGAGTTCAAACTCCATCACGTTTAAGGATATGCATTGTAATAAGAACGAAGCTCGAATCCACTGCTCCTCCCCTTTTTCGTGTATACTCACCAGAATAATTGTTCGGGAACATGGGAACTGTTATATCTGCTGATTCGTCAATCTTTGGTATCTGCTGCTGACCTACTCCAGTGCTTAGTTACCGGAAAAAAAACTCACAGAAGGGAACACAACAGTTATATTCCGAACAAGCGAGTGCGACGGCAAAAGTTACAACGGCCCCACGCTACTTAAAGGGGACTTTCTGTCATTGATCCAGGCTGTCTGATAGGCGTTAGTTAACACCCATCAACATCGATCATGCCTCTATGAAATGCCTGAACGCAGATCCCATTCGGTTGTGCTTCTCTGGCGTGCATGAACACTCATCAGCTTTTGCTGAATTGATTGAGTGATTGACTGGCCTGGATACTTGCCGGCTTTCATGTTGAGGTTTTGGTGGAGCAGTAGGTTTCCGGGCGTTCTAGGTTACATTCAGGAATCTGACCTTCCTGATAAGGACAAATGTTCGAACGAGGGTGATGTCAACGTGAACGCTGTAATCATCGTGAGTATCATCAAAGACAGCAGCATCATTGTTGACACTGATGCCTCACTGATATACAACCACAAAGTTAATTATGCCTAAAGCGTGCCTAAAGAGTGAAAAACAGAGAAAAAGAGTGGATGAGGGAGGGAACCTGATGCTGGTCTATATCGATGGCCCTCAATCAGACAATCTGAAGAGAAGCTGACAGCCGGAACTCCACTGACGCCGATCAGCCACCATTTCCTCAGCCAAGCGCAGGAAGAGTCACAGGGACCCTATCACCCGAATTCTTCGTAGCCCCTTTCGCCCCCTTCTAAATCAAACGTTATCGACCTCGCGGTTTGCGTTATTCTGATGTAGGCACAGAGAACAACAGAACAACTTTGTTTCGGTATGCCTAGCACATGGCCGGGTCACCGTAGTTGATGTCGCTGGATATTTTCCGCGATTAAAGTATTTGCTGTACAATCGAGTACCCATTTTCTAATTGCTTCGTTACGAATTCGTTAACGTCATCCGACACCAGCAACGTTTCCGAAGCATCGTTTAGCAAAGACCTTAAGAGGCCTCATATCATGTCCTCATAGTTCACGTCTCGTAACTACAGCCCTTACTGTAGCCTGATACACGCAACCCTTCAGACCTGTGATATGCCTCTTTACTCCACAATGACACAGTTTAGCAGACGTCATTCAGGCCCTTGAAACACATGCACAGACTTCGCCAAACAGTTCCGTCAGAGCAACTAGCGAAGAATTAAAAAAAATTCTCAGCCTCCAGTGCTTCTCCTTGGATGGCAAGAGACATGTCTAGAGGTCTAAACTGGAAACCTATCTTGGTTTCACACTTATTCAAGTATGAAACACAAGGTAGGTGTTCCAGCTCTACACTGACAGCTATTTGGTTCTCACTCGAGCCGTAAAGTCTGAGCTCGTTTGCTAAGATAATCTGTGACATTGGTAATTGACTACTGATCTCTTCGCTGAGCTTCATAATTGATTTGCACTAAAGCGTGCTAAAGAGTGAAAAACAGAGAAAAAGAGTGGATGAGGGAGGGAACCTGATGCTGGTCTATATCGATGGCCCTCAATCAGACAATCTGAAGAGAAGCTGACAGCCGGAACTCCACTGACGCCGATCAGCCACCATTTCCTCAGCCAAGCGCAGGAAGAGTCACAGGGACCCTATCACCCGAATTCTTCGTAGCCCCTTTCGCCCCCTTCTAAATCAAACGTTATCGACCTCGCGGTTTGCGTTATTCTGATGTAGGCACAGAGAACAACAGAACAACTTTGTTTCGGTATGCCTAGCACATGGCCGGGTCACCGTAGTTGATGTCGCTGGATATTTTCCGCGATTAAAGTATTTGCTGTACAATCGAGTACCCATTTTCTAATTGCTTCGTTACGAATTCGTTAACGTCATCCGACACCAGCAACGTTTCCGAAGCATCGTTTAGCAAAGACCTTAAGAGGCCTCATATCATGTCCTCATAGTTCACGTCTCGTAACTACAGCCCTTACTGTAGCCTGATACACGCAACCCTTCAGACCCTGTGATATGCCTCTTTACTCCACAATGACACAGTTTAGCAGACGTCATTCAGGCCCTTGAAACACATGCACAGACTTCGCCAAACAGTTCCGTCAGAGCAACTAGCGAAGAATTAAAAAAAATTCTCAGCCTCCAGTGCTTCTCCTTGGATGGCAAGAGACATGTCTAGAGGTCTAAACTGGAAACCTATCTTGGTTTCACACTTATTCAAGTATGAAACACAAGGTAGGTGTTCCAGCTCTACACTGACAGCTATTTGGTTCTCACTCGAGCCGTAAAGTCTGAGCTCGTTTGCTAAGATAATCTGTGACATTGGTAATTGACTACTGATCTCTTCGCTGAGCTTCATAATTGATTTGCATACGTTTCGTCACTGTTGGGTTTGCAGTCTAGATGTCTCATGGAATGGTGACAAGACGTTTTCAAATCAGTTACCAAGCTCGGCGAAGAGATCAACAGCCACTTGATCAATTGCCAATTAATGCATCCGAGCTACCAATATCGTTCATCTGTAACACCCTTCCGGTGCCTAGCTGCCATGTCACCTGAAACAAGCACGAGGGCTGGGTTGACCAAGCCTAGACAGGGGAAGTCGAGAGGCAGAGGTCGGGTTCAAACCCCGGACCTTCTGGTCAGTGAATTTGCGCTCTGACCACTGAGCCACCTCGCCTCCCCCCTCCCCTACGAATGTGTTGGAGTTACCAATATTCCAACACATCACCACTAACCTGTAACATATCTTGGAGAGGCACTCGAAGTTGTATTAGTTCTGATAGTAGTGTGACGGATGAGATCAATGTACGAATTTGCAAGGCTCGGGTTGCGTTTGCTAATTTGAGACACTTTAAAGCGCTATATTCTTTGATCTCAAGGGACGTGTGTAATATGGGCTATTTTATGGGCTATAATATGGGCTATTTTGTTGTATGGTGTGAGGTCTGGCTTGTTTGAGCAGTGGAACTGTGACGTCTTCAGGTCTTCGACAACCGTTGTCTGAGAACCATAGCTGGTTTAGCCTGATTCTGATGAATTCCTAACGAGTCAATTAGAAAGCGAGTTTTCGGTTGTGCAATGGGATCTTCCATTGAAGAATGCGTCTAATAGTAGAAGCTGCGCCGGATCATCGTTTGCGGAAGTGAGTGCTGTCATTCGTGCACAATGCAGAGTGGTGGAAGCAGAGTTGGTTGACCCTTGACCCTGTAGGAAGTATGAAGAAGACTACGAAACGTGCTGTGGTTACTGCTCGCCTTCCATGATGGGGACCGCGTGATCCCCACTGCGCCTGTTTCGAGACGATGCAAGATATAGCCGGTTATCGAAGTCACTGGCGTTCTTGTTGAAAGATTGCCTGAATTAGTGTTGGGGGTGTACTGTTTGAGTTCTCTGTCTGAACATTCCTGTTAGGCAGGAATCCACGCGGATCCCACTCTACCGCACGTCTTCAGGTGCTGCTACGGCCGAGAAGCCTGGACCGCCCGAGGTTGGCCCAGAATTCGGCACGCTTACCGGTCCGGCATCAAGGCGAGATCTGATTGGTCAACAATCTGGACCCAATAGCCAATCATGACCCAGTATTGGCCAAATGCCGGTTGCCAATCGCGCATTCAGATCACGTCAGAAATTCAAGAAGTTATAACCGCTT
>NW_008751781.1:1355705-1378304 GCF_000715545.1 Opisthorchis viverrini
CTGAGGAAAATACCGTTACTACACTTCCAAGCTAGCTTTCCCCCAAAAACAACAACGAAAGGTTCACAACGCGCACTGACGCCCAAAACCAGGTAAAAACACGTGCTGCGCGTGTACTCGGTGATAACATTCTGGAACTTCTGACGCTTTCTGGACGCGGCATTGGCAATCGCAACCGGCATTTGGCAGATACCAGATCATGATAGGCTGTTGGATTCAGGCTTCCGACCAACTAGAGATCACCTTGATGCTGGACTGGTAAAATGGCTGACTTCCGGTCAATCGCGTGCGGGCTAGGCTTCTTGGCCGTAGTAGCGCCTAACTGCGAGCAGTAGAACTGTATATGTGCGGAATTCGGCCTAACACAGTGTGGGACTGGTAGTTCTTGTGTCATAACTGACTTTTGACCGTTATTCTCTGCAACCAGATCCGGTGGAAAAAATCATCTAAGTTATCCTGATTGTGATAGAGGAAGGCAATTTGTTCGGAATGTACCAGTCTAAAAGTCCTCATCAATAGCCATGCGTATCACCTAAGTGTCGAATAAACGGCGCATAAATCAACATTTGAAGTCCAAAATTCAGATCCCAACTGAAGGACATATTGTGTAACCGGGTCACATGTACCAGGATAGAGACAGTGTATGGACCAGGTCATTTTGTATATAAGGACCTAGCCTAAACCATCTGATCAACAAAGCCTCAATGTTCGTGAAGAGAGCGTCTCCCAGTTGTTCTGCGATTGTAAAGATTGGAACAAGTATCATTCCAGTGACGCAACCTTCATGGCTGGGGTTTGGTGAAAGATTCGTGACTCCGCTGCATCGTAGAATAGCGGTTATCGTACTGATTCCAACTTGGGAGGCCTGTTCTTTTACCCACGCCTTAGGTCTCCCATTTCTCCCTAAACAGACTGCACCTCAACCGCAGGCTAAGTTAGCACAGTTTGACATCGAGGCCAAGTTCTGAGATGTTTTGACTAAAGGTGATGACATATTTCTGGTTTTCAGCAATTGGTTCTTCTGAGTAGTTTACAGAATCCATGGTGGTATGGCAGAGTCCACAGGGCCGGTTTTCGCTGCTATCCAGACTCACGCAGATCCGAAGTTAGAAAGAGGCCGGTCGGGACTTGTGTACTTGGGATATTAGACAGCGTATACACCAGTATCGGCACTGACAATAGGACTGTGACACTTAGCAGACGGGGCGGTAGGAACCATGGGTCTGGCTTCAGGGCATGTTAGTTCGGATACAGTATAAATACCAACATAGGAAGAGTAGTAAACCGTAACACTTTGAAACACTGTATGTGGCAGTTATAACAGTCATTGTGGAGGTCTCTATGGGGCAACCGGGATAATAGGTTTGTACCTTAAACGAACGAAACGGTATGCAGAAAGAGAGGAGGATGGCAAAGTTCCGTAAAAGCCATCATTATGTCAGGCGGAAACAAACGAACGTTCACGAGTGAATGTAAACTTATCGAACAGACCGAACGGTTATAGAGAAAGGGTTGTCAACAGGCACATAGGGCGTCGCAAAACGTCATGGTTCCAAGTGTGCATCATATGGCGTACTGTGGTATGTACAGTTTCTGTGAGCTGCTTTACGGTCTAACACAGAGACACGAACCAACAGAGAATCATATGTAGATTGGAACGACCCTGAACGGGTCCTAGGTGGGACAACCTGGGACACATGCTAAGTGTAGTGATCTTGGTCACATGTCTCATGCTCTGGTGGGTAGCGGCGTGCAGTCCGTCCTGACCGTCCTTAATCGATACCAGGCAAGAACAACTTTCCTCTCCGGGGGCATTCAGTCACAAAGACAACAAACGTAAGCAGTTGCGTACCTAAAGCTGGTAGCCATGAGTGCGGGACGTGAGCGAGCAGTGAACTGTCGGTTATATGAACCACCGATCGGGCAACATAAGAGAATGGGGATGACAGTTTGTTGTAAAAACATGGGGAGTTCAGACGACTTCGTGGTAGTTTTCAATTAATACTTCGCCGTGTAAGCGAACTCATTCGATACTGAAAGCTGAGGAGCACTGCAAAGCTTTCTTGACCATATCGGGAATCATCAGCGTTGCGCATCGCATGGTATTCCATGAGGGAGTTTGGAGCCCGGAACTTCCTGACTGCTCGGTCACTAGCGACTGAGCAACAGCGTGTATAGGACCGCGTACTGGACAAAGCGCCACTCGTCCTTCAATCATGGGACCCTCATCACGTGGTCATGCATTGATCAGCTTTTTGAGTGACGACTTCTCAGACCGAGATGGGTCATGGTAAGAGCGCGAATTTATTGAACATAAGGTCCGTGGTTCGAACCCGACCTCTGCCTCTCGACTTCCCCTGTCTAGGCTTGGGTAACCTGGCAGTATCCCAGCCCTCGTGCTTGTTTCTGGTGGCACGGCGTTTAGGCACCGGAAGGGTGCTACAGCTGAACGACTTCTCAGGATAAACTCACTCATTCTTCCTCTGGGCTACTGCTTCTGTTGAAGTTATATGGGAACTTTCAATTAACATTTCGTCTTGTCGCTAAAGCCAAGAAGCACTGCATGGGTGTTTCATCCTTATTGGGAATTATCAGCAGTGTGCATCTCACGAAACTGCAATTGGGAGTTTGGAACCCGCGACCCCTGCGTTAATGGTTGGAGCACTTAGCGATAGCCTGAAGTAACGTAAGTTTCGGTCATTTTGATTCCTATAATGAATCGGCATCCCACATTTGCACGACCTGGCTCGGTTGGCGATATTTATTCTTGTGCACTACGCTCTTTTCCACCTGTTCGTCCATCTGGGAATCCCATTTTCCCATATTCGTCAGGGGGATTAAAGCTTTCATAATTGACTTACGTTGGCCTTACCAGGTAGAATGATATGCGTTACTGACTGACTCTAGATCACATCAGATGGTGGCACTAGTTAGTCTCAATCCAAATCGGTGCTACTGATCAACTCTGTAAGGTCCTCCGATGCTGGTCTTCAGTCTTCAAGAGGGGGATACTGACTGTCCAAATTCTTTACAAGTTCTGTACAAATAACGGTATTTATCACCTGATATGAGGAGTCTTGTTGATGCTCCATTTCGGGATCCTACAGGGGCAAATCGTTTTCCCCTAGAAAACTTGTGGGGGTGCCGAAAAGCTAAACACAATGGGCACTTTCGTCTTTCTTGACAACATTTCAGGTGTGTGTATGTGTAGAGGAATCGAACACGTGACACCGTGGTCAATAGTTTCAGCCTCCAACCCTCCAGACTACGCGACCACCGACCAGCCGGTGGATCTTATTTGAGGTGTGATTAGCTGTTAATTTATAATCATTAAATTATTTGAATGATTCGAAGTCTAGTTAGATTGAGCATTGTACCAGCTGGGGGACTCCTTTAGTGTCTTTAGATAACCCCCAATTAGTTCGTCGAAATAGAAACACACAAAATCCTCTCTTGCTCAAGTTCATTCAGCCTTGACAGCTGTGCGTGATGGGTTATTGGACCGTTTACAATGCAACACACCGTAGTGGGATAAAACATGGCTCCACTTCTACACGATCCGTTCAGACCATTCTGAAATGAGGGTTTTGCTTCTGTCGTGGTATTCCCTGTGACCCAAACGCGCACTTGCAAGGTTTCAGTGCTTGATTAAGCTACTGTCGAGATTGTCGTTTATTTTATCAGTACCTCATTGTCGCACTTTATAGATCGATGAGTTGCTGTGATATTCAGGGTCTGATTACTCTTGTACCAATCCGCCTAACGTGCGGTATTATTGCTCATGTATTCCTAGCCTTGAGTTAAGCTCATACTTTCTGAACTGTTTACTGTGTGGACTACCTGCATTTAAAATTAGAGCACAACAAGAACAGGATGATGTCTGAATTTGTTGGTTTCCGGATCAATTCACTGAGGTCTAATCTGGGCATCACGTATTATCCATATGACCCCCAGTCGTGCTTAGCTCGCTGTTTTGAAGTAAATTATATATTCAGTTAGATCACCCTGATCCATTGCTTTTTCACAGTGAATCACCACTGACCTAGAAACTGTCCAGCGTACAGCTTCACAGTGACCTGAACCATCTGAGTTTAGTTGGTCATGTTTTGGTCAAATCTTCGCCTGTCTTATGAACCGACTGTGGTGGTATAGGATCGCAGTTTTGAAGCTGCCTGTGGTACAAACAACGACACCAGTATGCGGTATCTTATTTTATGCGGTTTAAACGCGGATTCTTGTGGATGTGTGCATGTGACCAGCTGAGCCTTCATAGGCGCCTGTACATGGTCATTGTAATGATGGTAATGCCTCAGCTCAGTTCTCAGTCTAGACCTTCCAAGCTAACGTTTTCAGTAAAAGAACCACACGTCATTCGTAAAACACCCAAAACCAGGTCAAAATCACAACATACATGGCTTTGTATTTCAAATGTATGAGTAGACAAATTTCTGGACGCGGTATTAGCAGCCGGCTTTCGACGGTTACTGCATCATGATTGTCTATTGGGTTCACACCTTTAGCCAATCAGAGCTCGCTTTGATACTGGATAGGCAAGTAATCCGATCTTCTGGCCAGTCGCCTCTTGACTGTAGCAGCGCCCAACTGGGAGCGGTAAAACGATTTGGATGCGGGATTCCGCCTAATTGTCAGAGACGTAGATTTACAATGCGTTTCGTGTCTATAATCACCTAAGGATCTGGAGTTTCTAAAGGCACGGTCACAAGTATCCAGTTTTGTTAGGTGTCTATACGCTACCTGCTTCAGGTAGCAAAACTGTCTGGAGCATAAGAACGCTTTCGCAGTTGGTGGATTGCGCTTCTCGGAAGTCCTCGTCCTCCATTGGCAATACGAAAGTGAGCCCGGACCAAACGAATAAGGATGATTTCCTTGGCTACACTTCAGAAGGTGTAGTGTGGGCATTCTCTATCTGACCAGTTAGAAACATCAATGGTTCGGTTGTATCTTGCTCCAGTTCTTATTGGAAGTTGACTCTCAACGTGGCTGCCCGGCGAATTTATGGAACGTAGTGATCTACATGTCCACTGTACAATTAGCTGCCGTCACCTCTTGACAAGGCTCGTTGCTTTCGTTTTTGGTGCCGTGGGGATATTTTACACACCATCTACTATTTCTTTGTGGGTAAGGCTCGAAGCTACTGACCGGGAGCTATATGGTTCCAACTCCGTCATCTCGACTGCCCCTGTCGAGGCTTGGGCAACCTAGCAGAATATTCTTCCTTTGAGTTACACGGTAACTATACACCGAAAAGGTGCCACAACTGATTAGAGGAATTCCTTATGACCGATTGCCCGTCTCCACAAGTATCTGTGCCTGCGTTGGAAAGTGCGTCTCATTCGCACGGATTAGCGGCAAATCTAGATTTCGCTGACTACTTTTTCTTTCAGATTTGCTGTGATCTAAAATGCGTACAGGCCTTGACCTATTCATGTAAGCCTTAAATTTTTTCACCGTACAATGTTCTCGTCACATTCAGAACTTGGGGCTGGTAGATGTAATTTGCTGCTTCTCCTGCTGTTCAGTTGAAGGGCGTACGTTCTTGTGGTTTTAGTTCAGGTCCAAATCTGTCAAGGTGGGTGCCATTAAACCGTCGGGTAGGTCACGAGCCTGGGTTTATTGAGGTGATGAAGTGATTGGATGACCGTAGCATGCACAATGCCCTTCAACCTGACCAGATCTTTTCACCCATTGCTGTCCACTACAGCAGAATAAAAAATACCGAAACAGTTTATCGGATTCGCGACAACTGGCGGTGGTGGAAAAATGAATGTTTCTGGGAGAGAATCCTTCACATGCGTTACCGCAAACGTGGTTCAGAGGAGCAGATTTTAGTAATCCCTCATTGTGAAGATATCATTCGGTGCTAAATTATTTGCTGTTAGCCGAATTGTTTATCCGGTTACCTCTTATGTCGCTGTGTTCATTGGACCTGACGATGTGTGTGACATTTCGTTATATATGAAGAAGTATCTCACTTTGACCGATTTTCTCCTGGAGAAGGTTAAGTCGGCTCCAAGTATACTCAGAACCACTGCTACGTATGAAGCACCATCCTTGATAAAGTCCAATCACAGGGCTAGAGAATTTCCACTGTTGTTCGACGCCTTAAACCGTTTGGGTCTCAGTAGTTTAACGTCATTCCAAGGATATGGAAAGCCTAGTTTTTAATCGTCCCCTGGCGCGACACCCACAACAGGCAGAGCTATGAAAATTGAGAATCTGGTTTATAGTCACTAACTAGGCCTGTTTTCCATTGTCTCACCATACCAACTGCAACAGATCCACACAGTAATGTGCTCCTTGTCCTCTTGGGTGTACTGCCCTCCCGGGAAGGATCTTCGGCCGAATATGGGAAACTCCATTGTGATTTTACAGAAAATTTACTGTTGCTTGTGCAGAATACTTTATGGCTTTTACCATGCTTTCTCTGACAATCTGTGCCAAACTAGGTTACTTATTTGGTACTAGTGACCTTGGACCCTAGATAATTTGATACTCTATTTCTGAACAAGACAATTGCAGGCTTGATAGAGCAAAGTTGGGTAGGATACATTCACTGTGATGTGGTCGAAATCCCTTACACAGAACATAGAAAGCTATCGTTCCATGACGTCATCCACATGCTTTTCCGCTTTACTTAGTGGATCGAGGGGTCGTGGGTCTTCAGTTTGTAGACCACCCGAAGTGATCATAACTAATTCGTTTCCAAGAGAATCTTGCAGCAGCCTGTACAAATATCGATGATTTCCTCCAATCGCCAAGTTTGTATACCGATAAATTAAAATCAGCCAGAAACAACTGAATGGTTTTCAGTGACCCTACGAGAAGTGTGCTCTACCGGGAAAAAACGACTTATCGAGTTCCTAATGCGTCAAAAACACGTATTCATTAAAATCCAATATTTAGTGGAGTCAACAGCTTTCTTTCTAAATTTCGCAACAGACCCCGATTGTTCTCTATCTAGAATATCAATCTCTTTCCGAGTAATCGCCAGTCTGATGTTTATAAAGCGGTTTGTTCGCTGGCCACATTGATCAGTTACACGAGTATTTATCTTTATGTACAGTAGTTCCCCCAGTCTAGAGAAAGCTATAAAAGTTTGTGGCAAAGCTATTGCGTCTGGCCTCTTTTCGGACGAATCACACACTGAATCATGCATGATAACAAATACCCTCAGTGTGTCGAAATAGTGGTGGCTCGGGTGCGTTTACCGGTGGTTTTGTCAGATGGTTCTTGATCTGTTATATCCGAAAAACCAATGGTATGAGACATACGCTTGAGCAGTCCACCTGTTTTCTGGATGGTCAACACGAAGAAGTACACTAGGCTCGAGTTTCGCCCCTACTAGAACTCATCAGCAGTGAATATCCTCGGCCGTACCGGGCTGGATTCTCGACATGTGAGGCTCGAATAATTGTGCCAAGACACGGGAAGTGCCGGTTTAGGGAAGTTGACGAGAAGGATTAGTAAGGAACGGAAATTTAGGCCAGTATATCCTTCAGGTGATACTCAAGCGAGGCTGATCACCAGGGACACTTGCTGTATCACTGGTTGTGTGGTAAACGGTTTCTGGTGCAAATCAATTACTGCTTTCTTTCTACTGAAATTTCTCCTGTGCTATGGGATTGTATGGTCAGCATTATCAGTACCACAGCTAAGACCGACGTGGAACCACTTGGAGTGATCTACGCAGGGTAGAGAATGGATAACTTTGTGCTACACCTAGGCGACAGCGATCCGGGATATCTTGCAGCCGGGCCATCCTTCTCTGGGAGAAAATCGCCGTGAAGTAAGGTAGAAAGTAGTCATCCGATAGGTCATGACTCCTAGAACAAGGTTTTTATATTTCTTCAGCGCCATCGCGTGCCTGCCTGACAACCCTCTTGTTGAGGTTAAGGTGTGTGCTCCAAACTACCAAGGTTCCTACATTGTTGATTGCAACATCAAAGTCCTGTGGATTTGCGAAATTCGCCATGCACTGAAAAGACTGCCTTCTATAGAAGGCTTTCCACAAGTTTGAGCTTTTCGCGAAAAAAAGAGATCAGTGCATCCTTACATTGCTTTGATTTCACTTTGCTTGTCTTTTCAGAATCTCCACGGCCCCCAGAATCCATTGTGAATGTTCAGTTAATCTTGGGCCAGCAAGGTTATCAGGCCTTACAACCAAAGTTCGAACAGGCACTAGCACATCACTGCTCGGAAAAAAGTACCCACCGAACAGACTCTTCACCGACCACTCCGAAAAAGCAATGGACGGCCAAATCTTGGTTGTACAACATCCTACTTCCCAAACTAAATGACATCCTCAGCCGAATACCGCGGCAACCGAACAAGGTGACAGGATCCGTGTACAATCATACAGATTTGTTGGAAACGTTTGTCAGTGTAAGTCTTACTTTATTTGGGGTTTCTTGGCTGGACCGAGCAATTTCGTGTCTTTGGTCCACTTGTGTCTCAATATGGGATCGGTCGTTTTCGGGAAAGTTATGCTCTCCCTGAAGAGGGTCCACTACGGAAATGCACCCATTTTGGCCTCTCCTGAGGAATCTTCAGTGGACAACTCGTCTTTGACCCAACTTCAGTGAACCGGGTTGCTGAAAGGCTATGGGACCTTACAGATTCTCTGACTGAATCTCATTGCCAGTATAGTTCAACTGAAATTGATTTTCGGCTCTCACCTGAACTTGTTGTTATCGCTTTGAAGCTAACTTCATCGCTTCTTTGTGATGGGCTGTTTCACTTAAATCTTGTCAGCTTACATCTCATTTTTTTCCAAAACGAACGCAACAGAGTTACCTGTATATGGATTCCGTGATTGAAGGATGATCGACCCCATATCCTAGCTAATTGCGTGCTGATCACACTGTTTATCAGTCACTTGTGGTTTCTCGGCCGGAAGGCTGCGGGTTCGACAGATTCGCACTGCTGATATTTCCCAACAAGGATAAAGCAGCTTTACAGCTCTTCTAGGCTTTTCAGCATAGATTGGTGCGAATTGCAGGACGAATTCTCTATCAGAATTCCCAGATCTCCTTACACTTACTAGGCTGACTAGATTCCAAACATTGGAAGTTGTGTACGAACCGTTTTGTTTTCCATGACCCACATGATGTGAATTCAACCCTGATATAAACGAATTTCCCATGAATTTTCATTAGGACTGAGAAATCCGTAACCTCTCCTGGATGCTAAAGTAACTGCCCGGGTAACAAAGCCATGGATAAGGGTGGCCGTCTCGGAGCGATTGGACCTTACTGTAGTGTGAAGGTTTGTGTGCCTCCGCGAGCCATTGAACTATACTGGGGAGGTGGGGATGTCCGTGCAACACTCATAGAGTCTCATATCAGGTTGGTCGGTGATCAGAGATCTGACTAATACAGTTTCTTGGCCCCTTAGTTTTGGGCTTGAACATGTGTGGCGACTGGTTCTTCAAAATGGTAATGCACTTGCATTTCCCGCCAAACACCGCTGCCTTGTGGTCAGGCTTTTGAACCAAAGGCTTTGTTCAAGGACCCTAATCGTACTCCTCTCCTAGTGTGGACGCCCTGACAGTATCCCAGCCCATATGCAACCATGACACTTACAAATAACAATACTCTCATACCACCGGCTGTTATGCCATGTTATGCTATTGATGATGATGAAGGGTGGTTCCTCTATCGACTTGAAATCCTATGCTTGCCCCGGACTCCTTGAGTTGTTTGTTTTTGTTTTTTGTTGTTTCAAGTTTGAAGTAAGGATTGTAGTTGCGCGTGGGGTGACCGAAAAGACGCCCGTGAATTGGACGAGAACTGCCAACCTCCCGCTTACCGGAAGGATTTTCTTTTAAATTAGCTACCGAGGGCGCTTGCAACTTTTGGGTGTTTCACACTGAAGCCCTTCCGGATTTGGGCAGTACCAGCGGCTAGATCATTGGGAGTTGCTCACCTAACTTTCTGTTGACACTGACTGTCATCATCCTTTAGGCGCAGTTATGACAGAAAGCAAGTGTCCTCGGTATTCCAGTTCGTAGGCTATCTGTCTGATAAGCAGGAAGTGCATCGTTCAGTGTCAACTCACATTCAACTTGAGATAGCTCAGTGGTCAAGGCGCAAACTTACTGACCGTAATGTTCGTGGTCAAGCCAAACCCCGGCCTACTGACCACTGCTGTCTAGGCGGATGAAACCTGGTGGTATCCTAATACTCTTGATTCCTTCGGGTGACATGGCAGCTACGCACTGAATGCGTGTCACACTTTACCAAGCGCGAAATACTGTCATTATTTAGGTCGCATCTTATTCTCCGCACCTGTGCATCAGAGGAAAGTCGAATTTTTCATTCAGCTATTTCCTTTAACTTCCAGTGCCTCCCCTTACATGTCCCTTCTAAGCACTTCAACAGCATAAACGAAGGGAACTAAATGTTTCTTGCCCTAACATAGTATGTTGACCTTTGTAGGAAGAGTCCCATTCGGGAGCATTGAAGTGAGAGAAAATCCTTAGCCCAAAAGATATGAATTTCACAAGGAGCTAGGCATGCATCTGTTCGTCTATCTGTTCTGTGTCCTGGAATTTCACAATAATATCATACCTACTCACTGATTATGAGAGACCTTCCTCATGGGGGCCCTTCTTCAAAAACACGACTTCGTTTCGAACTCAGAATGTTTGGTTTCAAAAGATGTGTGCAATTTCAGCTGTCTCTAAATCAAATTAGGAAAGTTATCGCTGAAAATTAACGCCGTTCATGACAGACCGTAAATCAGAGGGTTTATTGAGAGGTACACCTGTGATTCCAAACTTGATAGGCACATTGTTGTCTTACATGAACCCCATACTTTACATGATCGCGTTCATTGAATAGAAACCATTTATCTCCCACGGAGACAGGCTGACTATCAGTGTTGCTGGCGGTTTTCTGTCGACTGCGCCTTCAAATCATTAGAGAGATTGGTTTGATTGTCTTGCATCCAAGCCGAATAATATTGCTGCTTCTGAAGCTTGGTTTTTGTCTCGTGGCATGTTGGAGTTGTCCCTCTGCTATCTGTGGGATATGGTCCACTCCGAATGTGTCCCACTCCTCTCCCTAAACAAGACTGTAAATCTATCACTGATGACATCCAAGATCCTTTCATCAAAAAGTCTTTGACTGGTGTTACGACCGTGGTTGGTACCGCACATTAATGATAACTGCGTCTTGGTGAAACATACTTGACGCATCTGTCACCTGTCCACGATGTAGATGGAATCGTTTAATTTACCCACATGAGCATTCCAGTCGACTGACGGTAAATTTCACCAAGATATCCGGTTGACCACACCCTCTAGGCCGTCCAAAAAATCCTGTAGTCGGCGAAATCCGTCCGAAATGTGGGTGCATAGACAGCAATCATAGTTCATTCATGTTTGGTACCTTTCAATCGAGCTACCGCAATTCCGGGCAAGACTGAGCTGTACCACATGAATGTAATGGAGCACGGTTGTTCAAGACAAAGGTGACATCAAAAAATGTCTACACTGCTGTAATGAGACCAACGCTAAGCTCATCGCTGTGACGGGGATTTCATGTGGTGCCTGAGCGGTAGTCTGGTCTCCGGCTAGAATATACTATGTAACCATTTAATCCTAACAGCTAGACTCACAACTCGTCAATCTACCATTTGGGGTTTCACTTTCCTATTGGCCTACAGCACCACTACGGTGAACATTTCGCTCACCCATGGGGTACACCTGCTCAATCGAATAGTGACCTCACTGTGTGCCTTGCCGTGTGCCGTTTCCTGGTCACTTTTGGCGCGGACCTGGGAATGGATGGTATCCAAAAATTGCTGGCTGTTCCCTTGCAGAATGCACTGATGAATCGATCGGAACTGGGTAGTGAGTGTCGGTTTGTTCTCACTCTTCTGTATTATCGCGCTTCTCTCTAATGGAGATTTCCGAGTTCTGTTGATTTCTTCACTACGTCTTTGGTGTGGGGAAAAGTTTTTTACTGGATTTTATGAATACTTCGTCCTCCCGTCTGCTTCCGAAATGAATTTTTCGCTGGAACTTCGTGGAAAATCTGTCCATCTGTAGTTGTGGACTATTTGAACAGGGATAATAGCCGTAGCGCTATGCCAAAATAGTAAGGGGTTCGGACCGCCTACCCATCGTTGGATGACACGCGGTTCCGTTTCACAGCTTGAGATAGCACAGTGTACGTAGCGCCAACATACGAACCGAAGGGCTCATGGTTCGAACTCTGCTTCATAGATCACTTGGTGTGGTACATGAGGGTTTTGTTTTAAATAAGCAGAGGACAGCTGGAGTAGTGAACAACAATCGGAACTATTGTTTTCAACTGAAGCTGGCGCGGACTTTGAATAAGTCAATTAACTTTCCTCCTATTGTATTCCACTCATTGTGTAACGGCTCTGGTGCTTACAAATTAGGTGTCAGCGTTCTTAGCATTGTCGCAGCCTCAATTCAAGCGCCGTTTACCTTCTATCCTGACGTCTTTGTTCCTAATCGATCAGTCACTCAGACTACCTTTCATGACCGTCAAGTGTCATTTCTGTGACCTCACCATATCAAAATCACTTCTGTCCTGGTGCCCGCAGCAAAATACTCCTATATTAATAAGAAAGGCCAGTCATGTTCATTAGTAGCGTCACTGTGAATGCCTACTGGTAGAGTAAGAGTTCAACTTCTTGTAAGCTAATCGGTCTTGACTCGAACTCATCACTTGCCATGAGGTTTATCCTCTCATTCCGTCCATTAACTGACAAGCGCTTGGGAGAGTCCACCCATCAGCTTGTCGGAAAATTTGCAATCTCCCTCTGTATTTCAAATTTCCACGTGATTGTGCTGATGGCGTAGTCGCTGCTGTGGCCATGCTCCCATTTGTCTGATTTAATTATTTCGTACTACTGTTTGTTTGTCAGTAGCAGATTCTGTAAGTGTCTGCGTCCACTGAGTGCGGTGTTATGAGGCTGGCGCTCGCTTTTTACTGGCTGATAAATCGATTGAGTTCCCGCTCAAATTTTTTCCAATCCTCTTTTCAGATTTTGAATATGACCAGCAAGCCCTTCAAACTGGACTTTTGGCCGGGTACTGCTGTCTATTGTCTTCTGTCAAAGCGGTAGGTTCAATCCTGATGAAAAGGTTGTGCTCGCGATGTAGTGACTGATGCGATTGATCTGAGCCGGACTACTTCAGTCCGAAAGAAATTGGCCTTAGACAATATAGGCCGTCTAGACAGTAGTAGGTTAATTTATCTGCCCGCTCTCCAAATACTAGTTGTATGGCCATTTAGTGTGAACAGTTCTTTCAAGTAATCGTCTTTTGATCTCTGTCTGTGGTGCTTAGGAGGAAGTCACAAGCGCATGCCTCATTTTCGCTCCTCAGACACGAATAGCAATTGACGAGTAAACACGCGAGTTGATGGATAAACACATGGTGGAGTGCGGACGCACATATCCGGATTCTACTATGCGGCGTTGATTGGGCAAAATGCACACGCAGACAACGTTTGCGTCACACGGTCCAGTTAAAGACAAAATTTATACAGTAGCACATTCAGTTGAAGAATATTGTAAACCATAGATTCAGTTAAGTCAGTTGAAAACCAAATTGATATGTAAATGAATATTTGTCGGAACGCTAACACCTCTTTAATCCGTCACAATACACGAGCTTCGTGGAACTAGGTGGGGTTGCTGCAATTTACAGTTATACGCTTTTCTTTCCACTGCTGAAAACCCACAAAAAATTGCACTACTACCATTAAATGCTCCTAATGTGGAATTGCTTGTTGTACTTCAGATTTCATCTTATTGACAGTACTCTACAGGATAACCGTTTTGCGGAGCTACAAGCTCATTTACAGACCAAGATCCCGGTAACGTGAGATTCGAATTAATCCCTCCCATGTGATATTCTTCAAGTCTCTCAATTTGTAACTGACTGCACAGCTTAACTTATTTGGGGCCACTCTTATCTGATTAGCTAAAAAAAAGAGTGTGACTGGCGGTTGACTGCCGTATCGTTTTCATCAACCCCGTTAAGTGTATCGTACTACGGCGAACCGTTCTAGTTTGCTAGAATCATTTCCTTCAAAAGGTGACTTCATGTTGATGCGTTACGTTCTGAGTGAGATTACTGTAAATCAACAAGTGCTTAAAATACACAACTTCTTGATTAGCAGGCACCTTGCATTGGAAAGCAATGGCAATCTGATTGGTGCGTGTAGCTACTACATAAATATACCGGAATTTTCCTTCGATATTCTCCTCAACGGTGAATGTCCCTCTACTGGCTTTTTGGCCAAATTCCCAATAAATTCACTTCGAGGATTCCTGTAGCAACAGGGGAAAAAAGCTATCTTCGATTCACTGGTCACACGTTCCTCCTATTGAAATCATACAAATAACATAATTGATTTATTGGGATACATTCGTTAGAAAACAAATGTATTTATTTACTCTAGAGCAGCCGTTCTTCAGCAGTCTCATCAGCGATCACTGTACCCGCCGACTTTTACTGTAGTCCACTAGCATTTGCCTGGTGTTTTCACCACCAATCAGGTTTGTTAGCTCCTGTTCCGTATTTGTTCTGGGACAGCACTCTCCGGACCTTGAATGAGATGCTTTTATAGAATCTTGTTCTTCACTATATATTTTCCACAGCCTTTTTTTACAATGCCGTTTAGTTACTTGCTTATCAAATGAATTTTTCAAAGTGCTTTTTTTATTCTGTTTTTAGAAAACCCTGACGCACAAAGTTCGCATGCTTATCACGAATGCCATATTTTTACACACTCGGGAATTTTACCCACTGGATCCCATTCGCCTAACCATATGGGCTTTATGGTGAGTCCAGGATTCCAACATGTGATATCTCCATTTGTTCCTTGGAGCTGTTTCCTTAAGGAACACCCCCATTTTCATCCAACAATGTTTCCATAGTTTTCTGTCTGTTTCGGAAGTTTTCACGTCATCACTGCTCAGACGATACTAGTGTAGGGACTACCGAGCCATTACAACGACATATCGACGTTAAGTTACTTGGATATAGTCATCATCATCATCATCATCATCATCAACAACAACAACAGCATGACATCAGTGTTCAACACCGATGCTTCACTGCCGTACAACCATGATTTATTTGAAAACCTCATTGTGAAAAAAAGAATGAGGGAAGACGGGGAAGTGACCAATTTCTAGCTTACTACAATTATTCCGAGGTGCCTACGCCTTCAGACATTCAAGCAATCCGGATAGAAGCTGACAGCAAGAACGTCATTGACGTCGGTTGACAACCATATCTTGCAGCGTCTCTAATCAGGCACAGTGGGGATCACGCGGTCCCCGTCCGTAACGAAAGCAGAAAGCTGGGTAAAGATGGGAGAAAGGTGGGAAAAATGGTAATCGAAGGATGCTTGGCTTTTGTACACATATGCCATGACAACTCTCTTGACGACGACGGATGGTATTCCTGCACTAGTGAGGTGAACTAACTCTCACGATTCAGCTTTATTCTCTACACAGCTGTTGTGCGATGGCTGGTTTTCTGCACCATTCCACCTTTAACTGCATTTGGGTTAATGGCATTGTTTTTGCCTATTGTCACTGAATTCGTTCTCACTAGGGACAGTAACTACCACCCGATCCATCGTACATTCTTTTCTGATTCTTTCCTCATACACTAACCACCAGCCAAGCGTCCCCGACCCAGCATCGACACATCAGTAACCTTTAGCCACGCTAGGACACGTTTTGCTGGGCAGTGAGATCACATAACCATGTTTTCTTTTTCGATTCTGCTGGCTTCTCTTCTACACTGACTTGATATATAACTGTTCAGTTCGACCCACACCCAGAGAGGAGATAATTTTTGAAACTCCTTATTGGTTCTCACACCAATAGCCAATCAATGAGCAAAGCAACAATCTTATTCTCCCGCAGTTCCAGTTATCATTTTAGCCGTTGAGATTAAAATGATATGCATGTTCTGAGTATTTACTCGGTTAATTCTTGGATATTCACCCAGTGGACAGCAGCCTCCTATCGAACAACGGTACCTGGTGCTACACTTTTAACTCACCAGTTTCGAACGTGTTGCTGTGACACGGTGCAATCAGCTGACTCCTACTATGTTATGAGAGTATCGCCAACTAGATGCTTGAAGTTGGCATGATAACGATTCAGCCGTAACACTCTCCTGGTTCCTAGCCATGCCACTGGAAGGTGGCACAAGGTCTGGGATACTATCAAGTTGCCCAAACCTAGATGGAGCAGTTGGGATGTCAAGGTTGGGTTCCAACCACGGTCAGTACCTTCGCCTTTTAATCACTGAGCTATCCCGAATTCTGAAGGCACGAGTTACCTTTCTTCTGCCATTGTGCTTCCTCCTAGCAAAGCGTGTATTGAAAAACCCCATCAGGGTGGCCTTGGACCGGCTTCAGTCTGAAACAAAAATCCCTTCATGAGTTGCTTTGATGTTTGAATGATCATACGGCTTTTTGGCTTGTCGACATCGACTTCCGATCGCTAAGGTACATATAAATTAGGAGTTTGATGCCGCTACTTATGATGGCGAAATTAAAACAGGTAAGAAACGAAAAATTATTTTTAACAATGCTATTCAGTCAAACGAATGTCTCCTGTATTTCTATTTGAGGCTTACGTATCAAACAAGAGATATTCAAATTTCCAAGATACAAACCCGTTTGAGAGCTGTTATGTATTTTGTTCAAAACCGTCTCTGAAGGCCTGTTGATTGCGCACTTTTTCCAAGATCCGATGCTCCTTTGTCGGGTCCTGTATATTTCCTCGAACAGAACCAACCGCTTCTCCCCAGAGGACGTCTGACAGCCCTTTTCTCCATCTAGGACTATGTCCCGAGGTTACCACAGATTGTTTATTTTAATTCCCTTGAGGATAATTAATCATTACGTTTACGATGTGAAGCATCGGTGTTGAACACTGATGTGCTGTCGATGATGATGATGATGACGATGTCATTCACGGTACTCAAACAGTTTAGCATGGATTTTTCATCCAGCCATAAACTGTATCGTGCAACTTTCGTTGATGTCCTTTCTGAAGGGTAGTCAGACAACATCTCTTAACTCTCGTTTGTGGTATTATTTTCATTATCATTTTATTTATTTATTATATTCGGGTGTTCAAGCGCCAGCTCGAATATCGTCTTCTGTTTTCAGTCTCACGGTGGATTTGGAATACGCCCTTACAGAGTTGATTCTACCGGCGTTACGACCTTGTATCGGCTGCGCGGACAGCATGGTTCGTCGAGCGGCAGCTACTTTACTACATTCAGTCATCGAAGCATTACGTTTTATCCAGCACTCCCAATCCGACTGTGTCTGTCTGTCCCAGACTGCTCCTCGGCAAGCACTGATCGACCAGCTGTGTTCAATGGTGAGCCAATTGGCCCGCGATGATATGACTGGACAACGGAAGCGGATCAATCCAGATGAGGCCGACTGGAGCGTACTGGCAGTCGCTCTTGGACCCCTTCACAGTCTACTTTCCTGGTGTCTTTATCTCAGCAATTCTCTTCCCCGAAAAACGTTTTCAAACGGGATCTACGTCGATCAGACGGCGACATCTGACAGTTCATCTTCAAGTGGCAAGGACTTGTACGAATCAGAAGAACAGGTTAGATGCTCTCTGTGCTCCGCTATCAGTACTCCTATTTTCTGTGATATATGGTGTAGGTCAGGACCTGTTCAACTGGGAGAACTCCACGACCCATATGTTTGAACTTGTTATGAAAAGATGTTATCTCTCTGGCGCTACCCAACGATACGCCCTATCACGTTTACAGATGGTCTGTTAGATTCAGACGATTTAGGTTATCGTTCCTTACCAATCGAGTCGCATTTTCAGACTATGATAAACCTAAAATCACTAGTAGGCCTGATTGTATTCAGATCAAACGGATCGTGTTTTTAGGACCATGTTTTTCCACCGGTAAATGTGACGTACTTTTTTCTTTTTCCGTTACTGCACCAAAATATCCCTGATTGCAGTTGTTCGAATTAATCCGTATGCAGTTCAGTCTGGTTGTTGGTCTCATCGATACCAGTGCCCAACAATCAGATCCCGCCTCAGATACAGAATCGGATTACAGTTCCCAAAGGCTTCTGATCTCCCAGCAGCGGTTCTGGCTCATTCTTACTGGTGCTTTGTTGTCCCTGGCCGATCGTCTACTGCCAAGTTGTCCGAATGCTTTCCGAGACGAAGGTTAGTCGAATTTTTCTGTCAACGCATCTTAAGCCTCTCTCTGTTACAACGTTCTGTCCGACTGTCGATCGCTTCTAGTTACAGAACTGTGCTGAAACAGTTGATGAGGTTTTGGCTTTTGTTTCAATTTCTTCAGTCGTCTGCGTAACAGTAACCGTAACAAAAGGGTGCGGAACAGTCTCACACTAGTATCGAGATAGGCGAACGATCCGGGTCCGTCGCTTTTCACCTGTTTGTCTACTGTGATACTGATCTCTAACTATTCTTCACCCGCTCTAATGTTTTCATCCGTTTTCTCATTATTCAGACGACTGTTAAAGGTTACATATATGTTGGCATTTTTCACAGACTCATTTCTCCACATTTCGTCCTTGTTTGCAGCAACACGGACGCAAAGGTTTATCATGTTTTACTATGTTAATTCGGCTCTATCCAGCTGTCTAACGCAGTCAACTACCTTACCAACAGCCTTACCAGGTTGAGCACCCTTCTCGATGCTTTACTTGACTGTAATTTGCCATTAAAAGTCTTATTGTACCTGGTTACTGGTAAAGTGTAAAAATAACCACTGCATGAAAACCTTCCAAGCAAGTGTTCGACTTACTGCTGAACTGGACCTAACTGGACCTAATAACAAGCCCCGATTTCACGTGACGAATGCTCATGGAAGACAAACCGAACGCACGTGACCTTGATAAAGGAAATTTTGATGTGAAATTTTTCTGACAAGGATACCGGCTGAATTCAGGCTAACCGGAGTATGGGGATCTCCGACTCTCGCTTGGTAATCACTAGCATGTTTTTGACCCGGACAACGCCGCTACTAAATGGTCTACAATCGAGGTGAACAGCCTCACGGCTTGACAAGAGAACCCACACTGACATGGCTTTGATCGATCAGGTGAAATATTTAGTGCTCTGTTGTAGAAACGCTCCAGGACAAAGTAATAATCGTTCCCCGTAATACCGTTTCAATGTCTAGCTGTCGTACCACCCGGGGAAAGAACGAGGGCTGAAATACCGCCAGGTTGTCCAAGCCAAGATAGGAGCGGTCGATATGCCGCGTTTGGGTCCGAACCACTGACCATCCGGTCAGTAGGTCCGAGCCGTAACCAGGGCTGAAATCCAGGTTGTCCAAGCCAAGATAGGAGCGGTCGATATGCCGCGTTTGGGTCCGAACCACTGACCATCCGGTCAGTAGGTCCGAGCCGTAACCACTGAACAATCTCTCTAGATGTTGGAACAACCGAAACTAGATATGGCTACCACCAGAGACAGGAAGTTGGGATATTGGAGCAAAGCATGCTGATTCACGCCTCCCACATCCCCAGGGATTGTCTTGCGTTTCGCCGCGCTAACTGGCTGAATTCCCGTGAGGCAGACTAGCTTGGTGAATGTTTAGCTGTGTGGGCCTCTATGGATCCCAAACTGAATGGAGGTGGTCGCACGTTCGGCAAAAGTATTGGAAAGTGATTTATGCGGAATAGGTAGTAATCATCTCTCTATAATCCGGTAGTATAGTTTCGTCGTACTTGGCAGCGTATTTGTATCAGTTGATCAAAGTGAATTTCTTATAACTGGAGAGTTTGATTAACGATTGAGTTTGTCATTTTATGAAAAAGTCAACGAACCGGAGCTACCAATGGTTCGGCAAGTTACCAGCATTCACTTCCATCCACTGGGTATCGTGTATGCTGGAAAACACATGGCTGATTACATGTGTTACACATGTAAGGTCCAACTGTGAATGATCACTGTCATCGCAGTTTTGTGATCAGTTTAAAACTGTACAGCCCGCAGCACAAAATTGTCTCTCTCCATGGTGGTCTACGGCGCAACAGCGTGACGAACGGAATTACTAATAAAACGGACTGCGATTGGTTTTGACCGCAAAACACATTAGCACCTAATTCGAAAGAGGACTAGCGCAAAGGCTAATAGAATTTCGACCAAATCATGAAGCAATTTCTAACAGACCGCCACAGGCAGATACCCTCTAATGGATCATTGATGTGTTCCAAAAGAGTTAAATTCACTATCGAGTGATTCTTGATAATTCTCACTTTGTGTCTCAGTTTGTTGTCAGAGTGTTCAACGTCAATCTGTTCCCTTGTGGTAGCAGAGTTTACCGTTGCTCTAAGGGTAATTTCACCCGCCTGTCTGTTTCGGAACCAAACAACCACATTTTCCAGTTCTTTACCATTGTGTGCGCCATTTACTCGCGCCCTCATTTGAGCCATTCAGATTTCCTTATCGAATTAGACTCTCCACTCACTCTGAATTGAAATCCCGGCCTGGTAATGTGAGGAGGTTCGATAATTTTCAATCGAAATTTCGTTCTGTAGGTATGCTGAAAAAACCGAGTGACACTGCGCTGTACTCTTTCATCCTTACTGGAATTCATCAGCAGTTCGTCTCACACCATTTGTTCAAAATTACCAAATCTAACACTACAGTCAATTAATAAGTAACTCAGATGAAAAACAACTTCAAAAGGCGAGTGAACTTTCCTTGTGGGGAGCCGTCACTGGATCATCCAGTTAATATGTGGTCGTGTGATGTGGCTCCCGTGGATGGCGCCATATCCTGTTTAAGTACGAGCTGATCACCCTGCGTTTGGCCAGACGCTCGTGGCCGAGATCGCGGGTTTGAAACCCCATACTGGATTTTTGTGTGTTGCTCACCACTACTGATTCCCACTAAGGATGAAACAGCTGTACAGTGCTTCTCGGCTTTTCGGTATAGACTGGCCTACAGTTTACCGCAGTTATAATCAGCGCTAGAATAGTGCTATTTCATGTATATCATGGCTTGTAGCTCTCCACGCATGGCCAGCCAGTCGATAGCAGTCTTTCAGTGATATGCAGAGCAATCGTTTACTCCGATCGTCACACGAGATGTGACTGCCACTTCCTACGTAAACTTTCACTTTGGCTTCTGAACCGATAGGTGTTTTCGTATCTTTCGACTCAAGCCCAGTTGTCTCATTCAAGTATTTAGTTGTCTTGTTTGCACACCGAATGGCATCTCGTGTGGAGCATGCAAACAGCGTATGGCGCTACATTGTGCTAGGTAATGAAGCATTGATATGTTCTAGTAAAGAGGATCTCCGTAGTCTTGTCATTGACGTACCGTTGATGTAGTATGACGTTTAAGCCAGTGTGTTTTAGTCATTGCGGACCTAAGCTCTTTACTGGCAATAAAATGCACTTCTCTTGAAACAGAACTCTTCCATAATTCAGTTCAACTGTAGTGGTTCATCGGTGTGATTTTGCTGATAACCTTTAGATAACCTTCGGACGAGTGACTTCCATCCCATATACTGGGTTTGAGGAAATCCCACTTTTCTATCTGTCAGGCGTCGGGTAGCTGTTCATTTGGGCTTTACTGATCTCTGTTAAGTCTTCAGGATTATTGACATTCTTCACTTGGTTGAAACAGATGCGTTGACAAGTGAAATCAATATGATCCACTGGTTCAGCACTCACCCATGTCTACGTGTTTTAACGTTACACTTGCACATACATGCTTTGTCACAATTGAAAAGGTTCTTTGTTAGCAACTATGGGTATTACACACTCTGGTAAGCCTGGAATTGTTGTGTACCGACTGAGATAGGTTTCGTTCTGATTGCACGTTTGCAAAAACGCAATGAGCAGTTTATGTCACGTTAACCTTACATGATTTCTCCCCAAGGTTATCTTGAGAAATACATTTTTTTGGATACAAGTAGCAAGGTATGCGTGATCTCGAGGACAACTTACCCGTCTCTGTGTGCCACTCATTTTCACAAATATATTTACTTTCTACAATTTTCACTATGATAAACCTTCCTTGGAGCAGGCCCCAAGCTAGTCCGACTCACACACAACTCTTCAGTCGCATAGGTGGGAGGAAGAGGAAGACAACTAACATACCAATTGGCCAAAGCAATAATTACAATAAATCATTCACTGAAAGGTTGCTGAATATCCCGTAACCCTACCTTTCTTCGGTCCAGCTTCATTAAGTTTTTATCCGTTTGGGAACTGTGTAATATCCCGTAGAAGTATCCAAACCCCCCGGTGTGTTAGGATTGGGGGGACAAATCCGACTGCTATCCTTATTTGAATAGGAGGATACGCAAGTATTTCTTTGGGATCCTCTAGGCTTAATACGATTAAAGACTGGACCTTTCCGTGGTGTGACGGTTTGCGTACCTCAGCGATCCATTGAGCTATACTGGAGAGTGTCCCGCGACACTCAGTGTCTCTCACACCAGGTTGGTCAATGGTTAGAGGTCTGACGAACACAGTCTCCTGGCCCTCCAGGTTGGGGGTTGGAACATGTGGCGACTTGTTCCGTAGAAAT
>NW_008751781.1:1380954-1404690 GCF_000715545.1 Opisthorchis viverrini
TGGAGGTGTATGCACCTCGGAATGGTTGTGTTAAGCTAGCACTAAGTCCCTCCCCCATCCACCTTTATAATTTCCTTCACAATAAGGCTTTCAAATTAGTCATGGTTGTACGGCAGTGAAGCATCGGTGTTGAACACTGATATCATGCTGTCGATGGTGATGATGATTTGCTATTCAGGTATCCCCGTCCCACTGAGGTCTAAAGAGGTGAGATTTATCGCCTATATAATAGTGTAGAGCTGAAGGGATTATCTCAAGTATTCTGTTATGTCGGGATCGTTTTGAATGCGCGAGACTCAACTTCCACAGCTGGGACCTTACAAGCCGTCTGCTGTTAATCCTAGCTTGATATGAAGACGTTACTTTGCGTAAAGCTATTTCGACCCGTTGGGGAGAAAATTTGGAAAACTCTGAAAGAATGAGAAACGCTCTCTCAACTTTTAATTCGCCCTGTCGTGGTCTCCTTGGGTACGTGCGTTAACTTGTATGGTATATTGGAAAGCGCGTACCACTTTACGTGATATTTTGGTGATTTTTTCACTTGGTTTATAAGTCTAATAAAACGTGTTCAGTATTTTCAGTAGGAATATGTCTCCGTAGATAGATTTTTACTTTTGACGGCAGAATCTGCTTTGTAGCTTTCGATCACAACATCTGAAAACACGAAACGGGCTTTTATAATAAGATCCCTCAAGTTCGTGGCCATCCTCACCTGGAAATCCCGGTGGACCATCTGACCCTGGCACTCCGACTGCACCCGGACGTCCGCGAATGCCAGGCGGTCCGGGGGGTCCACGGGGGCCAGCAATACCTTCAGGTCCTGGAGCGCCAACAGGGCCTGGCGGGCCGGCCAAACCAGGTAAGCCTTGTTCGCCCGTTTCGCCCTTTCTTCCATGGGGTCCTGGACCACCAGGTTTTCCTCTGGGGCCTTGCGGTCCTGGTATACCCACTGGTCCTTGCAACCCCGGTAGACCGACATCCCCTTGTTCACCCGGTTCCCCAACAGGTCCACGTGGACCTTCACCTCCAGGAAGTCCAACGTCTCCCTTNACACTACAAGATATGGCTGCCAACCGATGTCAGTGGCGTTCTTGTTGTCAGTTTCTGTCCAGATTGCCTGAGTGAATGTCTGGAGGTGTAGGCACCTCGGAATGGTTGTGTTAAGCTAGCACTAAGTCCCTCCCCCATCCACCTTTATAATTTCCTTCACAATAAGGCTTTCAAATTAGTCATGGTTGTACGGCAGTGAAGCATCGGTGTTGAACACTGATATCATGCTGTCGATGGTGATGATGATGATTAATACGATTAAAGAGGATCGGAATGCTTTTCTGTGTGGTAGCCTTCCTCATGTGTAAAAGTTGCTGGAGTTTGAAGACTTTTATCGCATCATTTCTGTTCATCGATTATGATTGATTACTCCATCTATGTAAATTGTTTTCATTGATTCCATCTGCTATGAAATTCTAGCGTTTCACTGGACATGAATTGGTGCGGGTCCAAGTACGAGTCAGTCACATTTCAGATCAGCCGCTTGTGACCGAACGGTTTAGTCCTCAGCTGTCAGCCAGGAGGTTGCAAATTCAAATCTCTGTAAGAGTTGTCGTGTGCTCACTGATTCCCATTAGGAAGGAAACAACGTTACAGTGCCTATCGGATTTTCCGCATAGGTTGACTTCACTTACAGGACTTAGGCTCAAATTGTATTTAGAAAGTCATCTTTTCTTTCTCACCATTGGGTCATCCATCTTCTCTAACCCTCGCTTGTTCAAGGAAGGTCACTTATCCTTCTTTTGAGCGTTACTGTGAAATTTGGGAGCTCAATGCCAACGGCTGCTGTTGTATTCACTTTCCACTTCGTGCATAATATAGTGCGTGATTTCCCGTTTTATGTAGACCAGAATTGAGTGTATCACCTGTGTTTGCTGATCAAACGTGGTAAAACAGAGTCACTAGCCAAAGGCATTCATTTTACGGATAATTTTGGAGGGTCCTTCGATGATAGCAGTCGTACTTTGGTGATACTCCTCACAAACTGCACTCTGTAAAATGTGCATTTCGCACAACTTTCTCGGAGAACCATTTCTTTCAGAGCAGATACTAGTTTGAGACGCTACGAAGCGACATACGAAAGCTTTTTCAAACAGTTCTTGTATATCTCTTGTCTATTCGCAACGGGGTATGCCAGTTATTAGGTACACTGGGAGAATTATTGGTCGACCATCAACTGCACAACCTGGACTACCAACATCCTCTTCTATGTCAGACAATCGGAGACAAGTTATGGTGCACAAATTTCCAATCACCCCCATATCTCTCTCGAACCGGACTGCCGTTGGTGAACGGTCCGGAATCACTATAGCTTAACATTTGGTTTATGACCGGCTAGCTGAACTGGGTGGAAATTACTACCCAAAAGGAATATGTTTTTACTCCATCAGTGACGACCCGCCGTTGACGTGAACCCAAACGGTCAATGGTCTCAGCATAACCTTCTTTCAGCTATTTGAACACCGGTCACTATAATGGGTTTGGTTTTGTTGGATGATGTTGAGTTTAGTGTTCACCTCTGTTTTCTATCTCGTTTGTTTTTTAAAAAAATGAACTATGGCATTTGTTTCATTCCGTTTCAGTCATACTACCACGACTTTGTCAACTGGCCGAAATGAGCAACTCACTCCCGAACTTGGATCAGCGTGCTCGACTGGCAGATCGACTTTTTGCCGTGTTTTCAACCGCGGCCTATTGTATCCTTTTCGCACACTACCTGGTTGATTGTTCATTATCAACACCCATAAGTTTAGTTTGACACTTTCCTCATTTTGGTCGATTCCGATAAATACCTACCTACCTATCTCCAACTAACCCTGTGTAACCAACTGGCATTTCTGGACTTCCTGATCACTAAATTGTCGAATAGACGGCTATAAACTGATGTCTACAGAAGGCGACGCGTTCAACTGTAGCACCCTTCCGGTGCCTAGCTGCCATGCCACCCGAAGGAAGCACGGGGGCTGGGATACTGCCAGGTTGCCCAAGCCTGGACAGGGGAAGTCGAGTGGCGGAGGTCGGATTCGAACCACGGACCTTCCGGTCAGTAAATTCGCGCTCTAACCACTTGGGCCATCTCGCCCCCCAGAAGGCGACGCATACGGACCGAATTATGATCTGCCACAACAATCACCCAAATTGTCGCAAACAAAGTTGCATTCGGACACTTCAAGTGGATCGAAACACGCTACAACACCACTGAATCCAAGACCAGATCAGAAAAAGCCCATACAATTTATTCATAGAAATTTCTAAGCAAGGAATTTCATCTGGAGATCATTCAGGAAGCTGAGAGCGAAGAAAACGAATCACACTCATCAAGTACGTTGCAAGTCCGCTACGATAGCATACTACGACGATCGTTTAAAAACCTAAGAAAATCTTGCGGAGGGCTCTCGAAACCAGCGGAAAATTGGGTCGAATGATGAGAAACGATATCATATACAAGATCCCAATGCTATGGCTGCGAGAAGCAATACATTGGACATACAGGATGAAAGCTCCACCAGAATACATGAACAAAAGGTCGTTGCCAAAAGACTGTCGATTTTCTCTTTCTCCCATATCCTTTCATAAAAATCAGGAAGGATACGAGTCTGACTGGAGCGGCATTCGCATACGTGCTCAAGAAAAAACGTGAATTAATGATATCTTGGTACTCCACCCAAGACGCTGTCAACTATCGAAATTGACCCCACTTGTTAACCGCAAGGAGAGGCCAGAACTACAGAGCTCCAAACAGACGAGGAACTCATGGAAGAAGCAGGAAAGCCTGATTCGAATAGGCACATCAAAGTGCTTGGAGGCGCCCAGCCAGTAAACCAAAGTATTAAATTAGTTGCAAACACAGGGACACCTGTCGTTGCAAAGGAGAAAATAGAGCGGTGAAACCAACCATTCAGTCTCGAGATTGGACCACAACACAATGCAAATCAATGCAAAGTAAAAAAAATTATTAGAACTGGAAGGCATTACAATTACCGATCGACTCAAAGGGACGCAGACCACACGCAATAAAAATCATAAACGAAACAAATGCACAAAAATACCGTCTCCCAATTGGCCAATCACTGTAGGGGACCAAGTACCCACCCATCTGCGCATTGATGGTGTCTCCTATGATAGTGAAACGTTTGCAAATCGATCAACAACCAGCTGGTTAACCACCGAACTACTGCTTAATTCACACGGGGCATCTTGGAGCCAGGGGTTTCATGTACTTAAATTTTTTAACCCCAACTCTCGTATTCATTTGACGGAACCCGCAGTAGCTCTGACTTTATGTACCCTACATCGTTGGTTGGCAAGTCTGCAGACGGGTAGCTTTGCCTTGCTCTGCTGTTTTCATAGATATTTCAGATCTGCATCAACATGTTTTCCTCACAAGAAGACTAAAAAGCCACTTCAACCTCTGAGCTATAATGGATAACGATAGATTGTCAGATTCCTAGATGTAACGTAATTGTCGGAGACTTCTGAATGGAGAGCACTTGATTCACTTGCTTTTGATCCCCACCTGGCGTTCGGTTCTCATCTCTGGTGCTAACCCACAATGTGTGCGACAAAAGCCAAATCCTGATAGCCAGCTATAGCAAGCAGGGCGAGCTAACCGTGAACTCCATCTTTTCATGCCAATCAATGCCGAATGCATGAAAGCCTCTTCAGAAGTTTGGATAGATGAAATGACATTTGGTAAGGATTCTTTTCAACGTCTGTTTGAGTCCTCCGCTCAACTTTGAGTGTCGCGTGTAGTCACACAAAGGTTAGAGTTCATCCTTGGAGCGGAATCCTTGTAGGAAAGAGAACGTGAACGGCGCACCAAAGGTTCGAGAAACCACCGGACCTCTCTAAGTAACTCATTTTGTCAGGTGACCGCCAGAGAACTCGGCGGCTCATACTGTGGGCAACTTTCTTTTTTTTTATCTTCCAACGTAGTTAGACGGTGACAGTAGTGTAGGGAAGTTCAATCACCATTACTTACTCATGGTAATTCCTTCAGTAAGACTTCGTCGTGGAAAGCAAGAACTTAAGAGACGTTGCGCAAGGATATCACAGGTTGTCCTCCGACCGTTTTTTCGACCACTTTGGATAGACAGAACGTGCCACCAAGCTCTGACGTAGAACAGGTGTGAACTACCTGAAGTGTTTGACATTTTTTATCACTCGATGTCTCGGCTGATTGTGCTGCCTCAGTCGCCTGGGAGTATTTCAGTCTGAGTGATTGCAATAGGTGGCTTGAAAAATACGTCACAGTCAGTGGCTCAGTAGTTAGAGTGCGAATTTACTGACCGCAAGGTCCATGGTTCGAACCCGGCCTCTGCATCTCGACTTCTATCTGGGCTTGGGCGACGTGGCAGTATCCGGGCCCTCATGCTTCCTTCAGGTAGTATGACAGCTAGGCACCAAAAGGGTGTTACAGCTGAGCGATTATTTTTTCACAGTCAGTCGGTTTTCATTTTGTAACGATCTGATTGTGTTAGTGCTGCCTCATTACCGACTGCACTCGCACCAACTTTCTATGAAAATTAAGTCTTTCTCAGTAAACAAACAATAGCAGGCTTTGGAGATTGTAGGAATTGGCAGTGAAGTATGTCATTGCCATGATTGCAATAGGTGGCTTGAAAAATACGTCACAGTCAGTGGCTCAGTAGTTAGAGTGCGAATTTACTGACCGCAAGGTCCATGGTTCGAACCCGGCCTCTGCATCTCGACTTCTATCTGGGCTTGGGCGACGTGGCAGTATCCGGGCCCTCATGCTTCCTTCAGGTAGTATGACAGCTAGGCACCAAAAGGGTGTTACAGCTGAGCGATTATTTTTTCACAGTCAGTCGGTTTTCATTTTGTAACGATCTGATTGTGTTAGTGCTGCCTCATTACCGACTGCACTCGCACCAACTTTCTATGAAAATTAAGTCTTTCTCAGTAAACAAACAATAGCAGGCTTTGGAGATTGTAGGAATTGGCAGTGAAGTATGAAAGTCATTGCCAGCAAGCCAAGCTTCGCAGGTCGTCGCTCTCTTCCTGGCTGGGGACTCCTAGATGGGACACATCGACAGATATGGCCTAGTGGCATGATCAGTGGTGCGCATGTATCCAAGTTGTTATCTTCAGTGCACAGCTTTTCCCGATTTGCCTAATGAATAGTCCACTGACACCCCTGTATTGATGCGTTTATTATATCAGCCATCGTCTCCAATGTGCAACTATTTACCCTTCCTACCCAAAGCATCGACGAACGAGAATGGGGCATATGTAACCACTGTACAATAAACACGCTGATTTTGCGGCTAAATATTATGATAATAGAACTGGAAGTTTAATTCACGCTTGCTTCTTCCTTAATTACTTGACGCATCTGTCGCAAAACCAGCTGTCCAAATGGAAGAAAGCCTGTTCCTTTGGCTTGTGCCAGGCCTCGATCGCGTCCGATTAGATCTGATCGAGGCTGGAGATATCGTTCGAACACACGAGGTCGAGCAGTGTCTCAGTGATCTGTACAGTCGCATTCGATCGGATGAGGCTGGTGCAGGGTAAGTCGTTCTGTTACGTACTTGACCATTAGCTGCAAAATTGTGTTACGCCGTTTTGATGTGACTACTCAAAAATGGTTTGCGGTTGCTAAGACATCGGCCTGATTTAGCCTTACGTTTGTTACCCCTAAGTCACTGTTTCCCTGAATGTCCAGCTATTGTAAAGGAGTGTGCTCACTGTAAAATCCGACAACCTGTCAGTTTTAGAGATGCTAACCATATGACTAAATCATCCGAATAGGGAAACTTTGAAAGTCTTTTCAGAATATTATTTTTCCAGGTTGTCATAATCCCATATGTCGACCCACAATAATATTTCCGTTCTATATTTTTTCCAGAAACCTGTTTAGTAGGCTTTCTGGGAAAACAACTTAACCTCATTTCTGTCTATTTACCATCTTTGTCCTGGATGTCCTTTCCGACACTGAAAACAACAACTCATTTTCCAAAAACATGCCAGTTGGTTTTCTTCGGAGCTGCTGTCCCTCTCCTGTGAATATACAAGTCCTATACAGGTCCTTGGTTTGCTGAAGCCTGGTTCCCTCGTCTCGGAGGCCCTTAGCTTTGTTGTAGGCTTAGCGAAATGTTACTACTCAAACGGTTTCCACGTCCATTCTACGCCAATCGCTTCTATATGAATTTAAGACACAGGCTCCAACTTCTCTGAAAAGAAACATCCCGTTCCTTAGACTTCTGAAGCCCCACCCGGAAGAAGCCTATGCTTAGTCTCAGTAAGACATCTCGCTGTGACGACTATTCAACTGCGTCCGTACGAGAATCCCTTCTACAGACTTCACACTGAAGATTGAACTTCCGTATGAACTGGACAGTGCGACTTTGCTGCAACCGTCAGCGGAACTTATCGATTCTCAGAGCTTTTTCTTGTAAGCTGTCTAGCTAAATCATATGGACATTTTCAGTAGGTCGTTCTCGGGGCATCATGCCACGGATATAAATTCAATTGGTGTTCAAACATCAAAACTACTCATTTCTCCACTACACACCCTGTCTATTGCACTCAGTGATTGTACGGGCCATACTTGAATAATTTCATCTGCTTCACACAAACCATAGCTTGACATTTCAACCACACTGTTGACTCTTCCTGGTGTGATACTTTGTCCTTTGACGCACGTCGGTTGCTGTGATCCATTTGAACCCATTTCGAGGATCCCAATCATTTTTGTGTATCAGTTACCATCTTCAAGAATCGCGGAAGTGTAAGCCTTTCAACTTAAGTGGACCTTCAAACCCCCAACTGCCACATCCGTCCCGGGCATCCACCTGTTTTTGTGAAGCTTCGTGTCCTGAGACACACCAATTCATACTTCCACCTTTATTTCTCAGGGAAACCCTACCATTACCTTCGTGAGTGCTGCTGGTGGCTTTGTTACGGTGCATGATCAGTGTTTGCTGTGTTCCTCGCCGTCTTGTTTCTGCCATTCAGCAACCCGGTCTGGAGTTTGAATTTAAGAACATGCTTTTTTATTCTGGGTGCTTTACCTCGAAGCTTGCTCATGTTCTTCCTTTTGAGGCGTTTCTTGCATAATCGTTTATCATCATTCGTTTTATTTGGTTTGCTGTCGGTGTCCGCCCACGTCTTGCGATGTAGTTGAGGTAACCAGATCCTGTCAGCTTTAGACAGGTAAATCACGATTTCTCTCATCTTGTATCGTTTTTCCAAGTCTGATTGGAGGACCCTACTCTTACACAGTAGTTCCACGGCTATATATCTTGCTGCTAGCAAGGACCCAAGCCAGTAGTTAGTTGCTGCCTTTATCGGTAAAAAGGTGTCCAACTGCCATCTTTTGTCATGCTTCGGTCACTATTCAACTCATACATTACATAATGGCGGCATAACTCAGTTATCCATTTCTTCGCTGACGACCTTGAAAATAACTTTCGAGGAAGTGAGAAAATCGGCCGTCAGGCACCTTGTTTCGTCGCACTGGTATACGTCGCGCCTCACTGTATTTCACATCACGTTTTTTTAAAGTGTTGTCAGATAGTTTTATCTCGTCTTCAAACTTTTTTACTCTAAGTTTCAGGGGCTCTCCAGTACATTCTTATTGGGGTAGTTTAGTGTCATTTCGCTTATACTATCGTCAGCTCTCAAATACGCACAACAGAAAGGATATTATTGCACACACACTAAGTCGAAATCAGCGCACGAACAGGTTTTTGATGTTGCAACGTAGTAAGCTTAAACTAGCAGTTTTAGCGCCAAGTTTGTCGCGACTTGAAAACGACTGTCCTTAGCCAATCCAGTCGGCTAGTGGCACTCACGCACGCTGTACAAACGACAGACCGTTAGACATCCATCCCAGCGGCCATAGAAATAAAAACAGTATTAATCGTTCACTTATGATGCTCTTCTGAGTTCATAGCTACCATGCAACTCTGGGAAAGCACGAGGCCTGGGATACTGTCAGGTCGCCCAAGCGTAGAAAGAAGTAGTCGGGATGCAGAGGTCGGGTCTTCCAGCTAGTAATTTCGCGTCCTAATCACCGAGCCATCTGGAGCTCACACCCTTTCTTCCAAAGTTCCTAGCTGCCACCCGACAAAAGCAAGAGGGCTGAGATTGCCCAAGCCCTAAAAGAAGCGGGAGAAAAGCCGAGGTTGGGTTCGAATCACCGACCTTCCAGGCAGTAGCTTCGTGTCCTGATCACTGAACTATCTCGGCCTCACAACCAGCTCAGATATACCCAATGATCCTGAATCGCACCAAATTTTTTTCGCTCTGGGTCGAAATATACTATCATACACCAACAGCATACACTTTGTGAATTTGAATGGAGCATCACAGAAGGTTTCAGCTTTTCTGTACAGTAAACCTGTTTGTTCACTTCTCTTCAGTGGTAGACGTTTAGTCAACGAGAGAATAGTTCACTCCCCGTAACCTGATACATCTGCCTTATTCGTGCTCTGATTAGGACGTTTTTGTTAGGCTTGCTTTCTGATCGCCAGAGCGGCCTTTGGACGCTCACACGACCTTGACCAATGAGATCTCGTTTATGTTAGGATGCAATCTGACTGAGATGCTTTTTTTCTCTTGCCCGGTTCATGTTTGCATTCTCATTTCTGGTTCATCTTTTTTATTGTAATCATTCTCCACGGCCTGCTCATTGTTGCTTTCGTTTTCTTTATGGTTTCGGGCTTGTTTCGCATTTTCAAAACGCATTCTTACGTTAAACTCATTCCATATTCTTCCACCGCTTTGCGTTTGATTACACTCCCACTCAGGTCTAGAAAACAAAAGGAGTCAGGTGGTCTTCGAAGCGCCGTAACCGCCCACTTGGCCAAACTGGCTATCCGAGGTACAAACCATAAAACCACATCTCCCGTTCAGCGGACCACACTTTCCGCCGGTCCGGAGGGCAAAACCCTGGGAAGGAACAAGCCGTCGCGTCTCAGTTTGAAAAAGCGGCCGCAGTAGTTGTGATTTACCCGCATGCCATCCTCTCCTCTCTCCTCGTATCTTGCCATCATCCCCATCTTGTATTCATATTCATTCAATATTCCTCTCCAACCTAATTTTATCTGTCTACTGGCTGTGACTTTCTATCGGCTGTGTATTTTCTTTACTTCCATGTTTAGTAACCTGTTTGATCGTTTCGGATCGGTTTTTTGGGCAACCTCACCCTGCTTTGTCCATTGCTTTAATTGTTTTTTCTAAGCTAGATTTCTTCCTTCCTCCCATGGTTTTTTTCTCATATCCTTACCTGGTACACACGATTCTTTCAGTGAAAATGTACCGGTTCTTCTCCAGGTAATACTGGGTTTCCGATGAATTCCTATGCTCGTACGCGCTGTCTAGCTGAAGTCCTAATGGTGTAAGCGAGACACTCGAGCTACTTCGGTGAATCAGTATTGTCATCCTTGTTAGCGTGTGTACTGTCTAAAGGCGAAGTCAGATCACGACCGAATGTTTGTTTCATTCGGAACGTATGTGTAAGCTTGTACTCGTTTAGAAAGCCGACAATGTTTGTAAATGCAGCATAGTTCGGTTGGATTATGCGGAAACCTTCAGAATGTAGCCATCCGCCTGGTCGTTGGATTATGGTGGCAGTCCTGCCCACCAGAGCATTTCACTGGTAGCTGTTGGTTCGAACCTATCTTACTTGGACCAACAACCGGTGGACCAAGCAATATCTGCCGTGAGACAAGTCAACTTCTGCCGCACGTATGCAGTACCCTTGATTTCAGTTTCCCAAACCAGTCAGTTTCCCTTTTGCGTGAAGTGACCACAAATTGAAATCCGTACAGTGCCTCTGGTTGGACTTCGTTGTTTCATATTCTGCCGTTTGTGGTAGTCTACTTCGCCACAATCACACCCGATTTTGCGGAAAGAACGTCGAAAAAGCTTCCCAGCCTTAGTACTCCAATTTTTGCAGTAGCACCAATCAGGCACTTACGTCTAGGTTAGAACCACAGACGGTGGTAAGATTGTTCCTTCTTTTCAACATTGCATGCCGAAAAAATGTAAAACTAAACCGGGAATCAGCGCTAAGATTAACTTTGTAGTTGTAGAGCAAAGGGCCCCCTTTAAAAGCTACCCAACTGACTCAGCATCGACCCATTCTTGTTAGTGCAGATGCGATACCTCCCAAGCACATTGAAGCAAATGGTGTACTCATCCAGTTCTTGAAGTGGTCAAGTGAAGTAGTCTCAGTGAAAGCTCTTATGATCAGGTTCCTTCTGACAAGTTGTTGCTATTGCCCATAACCTGCATCCAATATGCCTCAGCCATGCTCCGTCGCGGTGAACTCGATTTCCACTGCAGCGATGCTCAAACACTGGATCGTCTTGCGTTTATTGTTCACATCGTCTAGATCCGCTACGTGACCACTTATTCACCTCGTGTAATTCTTATCTTTGCATCGCGACACTTGGATTCTGTGAGTATCTAAAACCGTTTCCCTCAAACGGGGATGAAAGCGAGAAGTTGGAAGAACTGGGGCTGTCACGGGTGGACATTCGCAAGCAATTGGTGTTATCATTCCACTTAATAAAGAGTCTATTTCATCTGTCACGCGCCTGCTATCCAGATAAGCACCTTTGAGGCACCATCTGACGACTCATCATCGTTCGCTGTGAGGAATCGGGATGTGTCAATTTCACTCACTTGCATGCGCTTGACAGAATTTCAGTTTATGCGGCTTCCAACTCATGACAAGCTCGATTAATAAGTCTGTTTGTCAAGCGCACCCTCGAGGGACATTCGCAAATTAAGATGGAACCATGAGCGAATTTATAGCTCAAAAGGCCTCACTGGCCTAATGAATTACTTGAACGATGTGCTGAAAAGTTACTCTGTCGTGTTTAGAGGGACAGTTTGTCGTGCGACTAACAGGTAAATGGGGGAACAGACCTCACATTTTGGAACCGGGCTATCTCGGACTTTTCGAGACGGTTATGGGCTAGTTTCCGTCCACCAAACAAAGTGCATTAGCAGTTAATTTTATATGCAGCCTTCGTTCGTAGGCAGGTCACTACGCAGGGATTAGATTATGGGGAACCCTATCTTCCAACGTGTCAAACGATAAGTCGCCCCTGACACGGGACACGTGTACCACTAGAATGTGTGGCTTTTTCTTGGATGAATCTTCCTAGGTATTGCTATTTGTCCCCTCTTTTGACACAAAAGGGATGTCGTCGTACACTGAGCGTTAGGGTGAGGTTCCCCAACAGCACTGATCATCTGGTACCTATTCTTGTATATTCTGTAATGGAATTCGTTTGCCCTTCAAGGATTTCTCGATGGGAGGGTGGGATTACGCACCCGTGGAAGTCGATGGGCGTCTATGATTTTACCATTTGTTCTATTGCGTTTATACTCCACTTCACAAATAACAACGGACAAAAGTATTTTCGCTTCGTTTTTGGCGTTAGAATGCTCCATCGCTGATACGGTCACATCGTTCTGCTAAGCCCACCTGATGGCACAAAGATATTGGTTCGTCTTGAGTAAAATCTGACCTTAGGGATAATGGTCCAGTCAAATATGGCTTAACCAGACAACTAATTTTCTTACAAACCGGATCATTTTTTCTCTGAGAAATGACAGTTGGTTTGTCTTTTAAAGGCTAAATCTGTTTTATATGGACGCCATATGCTCCGACATCACTTGACAAACAATAAAGCAATAGAGTTAGTCATGTGAGAAGTTGTGGGAAATTCAACGGACATTTCGTTCTGTAAGTGAAGCCAATCAATGCTGTAAAGCCTAGAAAAGCACTGTATTGCTGATTCATCCTGATTTGGGGATCATCAACAGTGTCCATGTCACAAAACTCACGGAGCCGATACCTTCCGACCAGCGATTAAGCAACTAACCGTCCGGCTACGAATGGTTGATCACTAATGCAATCAGCTTGAAATTGTACCACTCATCATTCGTCCACGGGATCCACATCGCGTGGCCACACGTGTTGACCGGTTCCGCAGGCCGAAGTTAAGTGGTCATGCCACTAACCGGGAAGTCGCGGGTTCCAGATTCCATGGAGTTTCACAGCATGTGCACTGCTGACAAGTCCCAACGATGATGAAACAGCTGTGCAGTATTTCCTGGCTTCTCATCACAAACTGGCATCATTTGCAGGTTGAAATCTTTGTTAGTGCTTGCAACAGCCACTATAGTGGTGGTACTAAGTGTCATCACCGGAAATGTTTTCTCGTTTTCATCAAAGTGACCAGCTTCTTTTTTTCTTTTTATGTTATGGTGGTCTATGTGGGGACGAATGCTTTATTAAGCTGGAAAATAGAGTAAGCTCTCTCCCACTTAGCCGCTTCCTTGCTGTAGCAACTAACTTGACCGAATACAGACCGGTGTAACTCAGTTGTTCACGTCAGAAGTCAAATTGATACGTTGGCTCTTGTGCCGCAGGGCAAAGGTCTTCGGCCAGATATTGGTAGAGGACACTAATCAATCTTGTACCTAGGTTACAGTGTCCTGACATTAACACGGCCCTCATACAACGAAGAACTACACTAACACCAGTAATTTTACGCCACAATGGGTGACTTGTTTCGCACAAGGATTACAGTAGCTAGCCTGGCGAAAACTCACCGTGCATGTCAAGGTGAGCCGCAAACACATTTTCTGGTCGCCTAGGTCAGGATAAACAAAGGACATGCCTTCCAGACTAGAACCACAACCGTCATATGATGTTGACTCCTCTGATCAGAATTAAGGACAGGTGATTAAGCAAACACCTGTTTCCAAAAACCTATGGTCGAGCTGTTAACTGCAGTGTGAATGGTCGTCCAACATTCGCGTGTAGATATCAAATAATCGGTCTCGTAGGTGAATGGCGGAATGTTGAAAACATTGCTCTCAAAAATTAAGACTAATTTAGATAGTCATCGGATGTTCCTTCTGGTGGCTAAATGTTTTCACTGATACACACAATATAAAAGGGTAAGAACTCCGTCGTCCCTTGATGTAGGTTGCAAGAAATATCGTTTGCGCTCAGGTCATTGCTTTACAGCCCACTCATTCACGCAGCTGTTTGCGGAATGTTGTTGCAAGAATCTCTCGACATGACGGGGTTTCGGAAGATCTGTATCAAGTCCACTGTACGTACAATAGTCTATTTCTATCAATTCAATCATTCCCATTTTGGATTCATCTCGTGTCGAAATTCCAGAAATTTTCAGGCACACTGGCAACAGATGACGTGACCGTACTAGCAACCGCCGACATACTAGGAAGTACGTCGAACGTGTGCATGCGTGCTGTTTTGTCTGAAATCGGATCATGTACCACATCCCGCACACATGAAAAGACGCCTTTTATCGTCAGTTCTTTTACTCTGAACAATCAGCTGATTACAATGAATCCCATGCGCTACATGTTTTGTTTTCTGCTGAGCAGAATGTTGGTAGCTCAGGTAACGTAGATGGTTGTTGGCTTGTTGACTGAGCTGAGTAGCTTGATCACAAATGTCTCAGTCTAGGTGACATCATCAGAGAGTTGCTGGGGTGCAGGGTGGAGCGTAACGGTGGGTTCGCGCTATGGCGCGCTGACAACTGAACATGGTCGTTGGTTCATTCGCTGAGCCGAACAGTTTACAAACGTTTCATCGCCATCATAAGTGCGTTGCTAGAGAGTGCGGTAATCGGTTGGTTGTGTTGTGAGTCTGTGATACTCCATGTTACATGATGGACGTGATACTCCATTCAAATTAGATAAGCAACAAGGACCATTTCACGTGCTGGGCCAAATATCCAGGCATGCAGATTGGCATTACCATGGGGATGTCATCGTGGCCGACGTAGCTGCTGTTGAAAGGTGCAATGTGCCACTCTCAGTCCAAATTCAGAACACACAGATTAATGTTTCAGGTTTCGACAAAATCATCCAAATTAAGCTTTATGCGTCAGCATAAAATATCAACCCAAATTCATCATTGAAACGATTAGATGATAGAAGATTAAGATGCACTTTCTGGAATGTCATGTAAGCAAACTGATATTAGTCCGTTATGAACGTAAACTGAACGCTGTGTAACCCGGCTGTGCTATGACCCGGAGAAATACTGATTCATCTATTCTAGCGAAGCGTCTTACTGTATATAAACGAACCTGTTGACAAGTCCTCTGTTCAGCATTCCCACAATTCTGTCTGGCTTTGTTGAGTTAAGCACATTCTGAAATTCTAGGAAAGGAACAATCACCTTTGGTGATGATAAAATTACTACCCAACAGGATTCAGCTTTATAGGACGACTTTAGATTTCAACTACAGTTCACCATAACATGTTTGAAAGTCAGCACCACTGCATTAGGGTTTGGATTGTGTAGCTGAAGGTCGTGAACATGTATTCTATGCAATTTCGTAAACAGTAGTTGTTAGACAATACTTGACCAAGTGATGGTTTTTGTGATTAAAGGATGAGCAGAGTTGTATCCCGTCTAAATGAGAGCCAATCACGCTGCTATTCAGCAGCTTGTGACCAAATGGTTAAATGTTCCACCACAGGTTGTGGCTTTGAAACTCTGAGTTTCGTGAGATGCGCACTGCTGATAGTTCCCAAAAAGGATGAAAAAGCTATGTAGTGCTTATCAGCTTTTCGCCACAGATTGGCTTCACTGACGGGACGAAATCACAATTACCAATGAGACTGATGATGATAAGGGGTGTACGATATCACGCGTGGATCGGAGTTAGCCGCATGGATGGTCGGTCAAATAAAGCTTTCATCGGGTTTTTGGTGGTATGCTCTGATCAGTATTTCGGAGCACACACAATACAGTTCGTAGCTTTTCAGCTAAGGCTGACCACTGAGCATTGCACGGTCGCCTCCTCTATCGAAACGTCACAGTTCATTCACTGCCTACAAGCTATCTGCAGCCTTTTTTGGAGTCGCCGACAGTGCATAAAACTCTCATAAAACTTCGGGGAGACTGGAACCCGCTACCACCCAGCTGACGGTGGGGATGTTAGTGCACAGGTGACGATATTCAAAATACAAATCAGAAGGTGAATGTGCACTAATAGAAGTTTTTGTATGGTTGCGACACGTATAAAAATAAATACAGTGCGAGGATGGGAGCAAATCAAAAAGGGAACTTATCGGATGCGAGAGTCCCTTGGTGGAAGTCCGGACGGCGGGAACGTGTTTTTCTCCGCAGTTCGACTGCTACACGTACTCCATGGTTGTCCGTGGACTTGTGGAGAGGTTGACGTCCTGCTCCCTGCGCGCGCGCGAGTCTCTGTGTCTTGACTGTGTTCGGTTTGCCTTTATGTAGGTCCCAGTGCGTCGCGTCCAGTGGGCGCGTCGGCACATGAGTGGTTGCTGCGCTGACTAGGCGGTGCAGACCATCGATGTCCGATGTGTCAGCTTAATGCGACGTGTTTGTGCGTGTGAGAAAAAGACGAGCCTCGCGATCCAGTGAGCGACTGTGAGTTGAATAGTCAAGTATGTGGGTGACTGGGTCGCTACAGGGACACCTGACCTTTTGATCATGAGCGGCTGACCAGCATTGTGAACAACGTACAGCGCCGCTTCTCAGGTTATCAACATCAGTCAGCTTCCCCAAGGAACAATATCTCCCTTAAAAGTAATTCGAAAATAAGTTAGCATCATCTGCTTCAATATAAAACCTGTTTTCAGTTGTCCCAGTCATCTCAAGAAAACTTAATCAATGAAGCATGACCAATGGTTGTCAAGTCTTTATAAATGCGCCATTGGAAGGCATGACTTGAATGTCTACGGTAGATTTCAACCTATTATTATAAAACCTATCATAAAACATTTGCCACTAAGAATTTTTCACAGCTTGCACACAAGTTTACGTTACTTCGAGGGACCAGATACGAAGTGAGCCTAGTTCACTTCACTGAGTGCGACAAACGTTGTGCTTTGTTCATTCCAAGAAATTTCGCAGTCAGTACCGTCCGGTGCAATGTTGCGGTTAGTCAATTTCGCTAGAATAAACAGTGTAAAATTGATCCCGATATGGGAATCCGGTGTTTTCACCAGTTGCTTACTTTGCAACCTGACTAACGATAGTTCATCAGGTAGCTGTTGACCTAGTCGCCCAGACTGGCAACTGAACTGCTAACTAGTCATATGACACAGATCGACCGAACGTACCCAGTGAATCAGCTAAACCTGCTATTCTCAATAAAACAAATAAATCACCGGTTCGCGACGCCTATTTTGTACCCAGTCGTTTCGCTCCGTATGTCGTGCACAAATTCACCTGTTGTTGCACCGAAATCAACATCAACTGAGCAGTTTGGCCTTGTTGCATGAAGCAGATCTGTAATTGGTCAACCCATGGACTTTAAGCATAAAGATGCCTCCCTGATAATAGGATTGAACCGAAAAAAGAATTTTGTTGTTTTTTCAGCAATGTAAGCGAGGGCAAGCTACTGCTGACTCTCCGTTCTTCCTTTTCCACATACTTTTACTTCCTACTTTACTTTCCTCCACCTTATTATTATGACCCTTTCCTTGTAGGCCCATCCGTTAAGAATGAGGAACCTGTTCATCTTGCATCGGTTTGGGCCGCAAAATTTGCGTCAGCTTGAGCCTAGGGTGATCCAGAGGCCACTGGGGCAGAATTTCTCAGTCGCCTGGGGAAGGATCCTTACTTAAATGGATACCCGCTGATAGTCGTCTGTGGAAGGTTCGTCTGTCAAAGTCTGTGAAGTATGTGTTTTAAACCCGATCTCTGCCTCTCGACTTCTCTGTCTAGGCTTGGGCAACCTGGCAGTATCCCAGCCCTCGTGCTTCCTTTCGGTGGCATGGCAGCTAGGCACCGAAAGAGTGGTATAGCAGACCGACTATGATTATTATTAGCTGAATGCAGCTCTGATTCCATCAGAGAAATTTTTTGTCTTCAATGCCCTATTGCGGAGATCTAAAGGTTCACATAGCGTTATGGTTTCTGGACACCTGAATGCACAAGCGGTTAGGCTAAGCATACTTGAGACTCAATTATGTGGCTGACATGTCGAGAGCGGACGAATCTCCCAACAACTAAGAGATTGATAGATCCCAAAGTGAGAAAAATTTATCAAAATCATCCTCTGGACTCTTTTCTAACTGCCTTATTTGTGCGCAGGACCAGGAGTCTTGTCCATAGAATGGCGTTACCAGGTACACCCAATTACTGGATATCAGACGGAACAGTAGCACTGCCTGAATTTCGGATACATGTTTCCACCGGTCCCGAACATAATTCATTCATCTGGGTCATCATACGCCAAGTCAAAATTAGTGTGCGCGGCGACCTTAAATCCTGGTGAATACGAGTGTCTAGGAGAGGAAAAAGGCCTAGAAGACCGGGAATGCCCGGAGCTTGCTTCAGCTAATCCGTGAGACCAGCCTTCAGGAACCGTTTATGAGCTGAACGATCAACAATGAAAATGGAGCTACTATCCTCAGTAAAAAAAAAAGAAGCCACAGTCTTTGGCCGGAGCAATGTGAACCACGATGCTCGTGACCACACGTTGCTACCCAGTTGAATCCTGCAAGAGGAGTAGAACCATGGAAGGTGAACCCGCAACACTCCACAGACATGAAGGTCTATGAATGTCCTCTTTAGCACCGGCAAGCACATAGCCCGGATGGTTTCTCACCCAGATGATTTCTCGAGGGTTCCAAACAGGATTATGGCCTTGCAAAGGTTGCTTTGACTACATCTTCACATTCCGTCCGGTGCTACAACAGCGCATAATTCTGATATTTTTGGCTTCCCAAGGCACATTCAATTCATTTGACTACACAAATTGGTATCAGTAAACTGTGCTCACTCTCTGCACTCCTACTTAAGCTCATGCTCAAACAGACTATGAGGAGAAGTTTGGAAGACCTCCAAAACATAGGTGATGAAATACCTGTTGACGGAAATCTTGTCTATCTGGAATATACAGAGGATATCAGTTTAGTCGACGAAGAGGACAAGTAAGTACTTTTGGATAAACTGACCAAAGTGGTCCTGTCCTCAGGCATGCGCTCCACATCCACAAAATGAAAAGTTATGTTTCTTGAAATGCAATCACTGAACGTGCTATTCGTAATCCAAAGATAGGTATTCGAAGTTATGGAGAATTTCGCGCATGCTGAAGGTTGAATTAGTTCTGATTGTGGTGTGACAGATAAGGTTAATGCATTAATCTCTAGGATTCTGTTCCAGTTTGTTAATTTGAAACATCTATTGCGTCAAGGCGACATATGCCTTAATCTCAAAGGAGGTATGCATCAGGCTAGAGTATAAACTGTTTTGTTGTGTGGCTATAAGATAGAATCCCTTCGGGAGGGGAAACTAGACGTTTTCAGTTCTTCAATAGACCTAGTCTCAGGACCAAGGTGCTGGCAAATCCGTAAAGAGACAATAGGGACGTGAGTTTTCGGTTGTGCAACGGGGACCTTTATTGAAGAATGTGTCCAGTGCCAGAATTTGAGTTGGGTAAACCACGTATTGCGCGAACCAAGCCATCGTTTGCCGAAAAGAGTATGGTTATCCATGCCTACTCAAGAGTAGCGGAAGAAAAGAGGTGGCCAATCCCTAGCACAATGTTATGAAACAGATTACATAAAGTCTTGGTGCTATCGACGCGATCAACCTCCAGGATTGGATCTGCGTGATTGAGTTATATCCGTACTGATGCAATGGAAACAGGGGACCTAGTGTTTTACATCGCACCCTCTCCGTTACCAATACAAGTTTGCCAGACTGCTTGCCGTTGCATGACTGTTCCTGAACCAAACTGAATTTCGTTTCGAGAAATTGCACCCTTTCTGGTCAGTTCTCAGTGCCATTTCACCAACTTTTAAGGGGGCATAAATTACCGGAAACAACGTGGATCTTACAAGAACCGCTGTCTCATACCAAGCCAGAGTAAATTACATTGTTGGAATCCTTGCACTCAGCATCGTTTTGCTAGCCTACTGCGTGACTCATCCCTTGTGTCGTCTCAAGTTCTCAGCTTAGATTCAAGAAGTGCGAGGACACGGCGAACCTCTCTATGAGGGACCAACTGACCCATTACATGTATGAACGATTCTGCAGACCAAAAATGCTTTGCTTTGGCCTGTCGATTTCCTGAGCCCCATACGCAAGCTTTCACCTGAAGGCGGTCTGGTACCCATTGTTTCCAAGGGTGTAGTGCTTCTATTAAGCATTTACTTTTTCTGTCTGAAACTGAGTAGTTATGTTTTCTTGACCCTATATACAACATCATTATTCGCAAGCACTTCAAGTTTATTCTCAATCAGTTGCACAGTTTGTGCGCTACTGGAGGTAGCTTCATCATTGTATCATTGCAATTCCTGGCCCAGGGGTAAGCTATAGAAAGCAGTGGACCATCATAAGCATAAAAGATTACCCGAACCCGTGGCCCGGTCCTGGTGCCACTGATCTTATTTTCGCCCGCAGTGGCCTACTGCGGTTAGTCATGGGCAGTCGGCTTGTGAGACTAGGTGTGACGTATGCGATTGATCCCAAGGTCTTTGTACCTGCACTAGATCATTGTGCGATATCTAGGCCCTGATGGGCGCGGTCCAAATACGTGTATAACGTGCCTATATAAAGGAAAAAGGTTTCTGTAAAAAAATGACCCGATAGGTTACTTACGTTAATGAAATGCGCCATCCTATCTTTCTAGGGTGGTTGAAACACGGAGAATGTTTCTGGTCACCATATACTGATAAGAGAGGGCGCACTGTTGGGCATCCTTAAGATCGTATTGCTAATAGCAAAAAGGACCGTCTGCCCTTTTTTCGACAAGTACTCCCATCTGCGCACGAATTTGGTTTTTACAGGATATTCAACTGAATACAGATGGATCTCTCTTTCTTATGATGGTCAAAACCAAATTCGTGTGTGTTGTACTTCGCAGTAAGTGAGAACACGTAAGTACGGACACAGGTATCTTCTTATAGATCTCCGCTGCTAAACAAACCTCTATGGGTTATCAAACCACAAGCAACAGGTGTAGTATGTCCGGAAATTAGGTCGTTATGTTGCTGACACTACCATGATCGTTCAGTGGATGTCTCAAGTATCTTGCTTTGCTAATACGAATGAATTCGGCTTCGTGGACAGTTTGATGAGAGGACGGTTTGATGAGAATCTTTTGTGCTCGCGTTGTTTACAGCTCGGTAGGCGCTGGCAACGTGGCACAATGTATGGGATGTTACTGGGCTTAACGTTTGGATATCGACAGTCAACCGGCGATGACGTCAGTCGTAAGTAGTTAAGCAGCTACATCTTATCAAATGAATCGTTGCTAATTGTTTACATGACATGACTGTTCCTGAACCAAACTGAATTTCGTTTCGAGAAATTGCACCCTTTCTGGTCAGTTCTCAGTGCCATTTCACCAACTTTTAAGGGGGCATAAATTACCGGAAACAACGTGGATCTTACAAGAACCGCTGTCTCATACCAAGCCAGAGTAAATTACATTGTTGGAATCCTTGCACTCAGCATCGTTTTGCTAGCCTACTGCGTGACTCATCCCTTGTGTCGTCTCAAGTTCTCAGCTTAGATTCAAGAAGTGCGAGGACACGGCGAACCTCTCTATGAGGGACCAACTGACCCATTACATGTATGAACGATTCTGCAGACCAAAAATGCTTTGCTTTGGCCTGTCGATTTCCTGAGCCCCATACGCAAGCTTTCACCTGAAGGCGGTCTGGTACCCATTGTTTCCAAGGGTGTAGTGCTTCTATTAAGCATTTACTTTTTCTGTCTGAAACTGAGTAGTTATGTTTTCTTGACCCTATATACAACATCATTATTCGCAAGCACTTCAAGTTTATTCTCAATCAGTTGCACAGTTTGTGCGCTACTGGAGGTAGCTTCATCATTGTATCATTGCAATTCCTGGCCCAGGGGTAAGCTATAGAAAGCAGTGGACCATCATAAGCATAAAAGATTACCCGAACCCGTGGCCCGGTCCTGGTGCCACTGATCTTATTTTCGCCCGCAGTGGCCTACTGCGGTTAGTCATGGGCAGTCGGCTTGTGAGACTAGGTGTGACGTATGCGATTGATCCCAAGGTCTTTGTACCTGCACTAGATCATTGTGCGATATCTAGGCCCTGATGGGCGCGGTCCAAATACGTGTATAACGTGCCTATATAAAGGAAAAAGGTTTCTGTAAAAAAATGACCCGATAGGTTACTTACGTTAATGAAATGCGCCATCCTATCTTTCTAGGGTGGTTGAAACACGGAGAATGTTTCTGGTCACCATATACTGATAAGAGAGGGCGCACTGTTGGGCATCCTTAAGATCGTATTGCTAATAGCAAAAAGGACCGTCTGCCCTTTTTTCGACAAGTACTCCCATCTGCGCACGAATTTGGTTTTTACAGGATATTCAACTGAATACAGATGGATCTCTCTTTCTTATGATGGTCAAAACCAAATTCGTGTGTGTTGTACTTCGCAGTAAGTGAGAACACGTAAGTACGGACACAGGTATACTGTGTACACGCGGCCAACTTGGTCCGCTTACGTGGCGGGTCAGCAAACAACTGAGTACATATCCAGTCAACCCACAGCGCTCACGCGAGCAGATCAATCGGACACGCACCCAATCAGCCACTCAAGTCACACGCCAGATCGATGATGGAACGACGAACGGACACATACACGTGCAAACTCTCTGACACACCGAAGCAGCTACTACAGTGGTTGCCCGTTATCAGCACAATGCTCTCAGCTGCAAAACCTTCACGGCTGGAGTAAAACTTCTTGCGCCAAAATGTTACATTTTGTTGCGTATGTGCTCAAAGAAAAAACCATCCTTAGCTACGTTCATATTTTTGCAGCTCAGCTAATTTCACTGTCCACTGATGCAATCATTCCTCAGTCAGAAGTCTTGTAAAATAGTTTCCCAGCATCTCTGAGACCCCGGGATGCCCAAATGAGGCTTAAAAGTCTGGACTGGTACTCTGAACTCAATCGCGCGATTGCTTCAGTCCATCAGTCATAGCTTTCTAAAATTCAATTCCATTGCGCGAATACTGAGTGCCACTACAGTGTGCAAGTGAGCGTGTTTGTCCAAATATGTTTAATTTGGGTTCAAGCTGAATAAACGACAGACCGAAACTCGGGGATTGCGTCTACCTGATGGGGCCAAAGAAGGGAGAAATCGTTCTTGGGATTTGAAAGAGTTTTCAGCAACCTTCTAACAACTGCCGATCCTTCTTTTATTTGCTTGTTTTCCGATTGATGGGCTATTTTTGAAGCAACTTTTTTAGGGAATAGTGATTTTGCACATCGGTGGACATTGACACGCATTTTAAACAGGAGGCAATCATGAATGCCAGGTAAACTGGAAATATTTCGCGAAGCTGTCTTCCATCACTAGTTATCATGCTACTTTCAAACCAATTTAGGCCAAGTATACCACCCGTAAACCTTTGGACGGGGGTTCAATTCTGCTACTCTTCTTGGACTAATGTCGTTACCACCTTTCCGTATTTACCACGAATATACCTAGATTATTGAGTCGGTGGATGTATGTTTGATTCCAATGAAATTCAGTTTAGGAAGTTAGCAGCGTAACCCGCAGAGCTACCAAGGAAATGATCTGTTCTGTAGAGCAGTTTCAATGAAGGGGGCTGTTGGATCATTTCGTCAAAATGACTGGAATCGGGTTATTAGTCGGCGAGCTGAACCACCTCCT
>NW_008751782.1:0-941 GCF_000715545.1 Opisthorchis viverrini
GATAGATCGAAGCTTGAGAATCTCGAGTACAAATTAGGCTGTGGGGAATGATCGAAGTGACCAACAGTCCGGGTTTTTACGGACTCGGGATTTTAACGAATTGCAGGGCATTCTAACCAATCATGTCAAATAAATAGGCACAATACGTTTCTTTCACGTGTCCAACGATGTCGTGCCCACTATATCCTGGAAAATTAATCAATACTAAGGATTTTTGCAAAAAAAACCGTATAATTGACGAAGTAATTTAAAAAGTAATTTCCCAATTATAACGTCGGTTTTTGTTGACCTTAGACAGCGTCAAATTCACGAAATAATTCATTCCAGTTGTGCTTTTCGAGGTGCCTGCTCCGGATAGACGATCGATCAAGGCTTGGCTTTCCTGTATGGTTTCGATATATTCTGCGGATCAGTTTCGTCATTTTCCTGTGAACGTTCTGTCTGAATTAGCAGCGTCAATAAATCGTGACCCGAAGTCGGCCATTGATCATACACTTTGGCGGTGGGACTCCTGAACACAAAACAACCTCACTTATGTTTTCCGACCTCAAGGTGATAGTAACTTTTCCGAACTCATTGTTGCTGCTGCGTTTTCGTTGTGGTGACTGGGTTATCGTACAAAGAACGATTTCAAGCTCACTTGATTCTATCGGTCCCGGTGGACTTGTTTGTTTACACCACGATTCTGCGTACAGATAGCCCTAAACATAATGGTGCAAACCTGAGGAAGTTTCTTGGAAGAAAATATCACACCACTCAAAAATATACACGTCCACTTCGAAGAATACACTCATTTGCAAATCAATTTAGTTTTCATAGGACACTCAAGTGAATATCTCGTTTATGGTATTCTACAACTGGATGTGCTGCATACGGGCCTCCTCATGATTCAGTTGGCACGATATTCGAGATATCGCAGTATATTTTCATAAAGGAAACTA
>NW_008751782.1:950-43323 GCF_000715545.1 Opisthorchis viverrini
TGCTGAAAACTCTTCGACAGCCCACGACCGGTTTCGCCCTTCTTGGCTTGGGGCTCGTAGGCTCAGTCCCCGAGTTTCCGTCGACCTCATGTTCTACTTGAACCGAAATCAGATTGTTTTCGAGAAATACACTCATTTGCGGCACATTCAGTTGTAGAATATCATAAACGAGAGATTCAGTTGAGTCTCTCGTGATAACCAAAGTGATTTGCAAATGAGTATATTCCTCGAAAACAGTCCAATTCGGGTTCAAGTAAAATCCTAAGGTTGACGGAAACTCGGGGACTGCGCCCACCTCATGAGCCCCAAGAAGGGCGAAACCGGTCGTGGGCTGTCGAAGACTTTTCAGCGACCTTGTGAGTAGTTTCCTTTATGAAAACACGTCCACTTGTTCAGATGTGCCATTCCAAGTGCGTCCAAAACTTCTGATGCAAGCTCGCCCCGGAAGTCAAATATTCGTGGGTTCAAATCCCAGCAAATTCAAGGGTATTTACTGCCTGCAAGCCCCGATAAAAGTGAACCTTGATTCCAAGACTTCCTATCAATACTGTGGACTAGCCAGAGCAATCAAGACAAAACGGAAGAGAGACAATTTAAATGAGGGCAATTTAGCATAGATATCTCAACTTTTGTAGGTGCTGGCGTATTTAAGACACAAGTTGCTAGTGGCGAGTTTCTTTTTGCTTGGGATTTTCTTGTAGGACATCACTGTATTTTGTATTTCAAACCCATGGTTTTGTGGTACTGCGGTAGATATTCATCACATTTTGAACTTGCTGCAGTGGTCAGGAATGATACTTTGGTTCAAATAAGAGCGTGTACACCAGGATATTTTGTCTGTTGCAACCCATCGGGAATTTGACTTTAGATTCGTTTTTGCCCAAAAGACAATTAACATACTTGAAACTGTTCGTAGCTGTGAAAAACAAATTCGATTGCCATGTTACGAAATCAGATTCCTCCTTAGAAATAGCTCCGCACAAGTTAGTGTATTTCCCCGGTTAACGTTCGCTGTCGGTCTCGATATCCCAAAGTCGGGTCACTTGTAATGCGAACACTCTGGATGAAGTGCGCCTGACCGAGTATGAGGCTGGCTTGCTAGTGATTAGAATGAAAAATCCCCATTATCCTAGGTCTCTAAATACTACACGATATGCCCAGATAAGCAAGACGTCAATTCCGAGGTGGGGATCAGTAAATGAAGAGGACAAAAATACCCGATCCAGCTCTAGGGTTACCAGGTAGCACGGAATCTATGCCGAGAAGTGCGCACTAAAATCTAAAAATGCTATAGCCTAATAGTGATACGGTTATGAGAAACCTCTTTCCGGCCATCGTTTCACACCGCTACCCTCCCTGACAACGCACTAATAATGTTATGAAACGTGGTACGACTCGGCAAATAAAACGACGACCCTCTACGCTACCTGAGACAACAAAATGTTCCTCTATAATTAACAAAACTGCTCACCAAAGGCGACCCAAGTTATCAAATCAATAACCTCAAGGTGCTTCAGCCACTATTTCATGTTAAAACAACCCGTGATTTCCACCAGGCTAGAGTCCCGTTGAATCGTTCATGGGCAAACACATTTGGGTATCCGATGCGGCAATCGAAGACCGTCTAACAGTTCTGTTCGTGAGCTAATAAAAACCCATGGCACTGCATTGGGAAAATTAGTTTCACTAAATTGAGTTGACTTCCGGGAATATAACACGGGTGCTGTTGGACTGAGCGGTGTCCATAGACGGTCACTTTCAATCGGCACCGGGTTGTATGCGGTCGGCTGAGTAACCCAAGCAGACGTCACATCTTCTGAACCTCAATACCGAGAGAATCCGTTGCCGTTAAAATGTTGAACAATTTTGAAGTTTACTCAACTGTGCTTTCTCTGTAAGATCAGCAACTAACAAATGCACTACCATGCTGAGAAATGAAAAAAATAATCAATCATTAACGTACTCGGCTTTTATTATCCAAAGGACAACGTGAGTTTTCGGAAAGTTACTACGCTACAACATTTCAACACAAATTGGCCATCTCAGCTAACACTTAGCTATTAGGAATTCAAAGTGGAATCGGTCAGCGAACGTGAAGTAGACCGAATAGAACAGCTCATTATTGTGCAAATGAAAGCTTGCATTCAACCTGTTTTGGCGAATTCCATTCAAAAGGTAACCAGTTTGAACAAGGTCAACAGAGTATATGAATAAACAAAGCAAGCAAAGCTAAGAACACTGATTCTCTTTTAAAGGGAAGTTGTTAAATGAGAAACTGGTTTCTTTCAACTTATTATAATGGATTTTCCTACGTTTTTGTTGTTTGCTTCTCCGAGCACGGCAATCGGCTTCAACATTTTTCGTTATTATCAGTGCGCTTTCAGACCTGGATATTCTCAATTTTTTCACACTTAAATGCAGTCTTCAAAGAGCATCGAAGCAGTACTTTAAGGTAGCGATAGACTGAGTTCACAACTATTACAAGGCATGTTTATTCGGGTGTTAAAATTATGCCAAATACGTTCCACAGCGTCTTAGTCGGTTACGACTTGCATAACGTACTTGCACCACAATGCCTCAAACCAAAATAACACGGATGAGAGTAAGATGAAAGGGAAGGCAGGCTCACGTGGGTAATGTTCGCTCATCACAGGTAAGGCTTTGCATTCCAAATTCTGATTTCGAAAGTTCATTATCCCTCAAACAGAACATAAACGCTCTCATATTCTGCTGCAGAAAATCTTCATATGTGCTGTGACCGAGTTAATTCCTCGAACTTTTTGGCTGGTAAAGAATCGAATAGTTACAAGCCGATTCAAAGGCCAACTTTCTGACAATATTCCAGTGAGTTGTGTTTGGCAGTCACAGGTGAAATGCAGCTGCTTAATAGGTGTGTCCCGCTTCAAAATAAATCAGTTGTTCCAGGCGGTTCCAGTTTGACTTCTCTTTAAAGACGTCAGCTAATCATAGGCACTGATTTATACGGCCTACAAATTTTCACGTTCGACTTCCGCGATAGTGATAAAAAGTTCCACCTGCGTCAATCGCCAGGCGCACTCACACGCTATATTCCATTTGGCACCCAATACCCCGACTGAACCTACAAATTAGTCTAACAAAATTCCTAGGTAATCTTCGAAAAATGTAACTGTATATAAGTCATCAGTTAGTCGATAACCTTTCGTCTAAGCCAACACGTGAGAACTATTTCCATTGATCTTCTGGTGCACATAGTGAGTTGACTGATCCCATTTTGGTTCGCGGAGAAGGGACCAACGTTCACTCAAGTATCTACGTTATTCAAGCTTGTTTTGAGATTCACTCCAACAGGACGTGCACCAATCTGTGGACCCGCCTTTCCGGTTTATCAAACCACGAAATTTCAAAGCAAGAACATTTCACCTCAGAATATGAAAGGTGGGACGAATTTCGACTCTGCGATTGCAGTTACTCCGCGGTATCTTCAAAGTTTTGGTCTACACACGATGGAGCCCAAAACGCAGATTTCGCATGTTAAATAAACGAAATCTTGAAAGATGCAACGAAAGAGTTACGCCGGAACGTTACTGTTTAGTACAAGATCTAGACAGCTTCTCCTCACTCGATGATTGAACTCAACGCAGTTTCCAAAATAATTCATCTGAATCCTAACATCCAATCGTGTGGGAGTCACCAGGACAAAAGTTATGGGAAAGTCACGTGCTGTGCAGGATAAACTCAACAGCTCAACAAAAAATATGCTCATATAAGCCAAACAAAGAGAACGCCGGTAGTTTCTGCATGCACGCTGCATTGATATGAGTCATCCGGATCGGAAGAGAAGAACAGCAGTTCGACCTAAGTAGAAATAAATGAAATGATTCATCTCATGCGTGACGTAACTTCCATAGTTCCGACCTACAATGCAGTGCCAAGGGGGACCATATCTTTTATCAAACTACAGATTGCAGCTAGAGCTCGGAATGGCGGACTCACTTCCTTCTTGATGTACTTGGCAACATCCTTTTCAATGTTGTATTCCTGTAGAGCGGTTGTGGAGACTGCAATTGCCTCTTGTTGCATTGCCTGCGACATCTCGACGCATTTTATGACGCATGTGTTCACACGATCATTCATGTTCCTCAGTGCTCATCTACAGCTTTCGTCCATCAATGAAAACTTGAATCGGCTCTGGCCACGGTTTCGAATTTGTGTACAGAGGTGTGTCTACATGGCTAGTGCACCACGCACTGGGATGGCCAATGGCCGGAGAGTGGCCACGCTCTGATTGGACATGAACCGATAGAGGTGCATCGATTCAGATACACCCAGACAACCAATCTACTCGACCAGTATTGTCAGACTTAGGAATTTCCGGATAAATACCTGGGTGGCAAAACGTGGTGAAATCATGCACTTTCCGAAGTAGCAGATTACGTGGCGTGTACTTGTTTTTTTGTTAAGGGGGTGGGATATGAACTTATTTGTCTGGACCAAATTCCACTTTGTCCGCTTGTATTTAAGGGCATTTTGGCGACACTGTCTAAGCATTGAAGGGGGCGAATCTGAACTGCCGGCTTCTATGGAAGGCGTAATGACTCTGGTGTTAGGAACTTTTGTGTTCAAATCTTTGGAAATCGTTTTTTAACCTAAATTCCGTGAAAATACTATTAGTTTCTTGACTTGTCAATTTCGTGCGTTTTCTAGCGATCCTCAAATGGATGATACCGAAGCGAAGTTTGAGCTGAATGAAGTCCTCAACTATTCTTGCCGCATTTCTTTCTTTCGGTTCAGTATGTTAACTTTACGAAACGACAAATGCATTCTTACGGAATCCATTCCACTCCTCACAGCATAAATCAGCGAGTGCGATTGTCGGGATACGGATAGAATTGGAGTTAGCTTCCGCCCTGTTGTTCCCACATATAGCAGGACGATAAGACTAGAACTTTCATTTGGTGTGGGTCACGGACCGAGTGGAGCCTAGGTTTCCCACCATATTTGAGAATAAATTAGATAGCTATTTCACGTAGCAATCACCGGTGGGTAAAAGGCTGGTGCAGATCGGAATGAGCTTCACGACCAACCGAACAAGCTCTTTTCCTTCACTGTAGGCTGGGCCTGGATGTGAAAGCAGATGAAATCTCTAACCACGTTAGATTCATCTTTCTACACATTCCCCTGTGTTATGGTATTCGCGAACCCATTGTGTGTAGAGTTCAAGCACTACAACCAACACATATTTTTGATTATTTCTTTCTAGGCAGTTTACCTAGTCTTTGGAGATCCACAAATCTTTTTGGGTCTCATGCAAGTGCGTCTGACACCCTGGGATCAGCGTAGCGAGGATGCAAAGCGATTACCACTACGTCATCGTCATCATCATCATCGACAGCACTGATGTCATGCTGTCGATGATGATGATCTCCAAAGACTAGGTAAACTGCCTAGAAAGAAATAATCAGATATATGTGTTGGTTGTGGTACTTGAACTCTACACACACTCTACCTTTACGACACTCGGTTTAGCAGTTTTTCGGCCTTATTTTGTATCAGGAAGTTCAGATTCCTGAAAGTAACCTCAGAACGCCCGGAACCTACTGCTCCACCAAAAACTCATTAGGAAAGCCGGCAAGCATCCAGGCCAGTCAATCATTCAATCAATTCAGTAAAACCTGATGAGTGTTCTCTGCGCCACAGAAGCACGACCGAATGTGATCAGCGTTCAGGCTTTTCACAGAGGCACGATCGATGTTGATGGGTGTTCATTAATAACGCCTATCAAACAGCTTGGATCAATGTCGGAAAGTCCCCTTTAAATAGCGTGGGACCTTTGTAACTTTCGCTCTCGCACTCGCACGCACTCACTCGCTTGTTTGGAATGTAGCTGTTGTGTTCCCTTCTGTGAGTCTTTTTTCTCCGGCATTAGGCACTGGAGCGGGTCAGCAGCAGATACCACAGATTGACGAATCAGCAGACTCATCATTTTGCCTTTCTGCTTGTTTAGTATTCTACTGATCGCCTGAAATTACCCCGGCAAACGAAGCGCATATCTGTGAGAGAGAATGTTATATGAGTTACGCGGTTGTTGAAAGACAAAAAGAGAAAACAAAGCCAACGCGTTATTGTGCTTCAAAATCGAAAGAACCGGATGAATATCCTGTACTTCCTCGGTAACGGTACACTACTCTCAGCATACGTATTTCACATTTATCCTCGCTAAATTTTCTGTTGTCTGTTATTATCTACTACCTGATTGCTCTTTACAGAAATGCACCGCATCGACGTGATCAAGTTGGTACAACAAAATGTTTTTATTCAGCTTGGCATTCTGTTTATATTTTACAGTCTTCAGTCCACGCTCTATTCCTCCCAGAGTTACACGCGTTTCGTGAATAAGGACCAAGCACATTGTTGCGAACTGTATAGATCATAGACTTAAAATGTCACAGTGCTTTCTGGTTTGTCATCGGAGCGTCAACCTACTTGGGACAGACGCACTGGTACACATGGACGCAGTAAAAATGTCGAGAGAGCGAGGCCTGACATACGGGCTACCCTGCCGGATAGATTTTTAAATGAAATCGTGTGTCCAGACTTGGCCTGAATTGAAATAAGTATTTGTCAGCAGATTGCTTGCATGTTCACGCTGTCTTCCAGCCCAGTGTTTTCATGTCACACTGTCAGTATTTTTACTCGATCAATACTTTACTTGACGATTTCGGCTTGTATTGCTTTTACAGTGACTGTGGTGACAAACAAAATGCAACTGATGCAAAACCTTTTATAATCTAACTCTATCCACGGTTTCTTCTGCCGCACTTGCTTACAGTAATTGCGCTTCTGTTTGTGGAAACGTAACTAAAGCTGGAAGATTAGTCTCACTTGGGTCACATGTTCATTCAGCCAGTCCTAGCAATGCAGTTTCTAATTTTTTTCATTTCCTTACGAAATATAACGGGTCCATCTCACTCTTAAAAATTGTTATTGTTTTGGTACCACTCATTCACTTGTGGCATATCTGTACCACGTACGGTGATACAGTACACACCCATATTGAAGTCAACTCTAGCCAGATGACCAAAGAGCTTTCGTCCCATTGCAGTGCATTCGTGATAATCAGTGGGCCAGTTGGCCAACTTTGTTGAATGGGAGTTTAATTGGAATTTTTTAGCTGGAGAATGGCCGTTATACCTTCAATATTTGAAAGTTTTTTTGGTGAGTCTTTGACCTATCGAAGTGAGTATCAAGACAAGGGCCCACTGATGTGGCCCTGTTGAAAGAATGCACAAAACCCTCTTTTAGACTGAAAATAGTTGCCACGAGCATTGTGAAGTTGCTTGCTTCAGGATAGTAAACTTCTCTGAATGACAGTCCAAAACTTGCGCAGTATGAATGCACGTATTCATTGAAAGTCTTTCTTAGCGGTGGATGGATGACCTTACATCGACTTCGCCAACAAGGCCCTCAAAATTGAGTAAAACAATTCCTGATCCACAGAGCACAAGCAAGTAATTTCTTTTGGAAGATGCTTCGGCCTAACAGAGTGCTGCATTCAAGTTCAATTTGATTGGTGAAATTGCGTACTGTGCGATTGGTTCCGGAAAGAGAAAAAATTCAGTGGAATTATTCTTCCCTCGCTCCGTTTTGCTCTTACCTTCCGTTTTTTCCACTGAGCTTCAACTGTAGAGATGGTGTTTCTGCGGTAAAAGACATTGACTGCCCTAACCAGCAGTTAAAAAAGCGAAAGTTAGAACAAAACAAGAGGAGTTTGAATGTACCAGTAGATTAGGCTTCGTTACTAAACCACTTCGAATGATACATTCTCATGAAAGTGTCATTCCAATCCCGTCCGATATTAAGTATAGTTTTCGTTTGGATGGATAGTTTAATCATATATAAAGTGAGGGTAGTTACAGACGCTTGCGGCTGTGCTATCGAAGATTTCGCCCTGCAGGCTAACGTAACCTTTATCTTCTTCGGACCTATTATGTTTACCTGGGCTTTCCGTCCACTCTATTAAGCTTCTAGTATGTGCAGCGTCATTTGAAGGCATCTATAAATCTGCCTTCGTCAGTTTCATACAGTCACTCAGGATAACTGGGGGTTACTGGTGGGAATTCGCTTAAAAGAACGGGATCTGCTCCTCGAGTTCTCTGCGACCGCTCAAACCACCGGATATTTCACGTGAAGCATATTTATCTTCTCGAATTTAAAGACCAACGAACTGTCGGGATGACTCCCTCAGCTAAGAGAAGCGTGGGTTTCTGAATCATTATCTTTTAAGGTGACAATCTCGTCAAATTTTTACTTTAAGTAGCCTATCACATCTCAGTTTGAAAAAATTTTGTCCCAGCTGAATGATTGTCCCTTTTTCATTTTGAGGATGCGTTTATGTTTTTCAGAGCCAATCTACTGTTCGGCGACGAATTACTTATCAGTACTACAAAAAGCGATTCAGCAGAAACTTGCCTGAGACTGGATTGTGCAATGCCTGTTTTTGGGAGCTAAAGTTTTTCGTTTGTTCGGTAGGAACATAGTTCAGTATTTGAAGGTCCGTTGAGTTGCTCTTTATAGGTCACCTGAAGGCCCAATTCATGCTACATTCTGTGTTTGAGAAAAACGCACGACGTAAATAAATGGTAGTAATACATACTCTTAGTGTTTTTAGTTTTCCATTCTGAATTAGAATTGTGTGCAATTACTTAATACCGTTTAGTAGTAGTGTGAAAAATAAAGTGAATTGGGAATTGGCTCCACTTCCTAAAGAATACTGATTTTGAGAATTGGGGCATCACAGCTGATTTGTCAACAAGCAAAGGTCAGGTTTCAGTGAATTGCAATCTCAGGACTATTCACAAGTTGATAAACAGACAACTGAATTCAAGAAACTAACTCGGGTACCCAGTTTATCCTTCCACACCTCCATGGGATGTGGCAGCAATTATGTTACTGTAGATCTAAAACACTAGACGGAACAAGATTGACACTTTTGTCATCTTAAAGCTAGAAAGCAGTGCCAAACTTTACTGCGGCCAACGAAAGCCTGCGAGACTTTGCAGTAGTTTTGGCTTAATACGCAGTTATAAACAGTGGTGGGGTGAATACGGATTCCAACCGCTGCATTAAACTTTGTTTGATACGTGATACAAGCATGCGTCATTTGGCTTCCTTGCTTAGTTGGACTGGTAAATTGGCCTTAAGGTAGTAAGCGCCTTTATCAGTGCATTGGGTTCATTCGTGTTAGCGCACATATTTAAAGGAATCTTTGAAAATTGTATACAGAGTGAAGTCGCTGGATTATGCAAATAGGGCCATCAATATGTACGGTGCTTTCTGCCCACTGCCACAAGATTTGTGAGATAAGTCAGGGGAAATGCCTTAAACTTAATGGTAACCGGCATTATTTTCCAAACGATTGGATTTATCGTGTCCTAGTTAGGGGTTGTTTTTTGTCTCCATTACATTTTTGAAGTAAGCTACAGAACTGAAGACTTTTTTCCTTGTTTTGGAAGACTATTCTCCTGTGGGAGAGGGCTTTAAGATTGTTTTAAATAACAAAAAATCGAGCCGATTTGCAGCGAACGCAAGCGACACGGGATTGTGGCGTACGGGCATGGGACTACGATCACCAGACTGAGAACGTGGAATTGTAAAGTTAGGCTAGAATGACTTGCTGCCTGGTTGGAATAACCGCACAAAAAAACCATAGATGCAGAAACAAGAGTACCTGAAAGTAGTTAAAATAACTAGAAGTTGGATAGCCCGAAAATGATCAAACCAACATGTTATTAGGTGTGTGGTACGGACGGAAATGGGAGTGGCCAGGACCCAATTTGGTACTACTGAACTGGATCACCTATTGACAAATAAGCTTTCGCTAATTTCCATCTTCGACACTAATTTTCATCTTCGACCGTCGTGCTTCCGAAACTTTGTATGGGATCTTTTGCCCGCACCATATCCGTGACACAGGTTTACTATCGCTTTGCTCGGCTACCGGGATTATCACACGTTTTTGAATTTGAAGGTCCACCACTTCACTCGACCAATCAGCGTCCAACAGTCTGTACGTCAATGCAGGTTATTCTTTCAGGTTTGCTCACTCAGGAGCAGCATGAAGTAAAAGGTGTGAACTGATTGTCAAAGTCAATGATCTTCCGACCAGGAGGTCTAGCGGTGATCTCCCAAGCAGTATTCGTTCATATCTTTTAGGGAGGGTTTTCCCGAGTGAGGTGATAACACAAACCAATGTTTATGGATCTTCATTACAATTCCTGGAGGAAATAGGGCATTTGACTTCACATACCGGTGATTATATCATTCGAAGTGCTGACGGTATCGCTGCATATATTTGCGTCAGGTCCAATCCGAAGATAGGATTCTTTAAGCTTGTGGAGTCTGAGCTCAAGCGTTTAACGAATAATGGATGAAGTCGCTTCAAACGTTGATCCACTTCCTCCAAAGCTTTCTGTGGCATGTAACTTAAACCTATTGTTCATCTATTAGAATAGCAGCGAACCGCTCCTTTTGAGTTCATTAATATCCCATTTCTGCCTGAGTTGGAAAGTTGGCTGTTTTCCCCTTTTTCTACAACGCGGGACGAATTATGACAGACAGCAAGTATGAGTAATGATAACAGCCATTTCGGAACTTGTAACCAAGCTCAACCGGTGAGTCATTTATCGTCGTATAAGTCTTGTTAGCACCGATTTGTGGCTACTGGTCCCCTGCTACTAGTTTCGTGGATGTGACCGGACAAAGGAGTGGGCTTGAGCTCCAGAGTTTTTAACAAAAAAGCAAGCAGTTTTCCCGATACCCAGGATGCCCTGGGTATTAGGCAGTGCTGGAGGTCCTAGCATACCTGGCATAGTAAGTTGCGTATACAGTGGCCCTATTGTGGTGGGCTAAAAACCTTCTATTCTCATCAGGATTTCACCAACAACCTCTTGAAAGAGTAACAGATGACGGATGTACGTCGAACAATGGGGAAGTTGCGGTTTATGTCTAATCTAGAGTCGTTTAGAAATTTGTGGAAAGCCAGTCGAATCCTCTAACATACTGAAGAAGTTTTCGGACTGTTCCATCGTTGTTGTATCAGATTTCTGTTCGATTCTAAGAGTCACCCGAAGATCCCCTCACAATGACTTTCCATCCGTATCCACTGTCAGATGTATGACCTATTGGAAGGACGACACCGTACTGACGATTGCTTCTTGAACTATCCTGTCCAGATCATTAGCTAGAGTTTCCGGGTTACCATGAGGTGGAATCGAGCGCCTAATGAATAAAAGATAATTTATTATTTCTGGAATTGCGAAAGGGGCATGCCTGTTACGAATTTTTAACCACTTACTGAAATGCTGGGCCTCCGGTTTCCCTCAACAACTGGGAATGGAGAAGCAGATATAAGTGGTAGCATTGTACGAGCCTTTATTGCCCGAAATGCATGATGGCAATGCTGTCTCTTGACTGAATATGTTCACTTGCATCCCGTACTTCTAAATGACAGTCTCATATTATGAATTCTATGACCCGTTGTATCGTACATTTTCACTCTTGTATATGCTAACTGTGCGGTTGAGGAGGGACGATGTTAGGGGGTCATTACTCCCTATAAAGAAACCGGGGACTTCGCTTCATATTTCTGATCCGAAAAGCTGATAAATGCTCACCTAGATAGGAGTTGAAACAGATGCTTTAGGAAATTGAGGTGTTCTTCCTTTACCACACTGCGATCAATGGTGAAAAATAATTTTTGGATTTCATATTACAAAAACATGGTGGAGGAGCAACGTGAGTTTCAGCATTTGATTTGGCCGCCAGAACTCGGGGAAGAGCTTATAAATGATCCGGTTTAGACGGAAATGACGTTTGTTATTTTATTAACCCTGTATGGCTCAGCGGGTCACGAGAGTGAACAAACTTGAGCTGGGCAATTTGGTTGCAAACGCTTCATCACCAATCGAGGTGACATCATCAGTGCGTAGTTGTGCGTAGCGGTGGGTTAGTGGTTGTGCGTTCAGTAGTGTTACGTGTGTGTTGATATACGTGCTGGTATCCGGGGATGACCTTGGACCACGATTAGTTATTCTGTCGGGCGTATCCATTGTTCTTTTATTCCGTGTCCTTATTCGCCGATGCCCACGTGACCTTTGAACTTGGCATCCCTCGCCGTCGTAGTCTAGTCGGTGTTGGAGTGACCCTTGTCCTTCCGAGTTCCGTTGTGACCTTTATTGAAGCATGGTACTCTACGGCAGGTGCAATCAACCGGTGCATCGAACTGGATCCAATTTACGCGCCTCTACGTGCAAGAGATCGACGTCGCAACCGAAACACTCAAGGAGGACCGAATAATGGATTAACAAACGAAGAAACAAGGAACTCCTCGGAGTCAAATCAATAAAACAATGGAACCGCCCGACAGAATAACTAATCGCGGTCAAAGGTCATCCCCGGATACCAGCACGTATATCAACACACACGTAACACTACTGAACGCACAACCACTAACCCACCGCTACGCACAACTACGCACTGATGATGTCACCTCGATTGGTGATGAAACGTTTGCAAGCTAATTGCCCAGCTAAGCGAACAAGCCAACGACCGTGTACGCTACCTGAGCTACCGACATTCTCCCCTATAGTGAACAAACCACTACACCCCGATAAGATTCGGTCTCAGTTTTTCTGACGTTAAATCACTTTCTACACATGCAAACCTATGCGGGATGGTTTGTCAAATTTTACGAGAACCACCAGCTACAAGTTTGTCGCCGGGTAATGAGGGAACTGTTGTTGGAGCGCGCATCTCGCATGGTGTTACTTGTTGATATGTGAGGTAAAACTCTACAGACAGAACGCTGAGTTAGAAGGTGAATTATCTCTCGACTCCATGCTTGCCGATGACTTCAGTGGAAAACTAGCGAACAACTAATTAACATAGTCTCCCTGAAGTTGTTCAATTTGAACAGGAAATCTTCCTCTCTACACAGACGAGTTAGTCTCGAGTCAGTCAACTTTATAACTAGATCGATAGATGTTACCATAAAAATTGGGACTACGCCTGCAAGCCGAGTTCCAAATAAGGCAAAGCTGGAACAAGTTATGTGCGGAGTTTGAGCAACCGTCCCATACTACTTAATTCAGAAACAAATTAGATTTCAGTAGAGATCTTCGTGAAGGAACCTCGAAATAGTCTGTTCGCTGAGCCAATTTACACTACTCACCACGAGGGATTCAATCAATCGTCAATGCCATCACAACTATCAGACTTCCAGTTTAATATTCTTATGAAAATTTGTATTGTGGACAAGATAACCGATCAGCTGTAATACCCTTCCCATGCAACCCGAGGTAAGCACAAGGACAGGGATACTGCCAGGTTACCCAAGCCTAGACGGGAAGTCCAGAGACAGGTGTGGTTCGAACCACACACTTGCCGGTCACTAAATTCGTACTCTAACCCCTGAGCCATGTCGCCCTTATTTTGGACAAATCCGAGCCGATTATGTTTCACTATAAAATAATACCTTAGTTTAAAACCGATTACTCTCTTCAAAATAAGTGCAAACAGATTGTGCCGGTAGTGCCAGAATGAGAGGACCCGACATCGATCTGTTAAGCCGGACTCAATCAGTCTCAGCTACCAACTGTGCCTTCTGTCTGTGTGCACAATTACGGGGTGCAAGTTAATCGGCTTATCTTTGGACTGCGTTCGGATACAAAAGTATCTAGGAATCTGTATTACCGTGGCTGGTTTCCTTTACACGATGACAAATCTGGAGGGCGTGATCATTTAACCAACCCAAAAGAAAGGTGAAACAATGAATGATGAGTGGAGAGGTACTGACTTACAGGGTGCCCAGCACAACTAATGACATTCTACGCACCAGCTGGGCACCACGTGGCATCCAGTGCTCACTACTATTGGCGTAAACCATTTTTAAATAGGAGGGAATATCACATAAAACGTACCATATGGGACAAATAGTATATTTATAAACATTATGCGACGCAATATACAAGAATTCAATATCTGACTTATGCCCCAATTCAGCGGTTACGTGAATCTGAGCACTCGTGGGCCCTTCAGACTGGGGACCACGGTATCAATTCTAGATGCTCTTGGTGGCTACTGCTTAAGTGGATGTACACGTTGCATACATAATTTAAAAAACAACTTCGACCAAGTGCTTGAGGAGGTTAGCAAAATTTATTAAGCGACCTGTTACACATCAGAACAAATCGATGGTTTTGACCTCCGCTATTGCACCCTATCCATTCGGATATGCAGCACGACAGCCGCTAGCGAGGTCCGAAAGCACCAATCCAGCTGATTAAAGCCAGGTAATAACGGCGTCGTTACGGGTAGTTTTGTCTCTATTCGGATAACACAGTTGACATACCGATCTTCCAAGCCACCGTCCCAATCACCTAATTAAGACCGCGTGTTGTGGATCCCGTGATTGAAGGATGAGCGGCGCTATATCCTGTCTAAGCACGAGTTAATCACACTGCTGATCAGCCGCTCGTGGCCGAATGGTTAAGTGTTCAAACTACTAGCCAGGAGGTCGCGGGTTCGAGACTCTCCGGAGTTTCGTGAGATGCGCACTGCTGATGATTCCCAATAAGGATGAAACAGCTGTACAGTGCTTCTCGGCTTTTCAGCATAGATTGACTTCACTTGCAGGACGAACTCTCCACAAAAATAAGGCCAAAACGTCCAAAAACACTTGTCACAGGTTAGACAGACCGGTATTCCTCAGAACGGTTTGTTCAGTTCAAAACCTTCAATGGGTTAAAGGCATATAGTACCCATCCATCCCTCGTTGTTTTTTTAGTGTCCCTCTACCCGGAACCTCAAAGTATCTGGGTATGAACACATCAAGTGATCCTTGTTGGTCTCTCCAGACAGTTCTTGGTAAAGTTCGAGAGAGCTCAGTGATTCGTGTGTAACTGCTGACCGAAAACTGTGACTTTTCGACTGTTCCTATCTAGGCTTGAATGACTTGGCAGTAGCTGAACCTTCGTGCTTCCTTTGAGTTGCACGGCAGTTGTACACAAGGTGTTACAGGAGGATTTAAAGTGATCCGATGTTCGTTGTATTCTAGAAGAGTGAGGACGCTTTCTCTTCCTCTCACTTATTCACATGCATTTCACTGCTTGTATTCATTCCCATTGAATTTGTCCCTTGTGTTTTTCTCCAGAACTCTCTGAGGAAGGTTCCTACACCCTTCTCGGTCTACTGGAGTCTTATTTAACTTGTCAGCAAGTATAGACGTAATGCACTACTCATAAGGTTGCTGAAAACTCTTAGACAGCTCACGACCTGTTTCGCCTTTCTTGGGGCTAATCAGGTAGGCACAGTCCCCGAGTTTCCGTCAACTTTATGCTCTACTGGAAACCAAATTACACGAAATTAGTGAACTACACTCATTTGCAAACAAATTTGGTTTTTCGGCTCACCTAGAACCCAGCTGAATCTCTCATTTGTGATGTTTCCAGGCAAATGAATGTGCTGCACCAGACAGCCTCATGTTCCAGTTGCTACGATTTGAGATATCGCAATACATGTATGGACGTAATACACTACTGGAAACATCACAAACGGAAGATTCAGCTGAGTTCCAGGTGAGTCTTTCGCGGAACCAAATTTGTTTGCAAATGAGTGTATTTCGCTTATTCTCAGCAAGTACTTTCGTGCTGGTTCCGACTTCATCCAATGAATGGTTCCAGATGATTTTCACCCTCTTTACAGGTCATGCGCTGAAACATCTTGCACTCGTTACAAGTACGGAATCTACCTTCCAGAGAAAATTACCTCATTTCTGACTGTATTGACTCGTTTCCTAAATAATCCCACCGCTTTGAGTAACAAACCCACGTCCCGTCTCCAAGTACCAAGCGTCCCTCCGTAGGTAATTCAGGTGAATTCTCAACTAACGCCAAAACTGTTTGTAGCGCGAAGGAATTCTGGAATTTCCGATCTAGTCGTTATCCTTAAGTGAAGCCATTCTATGCTGAGAAGCCTTGAATCATCAGCAGTGCTCATCTTACGAAGCTTCGGAGAGTTTCGAACCCACGAAATCCCGGAGAGTAGCCATTCGGTTACAAGCTAATGATCAGAATTGTGATTAGCTCGCACTTAAACAGGATAAAGCGCTACTCATCCTTCAGTCGAGGGCCTCACATCAAGTGTTGGCTGGCTCCTCGAGTATCAAACCACTTCATCAGTTTCACGTGATACCGTCGTAAATTTAACCTTCAGGTACATGAAGACCCACCTGCCTTTACTTGGCTTTGGTATTTCTATCACGCATAGTGCGTCCGATTCGCTCTTATCTTCATACTCACTTCTAAACGACTAGCTGCTTTCGTTTCAACGCGCCATTCCGTTCTGTTCTGCTGAGTAATCTGTGTGATTTTGACGAGTTTGACGAGATTTAACTGAAAACATACGGTTGCCTAAAAGTAAGTTTTCTGAAACTATGTAATGGAGATTTCCGTGACCCGAAGCGTTTAAGGTCGAAGGCCAAGTTTTGTGATCATGCGGCGGAAATTACATTCCTGCACGCATTAATTGCATGGAAGCACCAACTGTCATTAGCTATAAATGAACTTGACAACGAGGTTATTTCCGGAGTCGCGTACTACGCGTGAGTTCGTAAATGTTCCATGATTGGAATCAATGTGTTTTAGACTCATCTCCGGACTCTGCTGTTTTCCTCAACTCATCTCGAATTCGGAGGAATAACAACCTTGATACGCATTCTATTCCATGTTCTAGATAACGAACAGTAACACCAAACCAACCTAGTTTACGGTTTCAAGCGTTCGTTTATTGCATAGTCTACCAAAAGTTTAGCCGAAGTCCTGAAATTATGTCACCTCGGCTGGTGACCAGTCGTCAGTTATGGAATGATTGCCCGCTCCTCTAGAAGAGTATGATTGTTTAAGACCACTGGTTCTGCAGATACGAACAGCGACAGAAAACACTATTTTGCGTGCTTAAACTTCCCATAGGACCTAAAACATTGACTCTCTGATACGAAACCAAGGACGAACAATAATTCATCAGCGATCTTTCGCTGCTCCTGTAGGACAGATATGGTTCGCGTTGACGTCAGTAAAATATAAGCGTGTCAGGTTACAGTAACTTGTTTGCTGTTTTTGCCGGATTAACCACGTGAGCAGTAGTTACCCGCCGCAAACTAAATGTGACAAAAGCCTTGAACCTTGCAGCCCATAAGTTACCTTCGAAATTTGGGTGAAGTGTAAAGAATCGAACGATAGTGTCAGTCATTAGCTTTATGGGTTAGAATGTTAACTTGACGGATTTCCCACTCGTAACTTAATCGATCAATTCCGAGCGAACGACGATCTGACATGAGTTACTTGTTAAAATAGGAACCTGACATGGAGTGGCAAAGAACTTTGGGAACTTGAACATTGGAAGCCCATAAATAACAGACTAGAAAATTAATTTAAGCTTCTGTGGTTGTAACTCTTTTGATGGTCCTATCACAACTCAGTCGAATCGGTGCAATTTCTTGGGGGCAGTTATTCCAATACCAGAACGTTTGTAGTCAGATTGATATGTTCAGCAAACAGAACCAAACAACAAGGTGAAACTGTCCAGCTGACAGTTCAGAATCAGAAATACCTTGTTGGAGTTGGGTCGACTACACATAACCAAAGTCGTATTCATGGTTGAGACGTTTAACAACCGCAAGTAGGATAGAAGCACCGATCGGATTTCGTTGTCCCTCTAATACTGATGAACGGAGTTTGTATACGCCTGTTCACGAGTCCGATGAATTCTCCTATGAATGCTTGCACAGGACACTAAGATATCTTGAATATGATAACAAAACAATATATAGACACCACGGCGAAGGTCATAAAATATCTATCCGACCCTTCTGTAAATGTGCAGGCCCTTGCTATTGTTTTAATATAAAGGCAGGTAAAGGTGAACTTGAAAAGAAGTCTCTTGTATTTGCAATATCCTGGAAAACAAACCGAGGGATGAAAACAAGAACAAACAGGCCGGAGTGACAAAAAGGACAGGCAAGGAATGTGCAAAAATAATCACAATGAAGTTATGTAGGGAGAAAGTGCATTACTAAGCTTGTAGACAGTTTGTTCCCAAAGGAAATAATCTGGCGGGGCACCGGTGTCAACGTGATTCAATTGAGTCCATTGAAACATGTCTGCAAGTCGCAATGCCAGGTCAGAACACATGAGCCCAACGACTAGCGACTCATGGACGGTGTTCTTCTCGGGGTCGTCGAAGTCTACCGCTGGGTGGTAGATTCGCCCAGACTTGGGATTCATGTAAAGATGTTGTGGTTGAAAAGGAACCGACAGCTTGCTACTCTGGGCAAAGCCAAAGGTGAGCAGCCAGTGCGAAATTTCTGCTCTTTCGACCAAATCAAGGAAAACAATTGGTCGATCGTCGCACCGAACGAAGTTACGCTCACGGCCACAGAGAGACAAGTAAGGGAATTCATCATCATAGCGACCGGTGGTATTGGGACGCAGACGAGCGAAAAAGAACTCTAGAAACACCTTATCTGTTACACTGAAAAGGGAGAGGAAACACATATATACCTTTGAAACAAGACGTAAAGTTCTTGATCCGAGCATCATCTAGGAAAAGCTGGTAATAGGACAGCCATTATGAAGTCTGTCACACACTTGCCCATGATGGTCAATAAAATAAAAGTACTCTCTGACGCCCGGATTCGGAGATTGACCCTGAGTATATCGCTCAGCGTAACTGCGCTTGACTTGACGAAATGTCGATGCCAGTGTCCGGGGAGTGAGGCCACGAATAAGCATTATATGCTAGTCCTAGATGAAAGAAAAACATACAGAAGTACTGTATCACAAGGTGATGGCAACCGATCAACGAAAACATTGAACGCATAGTTAATTTACTCGTTTCACCATTTCATGAAACGATACATGAGCAAAAAATCCGATGCTGATGAACTATAGGTTTTTAGACTATTGGCGGGGCGAGATGGCTCAATGGTTAGAGCGCGAATTTACTGACCGGAAGCTCCGTGGTTCGAACCCGACCTCCGCCTCCCGACTCCCTCTGTATAAGCTTGGGCGCCCTGGCAGTATCCCAGCCCTCGTGCTTCCTTCGGGCGGCATGGCAGCTAGGCACCAAAAGGGTGTTACAGCTGAGCGAGAAAAATCTCCCGCTGGATTTCGGTTGCTATGACAGGTTGGTATCGTTGTTCCATTCGGGCCCGCCTGGTTCTTCCAGCGGTTGTGTTGAAGTAGACCAGCTGACCTATTCTTTGAAGTGCTCAGTCCACTGCTCAGGATGACGACTGAGGGAGTGAATTGCTGTCCCGTCTTTTTCGCCTATTGTCTCACTGACACCTGCCTTCTTTCGACCGGTAGATCGAACCAGTTGAAATAGAGCGCGATTCTTGCATGCGGTGAAGATCGTTTCTATCTCCTGGGTCTCCGAAATTCACCAGTGTTCTGTCATTCTTCAAGCTCCTGATTATTCGGTGTTTGAGGGATCTGCGTACGCCATCACATTTATTGGTGTGGCATTTCTGCAAGCAACAAGATTTGTTGATCTCGATGATATCCAGTGTTCATTTAGTCGAGTCAGATGTCCTGGACAAACAGTTATGAAAACTGAGAGCATAATTCTTTTTAACCCGCTTCCGTTCGACCTCCAAACGATCTACGTCACCCGCATGACCGTGCGTTTCCGGCAGCTTTATAGCCAGACTAGTTCGATACTCTTGAGCTACTGAAACTTGTCGAGTTTGGTGAACGGAGATGCTTTCCTTTAGCAAGTATAATGCCGACGGAAATCGGAGTAATAACCGTGCCCACATGATGGCATGGTTAGAGTCAAGTTCCGTACTCCAGGAGGAACGATAATCCTTGACTGAGACGTTCCATACGTCCAATTGTGTCCACGACTGTCTCGCGGTGGGTGGTCTCCAAGTAACTCTGTGAGCGTGTGTTGAAAGTTTGGGTTGATCAGGAACAGACGATGATCTGCACACAGTTGAAGAATTCGGTCCCCATAATCTGTACGCTAAGAATCGACTCAAAATCTACCACCCAACCGTGGTTCTTCCGGACTTGGTCATGCGTCCATATCTCCCACCAGGATTACTATATCCGTCGTGCTTGCTGACCGCAGCAGTCGTGACAGATCTTGATGAAGCTCACACTTATCAGTCTCAGATTCGCAGTCTGTTGGAACGTAGGCCGATACGATCAATAAAAACCGTTTACCACATCGACTTGCATTGATATTAATTGAGCCAGCAAACCACACAGCACAAAGACGACTGTTTATTGCGATCCAGTTCAGTAAGGCGCTTTTAGCCTTCGGGGTGAGTGCAAATCCCACACCGTAGATACCACGAGCAATTGCATCAGGTTCACCGGATACCCGATGAGTGAAGTGTGGAGCATCTGAGTTCATCCTAAGCGACTTGAGTTGCACTACCGGTGGGGTCTTATGAGTGTTTCGGAGACACAACATACATCGACAGATAGAGGAAGCAAAGTTTCAGCAAGAGATGCCTGTTACCCAATTTGCCATGGAGTACAAGCAACAAAAACTGTGATGTGGATCAGATCTTTTTAGGCAAGTGATTATTTCGGTTTATTTTTCTGAACGATGGTTGAGACACGGAAAGGTAGTTAGCTGAATGGCATATGGACTGGTCGTATTGTGTCGTCTGGCGGGTGAGGGGTCTGGGGAAAGTCCAGTGAGCGAAGAGCCACAAGGGCAAATGGTACTTCCCGGTTGCTCAAGCAGAAGGAGGTTTAGTTGAGGTACCTCACCTTGAGCCTTTGACACAAAAGCCTGACCCGCAAGGCAGTGGGAGGATGTAGCGTTTTGTCCAAGGACACTGACCCTAGCCTCTGACACAAAAGTCTAAATAACGAGACAGCGGTTGTTAGGTTTTTCTTGGGGGACGCTGCCCTAAGCCAATGACTCATTAGTCTGGCCCGCTCGGCTGCATGGGTTGGCCGAGCTCGAGGGTGCAGGAGATAGGGAATTACTGTCTTAGTCCTCATGCGGCTGCGAACACCAGGTGTCTTTCGAGCAGCACCGGACTCTTTAGTTTCACAGGTGTTTCAGCCGTGTTGAATGATGAACTGGCGGTCACGACCAACCAGTTGGAAACCAGTATGCGGCCTTTGGAGCCGACCTTTTCTAACCCGTCATTCATCAGAAGGCAGCATCGCTGCTTTCATAAACACGGGGAGGCTGCTCGTCTGGAGTAAACGCCTTACTGCCTTACTTGCAGTAAAAAAACACTCGCTGTTTTTCGTCGGGCTACTCCCCGCTGGCCTTCCTGATATGGTTGAACCTTTAAGGACTGAGTTCTAGGCAACATAGCCCACAGGATCATCGTAGCAAAGAAGTCCAATCACCACGACAAGGTGACAGCTTCAAGTCCGGAAAAACGGACCGGCCGGAGATCGAACTAAGAGCTTTTCGGATGATGGACGAGATCGACTACACCAACTCGACGCGCTGTCAATAACAGATGCCAATGCAATTAACTTGGGCCCATGGATGTGGCGTTGGAGGATACTATGTGGCCAGATGATTTCGGAAGTTAGTGCTGCATAAAAGTCTACGATCAGCACATAACAGAGGCAGCCGTTCGCCACTGTTCGCATATACCGGATCCAAAATAAGTCGAGCACTCAATTGACTTTCACATATACCAGGTCTGACCGCTTATACATCCAGATCTTCGGCGTTCAGCCCATTGTAACAGAACGCTCAGGGTGTCACAACAGCTGTCTTTGGTGTTGTCAGAGCTACAGCTGGTTAGGGACGTAAGGAGACACGATAAATTTGCCACTTTGGAGAATCCTCGGCGAACGTTGCCATACGTTGAGAGTTCGGAAACTTACCACCGAATTCCAGCATCTTACAAATCTCAAGGCTGATGCTGCAATGAATGAACATTCCCAGTTCTCTCAGCCTAATACGGTATGCAGAGTTACTTCCAAAAGGAAATCAAATTCCAAACAAACCCTAAGGGCACCGCCAAAATCCTGTCGGTTTTGTGACAAATAGCACTACTCACGTTACTCTCTCTACCGGCACCACGGGTGCAGAAAGTGCAGTCGAGAAGGTCACAAAGAATACGGCAGAGACAGCTTCAGGAACTCGCGCAGACACCGATGTGACAAAAGGACGCAGGCAGGGGGCATGACCGTTACATTCAGGATGAAATCACCCGGTCGTAAGTTCTTCACAGCATGTAACAACGGCACGTCGGTCACCTTCCAACTTGATACAGGTTTTGACCTCACCCTGATTTAAAAACGAACCTGGGATGTAATTGGAAAGCCACCACAAAGTGCACCGTCCGTAATGCATCTGGCGAAAGCCTCAAATTGAACCGGAGGCTTAGCTGTTCCGTAACGTTCAAGGGTATTCAACTCAGCACTTGCAACCTCACGAATTATACCGACCTTGGGCCTGGATTGGATTAATGAGCTTCAACCCTCAGAACAACCCCTCAGTGCTGTTTGTAACGGAACAGCTGCAGATGCCTGCAACACCTTCACGAGCACACCACATACTGATGATTTTGTGGTCCCCATAGTTACATCCAAACTGGGGACCAGAGGGAGCATATGCGACGAAGCGGCTTTTCAGCTTCTCGCGTCCGGCACCGGTAGCCTGACGGTCTATAGTGATGAATCCTGCCAGCAGCCTGCAACGTTCAGACACTTCAGTTTACAGTCTCAGGTCTATGTGGATTGTTCCACTGCTATCCGGAAATTAAAGAAATGGCGGAGACAGGAGGGACGCCCCAACAGTCACACAGGCCAGACACTGATCCAAGGATATGGGGAATGCTCTCCACGGTGGACACATGGTCGAATACTACGTCAAGCACGATGCACAAATCGGATCATAATCACGGTCGCGTCAAAGGAACCAACAGCTGCGACTCAGTAAATGGACCAGGTCGCATGGGAGACCGGACAGCCATGTTATACCTTCAAAGTGGAGGGCAAGAGATCCCAGATCGGCATACTCACAACCCTAGGGACGGACCGACAGGACCTTCATGAGTCGTCAGAGTTGAGTTCAAAGTAGCGGTCGTGTGAACAGCCTTCTCAACGGAGAGGTGGCCTTGGTAACTGTAATATGCACGCTATGGAAACACCAGGGGACAGTGATTCTCCGAAGGCAGATGTTCACGACAATTTCTGTGGATGGAAAACAGAAATAAAGCTCATGAGCCAAGGCCCAGTAAGCAAGGTTGTACATCACCAATACTTACATATGAATCAATCAGAATGAGAGACACCGTATACTACACTGGCCTCCTGTTTGAAGAACACCGTCCCCGGTGTACCATGGCCTACGTGAACCGGTCGGTGCTAGGGTGTGGTGCGTTAAGCTGGTGAGCGTATGCAGGGGTTGCTGTATCTGGGGCTGCGTCTACCGTGTGTGAGTGAGCAAGGTGCTAGCTCTGAGGCCTGTATGCACATATGTAGAGCCAGGATCTTTGTGGTAGGTCTACTCCGTGTGTGGTAACCATCCTGGCAGGGTCGCCAAATAAAACTCATGAGCCAAGGCCCAGTAAGCAAGGTTGTACATCACCAATACTTACATATGAATCAATCAGAATGACAGACACCGTATGCTACATAACCGAACAGCAAGTCAATATGACGATATGTGTCACGTGCGGGCTACGGACCAAACGAGGGCATGTCCTGATTGGTCATAGTGCCAGCCAATCACCATCGGGAATCCTCAGCTCGACGCCTCTCGCCCCCCTCCAGAGTCTAGCACGATCTTGTGAAACGGTCTGTGATTATCCCATAAATACAGTCATAATGCTCTTCCTTCGTCTCCATAAAGGGTTATCTGGAGCTCGACGTGAAACCGGGGCTTCCTTCTAAAGCACTGGAGGGTGCAGACACAAAGAGCACAGCCACATGGAGGAAAGTTGATAAAGTACTTTCTTCGCTAAACGAGTATCTTGCGCTACTCGTCCCGAGTCCGCTGACTGAGAAGAAGTTCTTCCAATCTTCTGATTCGGCAGTAAAGACCAAGAAGGTGTCTTTGGTATACAGGTCTACCCAACGATCGGGCGTATATCTGAGGGTCACCCTCTAGAGGCGCGAAAGCTAACCCACGGCAGTTCTAGAGGTGAGGTGCAAAACACGCTTCTGCTTGACGCTGGTTGTGCCTGTCCGAAACTTATGGCCAAACCGATTGTAGTTATAGCCCATTGTGCTATTGAAAGCACGCCGACGCAACCGGCCACAATCCGGATCGCAGTTTCCACTCAACCACCAGAGATCCCTCGACTGCCAAAGGCAGCGATGCTCGAAAGGAGGCGAGCTTCGCGTGGATGCGGCGCCCAAAGTGAGTAGAACTACCATCGCTACTTTCCGTAACGGATGACAAGGATGCAGCAGGGAACTCCAAACCCGAGTCACATCTTTGGAGCTGGAATAGGTCGGACAGGCAGGGACAAGTGGCAAACCCACCGACAAATTAATCGCATGTATTTTCAACAATTTGAAATGCTGCGAGGACTGCACAACCACTGAGAATGTGAAAATGCCAATCTTAGCTCTACTCCATCAAAACTGGCCTCTTTGATTGAGGACACAGTCATCGCCCAGGTCCCAGATAGCTGTAGCCACGAACCCGACCACAGCGAACTGGGAAACCCCTCGTACACATAGTTGGCCACGCTGTTCGTGGGCGGTTCGGGCGTCTACACAAACACAAAAGAAGGGCGATTGCAGCCAAATAAGCCACTTGAGATTCGCCAAATAAGAAGACTGCTGGCTGGTTTCAAGGTGCAGTGCTCTGTGTAAACGAGCCTCGTGAGGGCGCAACTACTTCTCGATGCCGCCACCCAGCTTCCAGAGAAACCCCACTCGCATCAGACCGCACCAAAATGCCCAAGAAACCAAAAAGACGCAATTTTGTCCCGAATCCTTGGGCAGGAGCAAACCTGGTCGTCCAAAAGGCGGTACTGAAAGAGCTTTAAGTAGCAGTGGTAGAAACGTTCGCACACCAGAAGAACTGCATCCATCAAAGGTAAAAGGCTCGCACTAACCGGGCACTCACGAGGAGACAAAAACCCTGCAAAAAAAGCAGCCCTCAAAACTAGCAAGACAGGAAGCAGACGATTATGCCTTTGGGGGTCCTTTGGAGCCTTCGGCTCAAACCCGACGTAAAGCTATTAAGTATGCCAAACTCCCTGATTACACAACTCTAGGCGCCTTCCTTTCAAAAGCAGCAGAGATTGTGTTAAAATTCTTGTCGATAAACTACCTCAACATTTTCAACAAACTTTCCGAAATAAAAGAATCGGTTTGCTTTGAACAGCCGTCTATAATCATACCCACAGAGACCTGGCTCCCACCATGTGCCCCCGGCGCGAAGATCTCGACAGGCGGCAACCCTGTCTTTTGGGTTGACTCAAAAAAGAGGACTGTTAAGGTTGTCCTGTACTTACACGCCGCCTTGTCCAACCTTATTGTCCTCTCTGCTACCGCCCCTACACCATTTTGCGATGCACTGTGGATTCAAATCTCGCTGCACGAGCCCGATTCTCTCCTGCTTGGTCTGGTCCACCGTTGCTTATCTTGTCCCCCCGAAGACGACCAATTCATCTCATAAATCCTTGAACAACTCTCATCCAGTTACCACTTCACTCACCTGCTGGTAGGTGACTGCAACGTCCCAAAGGCCTCCTGGACGGAGCTCCAGCGCGTCGGATCAAGTGGACATTTTGCAGCGGCGCCGACTAAAGTCGTCCTTGAACTCAACACGTCGTTATACCCACCAGATACCGCACAAGCAATCTATCGTTGGTCATCACCAACGGAAGACATCCCGTCGATCAGGTGATAATTAGCGGTACACCGGGACAAAGCGACCGCCGTGTGCTGGCTTTTGATTTCATCTGCTACTGGGCCGGAAATTCTGAAATGCATGCGGACATTTCAGGAATGCGTACCTTGCTTGAATGAGTTAAACTGGGACCAGCTTCAGTCGAAGAGTTATATAGAAGCATTGTCCAGAAATTTCACGTTGCTGACGTGATTTTAATCCCCAGAAAACCAGCATGCGGTCGAATGATCCGCAAGCTACTTAAAAGGATTTGGTGTCTTCTGGAAAAGAGGTCTCAACTATTTTTTCAGAGTTAACCACAGGAAACTCCGAAGACCTGCTGGCATTTAATAAAATGGGGAACAGTTGTAAATCGAATCCGCCAACGGAACATGTCATAGTAAGTCACCATTCTGGACCTTGCCGGAAAAACAGAATAGATGTAGGTTTGCATCTCAGAAGCACCGCGTCGAGTGAAACTGGATAGACTAACCGGTATCGCTTTTGGAGCGCAGTTAGTTGCGAAATGTCTTGAGAGTGGGTTTGTGATAAAGCACAGGATGGAAGGACAAATGCAACGAAAGTCATTGGTATTTCGGGGAGGACAAACTGAAAGTTAACCGAGGGAAGCCTATAGAGGAATGCCACAAACGCCCCAAAATGGGTGCCATAATGGCAGCGGCTGGGGTTCCGAGGGGGAAAAATGATATATTCGACAGTATGGAGAAAATCGCTGCGGATACGCTGCTTTACTGTTCACTGCGGTGCCGCGCAAACATTTCACCAACATACTCCTGTTTCTCAACCGCCCCGTAACGAACGCTGTGGTTGAGCTGCACAGATTGCTGTGGTTTGTGGACTATGGGTTGACCAGAAGGGTTCACACAGGTAGAGCAAGGACGATACAGTACCGCAGGAAATTTCAATCCGCTTTGAGATTCACTGGATTGTAGAACGAAGACCAGACGGAGAGGGTAATGATAGTACGGGGTGTTCCGAGCAGCCTGCACCGAAGATCGAGGCTGAGAAATAGTGAGGAATGGGATGAGATCATAAAAGTCTGATGAGTTTAAGGAGGCAGATGACTTGGTGTTCACGATTACAAAATGACCTAAGGCTTATTACGGTTGTGAAGATAACAGCGAGGTGTTAGATGGGCCAGGACAACGGTGGGTTTTCGGTGAGTGGCTGTGCGGCCAAACAGTGTTCAAGCTAACCAGTATAGCTCTAGAGTGGTTCATTAGGCAGGACAAACAAACATAAGTATACTGCCGCCCGCCAGCTGTAGGTTTCACTCAAATAGAGAGGTGAGAGGACAGCAATAATGACAGCGAGGCTCCTCGGCCTCAGCATCAAGCGGCAGCTGATGGGCAGTTGGAGTGAGAGAGTATTTACCTAGGCTTTAATAGGGTAGGGAGCAAAGTGTGACGTGCAGTAGGGATAGTCGTCGGCCTAGTTGGTACGGAAATCTACAGGTTCAGCTGGGTGGGGGACGGTTGCGGTCTCCAGCTCTGTCTGAGTCCAATCAAAAGTACTCAATCGTGTGTGTGATACGGAACAACGGGCACACAAGGAATTATGAAAATAGAACTCCTTAGATAACGGGTAAGGATCGATTCAACCGTAACTTGATAAATTAGGTGAGTGTTACCATAAGTAAGGAGAGAAAGCGGAGGTAAAAGCATCGGCAGTTAGTTCCTGATTTACTAACGTCAGCGTCATACGCGTTCGCTAGGCGAGAAAACCCAAGTGTCCGAGCGTTCAATACCCGTAATTAGTTATCAGGAATCTCTTTATGTTTACTTTGCATGCGATTACTCCCAAGAGCACCAGAGAAAAGCTTGTACCTAATGTTTGGGTGGAGTGGTGGACGTGTAAATGTACAACGCCAAGCCGAAGATGTCCACAGCGTTGGACGTCATAGGTGTCACGAAGAACCGTCAGGCCAACAACGCGCTTTCAAAAGAAGAAAAGACGGTTTCCCTTTGCGTGCAATTCATAGCGTTGCCGCGTGAAAGATGACCAAGGCAAGTACAACTGCGCAAAAAAGATGGCTTTATTGATTTTTGGAACTAAATACTAGACTCAGAATCACCGACGAGGGCCAGAGCATCAGTGTTTGGTGAGCATACGGACGCACAGAGCGCAACGCAACAACCACAACATGCCTGCTGGACACATCCAACCACCGCAGGAGGTTTTAAACTTTCGTCAATGCCACCAGATCTGCAGGTGGCAACCCACTCAACAATCGTAACAGCAGCCTGTGGATTAACAAAGAACTCTAAGCACCAGATGCTTTATCCGGCCGACGAGACAACGAGGCCAGTAAAGTGGTCAGCCCTTTCAAGCAAGCAGACAGCAAACGGCTGCTAGAACAGGTAGGTCGCGGAGGGGTCAAATAAAACGCCAGCCACCATTAGGGCAACCGGAGTTATTCTGGGCTCAAAGTAACCAAGAAAAGACGTGTGTAAGGACACGGTGCATTGCGCACATGTGGCCAAACTGCTCCGCTTTGTAACGAGGAAGCACGCGTGTTTATGTATCGTAAAACCAATTCTCTCGTGCACTGGTGGATAGACACGCACGTGTGGGAACCGTCAGAAACACATTCAGTCGGTCGCTTGCTGACGGATTAAAGAACAAAGACGCACGTTTGCAAAATCTCTGACGCATATAGGGGTCTAACAACGGGTTAAAATGTAAATGGTTGGATCCTGTGTGCTACGGCAAAACGACGAGTGGGCGTTGTTAAGGGCTACCGTGTTGAGGAGGAGCGCACTGAGATGTTATGTATGTTTAACAGACAGTGAACGCGCATGAAATTCCATCCATTTTATGGATGCGCAATGCCCCCTTAGGAATGCCTTTGTTTTGGTTTACGGGAGATACAGCTAGGAAACCAAGGAACCGAATATTGAAGGGAGCCAACAGAACAACCCAAGGCTGGGACTAAGATGGAGGAAACGAAGTATAGGCAGTCTGGGGAGAACGCCAGACATGTCACGCAGCGCAGACAAATCAGGCAGTGCTTCAACTGGCAGCCTCTGCTTAAGCGAATCAAGATAGCGGAATGCAGTAAGGAACCTTGTTTTTTGATCCACTGCCTGTGCCTCTGGTTCAAGAATGGTAGGCCGCAAGTAAGCTCCAGGACCATGACAGAGTGGAGCCAACGGTACAAGCGGACGACAGCGGCTTGCTTTTGGTTTCTTGTAGACAAGGCTCAACCTCAGACCACCGGCGCTAAATAAGGTACCTGCCTTACTGGAGGGGTTGCGCGCTTACGTATGCACCTGTATGCAGCGCCACAGGGCAACTTTCCCTGCCAGACGTACGCAACTGTAACCCTCGTTGAACATTTCCTGGTATATACCAGTGAAACACAGGTGGAAAAATTATGGTCAGATATGATTGCATGATAGTGAGTGTCAGCCCGCTGAGCTCTCGCGGAGTTGCTCTTAGTCTGGATGTTACCGTTGAAGGTCTCATTCATTAAGGTTGTTGGTTTCTTTGGCCGTGTGTCAGTACCTGGTGAGCACATAATATTGGTGTTGCTTGAAAACCGATAGAGATACATAGATAAGCCCACTGACCTTAATCTTTGACAGGTTCCTAAGTTCGATATGTACATCATCGAGGGATACATTGGTGAAACCTGCAGTCATTCACTTCTGAAATAAACACAGTGAAACCTGTGTTGTTACCATTTTTGGCAACAAAAGAGGAGTGAATTGTTGAACACGTTGGAAACAAGTTACTTGCTAAGAAATACTTCTTGCTCTGGTCAAGATATCGGGCCCTGAAACCTGGAATACTTTCGTAATTTTGAATTAAAAGCAAATTAAAACGAATTTCCAGCACAGGACTTGGGCTAGTGAAATGGATTCACACTGAACATGGTACGGATATTATCGGGCATCTTTTTTCTTTTGCGAATTCTTGCCACTTTGCATGTAACTTCGACACCCAGGACGACATTTTTCAATTCATGTAGAAGAAATCGTGATTTTTTCCAACATTTCCTCCTCCAAATCAGGCCAAGAATATATCCATCAGGTGAGCGTCCTGCTTCACAACTCATGCTCTTTGAGGATGCGCCAGCATGGATCCCGTTCAAGCCAAAATAACCGGTGATCCTCACTGAGGTTTTGTTGCTATATCAACGGAACAACGATTTGTGTTCTACCGCCTCTGACTCAGATAATTAAAAATTATACCTGGTTCTAGACCACAATGAGCGAAGCTGATGAACAAAACTGACCCTCAAAATGATTCATTTTCTTAAAGAGCACAGTGGGTACAATTGATGTCCCGATGGACAGCAGAACGTTCGTATCGCCAACTACAGTCTACTTCGAAGAAAATCAATGTTTCCAAAACCAGCATTAGATACTTGCCAAAAGTCATCTTGTTCGTAGTTAACGAACAGTACCTGAACTATCGTTTTGTATTGAAAATGACTGATGCCACATTAATTATCCTCTTGCTTTAATATTCCAAGTGTTTTACATGTGTTTCAACTCGGATGCATAACTGGTGCTTTTTACGCCGTGCTGAATTCTAAATTTCTATTGCGTCTGGTTATACCGACACAGGTGTTGAATTCAATCACAACATTTTGGAGTCGCTATCGGAACAAAACATCGTACCAGCCGAGATGGAACCAATAAATGTTACTTCAACTGCACGAGGCGTGGATGATTACTTGGAACGGTTTGACTCATGGTGTCTTAAAAAATCAGACGTGGATGATGATAAACTCGCGGCATATTTTCTACATTTTGTTGGCAAGGGGGCGTATACGTTGATCAAGAACTTAATGTATCCTGAATCTCCGATTGATCTTTCCTATAATGCATTAACGTTTCTGCAGTATTTTCAGCCGACTAAGCCTGCAGCAGACGAAGGAGTTAGGTTCAATATGTTGATCCGCTCCTATTCTTAGTCGGTATGTGATTTTGTATTTCAGTTACAGGCACAGGCAGCCAAATGTGACTACGGGGCTCAACTAGAAGACCAACTGCGTGATGAACTCATTGCTGGTATTCAATTGCCCGAATCGCAACGGGAGCTGCCGCTCTATTCAGACCAGCAATGTCAAACTATTCGAAGAATATGTAAGCAGCATGAAAATGTGAAGCATGTAGCGAAGATTGAGGGGGCAGTATCGTTAAATTATTCCGAATGAAGTGATTCAAGGATGCAAATAAACAACGAATCCAAACCTCGAACAAATTTTCGTGCCCCAACTTCATCAACACGTCGCTTCATTGATCGTAACCCCGATTCAGCGGTTCGAAAAATTAGTAACTGTGAATCACGTCGACGAAAACATTTGAAATCTTCGTGCCCTCATAGACAAGTGGAGTGTTTTATCTGCGGTATGACGGGACACGTTCAAAGTATCTGGGGGTCCAAAAAGTATGTCACTTCAATTCTGACCCCAATATCAACCTGAAATCACTAAATGAAGACATTTCTACCCTTTCTCTATCTGTTTCCCTCAAAAATTCCTCACACGTTTTTAAAGCTTTGATATCTGCGTATGGTCAAAAATATCATTTCATTGTTGACACAGGCAGTGCTGAGTATATTATTCCAGAGTCAGATCTAACTGCATTTTACCAGAGCATTTTGATAGCCATCACAGATGTTAATATCCGCGATTTCACTGTTCATTCTGCACCTCCAGTTCGTAGTTGCAGGATTCCTGTGAGATTGCCATGAGGTACACCTGCCGATTGTACTAGTTAGTTTCAACCTCGGGACCATCGATTATCGAACTCAAAGTTTCGCGCGCATAGCGAATTTGTATTACCCTACTGACTTTCGATAATGAGTTCAAGCAACTGATTCTTAAAAGTTCCAAGGCTACAGGAGTCACGCAAGTTCCCCAGGTGAAACTCGAAGCTCCTAAATTTCTTGAGGGACGAATTATTTCACTGAATTCACTGTGTGCGAAAGGAATACTGACTCCGGTCAAATCATCAAATTGGGCAACTCTGACAGTTACCTCATTAAAGGCCGTCGGTATTACACCGATAATTTGTGGATACTACCGACTAACGCTAAATACGCGGTCACTACAACGTACATGCACTACGGAAGAGCCCGAAGATGTACTGTATCGTTTGGCTGGTTCGAGGTTTAAAAAATTAATTTAAAAGATGCCTTGTTTCAAATGCCGCCAGATGAAGCCTCGAGTTATCTAACCGTGATGAACACACCTTTGGTCTGAATGTTCCACCAGCTATATTGTAACAAGTCATGAATATCATTACGAAAGACTTGGGGGTATTGAGACGTGTCAAGGTGACTCATAGTGCACGCTGTTGATAGAGCTACCTATGATATGTGATTTTCCGAGTTCTATGTGGCTATTCATTTTGAAAAACGCACTTTGGGTGTTCCGTCATTTTCATGCCATGAATGCATTATGGATGGCAGCGGTTTTAAGCCCGATACAAACCATCTACCTCCTTAATAATTGCGCCATCATCAACCAATCTACAACAACTGGGTTCAACACTAGGAGCACTTCAGTATTCCTTTCGTTTTACTCCTAATTTTGCCGAGCATACAAGTTGCCTAATTGATGTCATATCTGCTGATCAATTTTCATGGTCCTCCAACCAAGAAAATACACTGAGTGCATTGATTGGTCATCTTCAAACTTCAGCTGTTTTGAAACCATTGTATACCAAATATTACTCGACCATCATTAGTCATGCTTTTCCCACTTAAATAGGAGCAATTCTTGAACAGTATGACAGACCAGTGACCAGCATTTCCCGTCGACCCTCAAAAGCCAAACATGGATATTCTCAGACTCAGCGAGAAGCACTTGTGGTATATTGGGATGTCCAACGGCTCCATAAGTATCCTCTTGGATCAAACTTTACCATCGATACTGATCACGAAACTTTAAAGTTCTTGTATCATCCTACAACATTTCTGGCCAAGTCATCTGGATCTGTGTTGCGACGGTGGATCACTGCACTGGGTTAGTAGACATGTACGATTGTTCATCGTAGCACAAAAATGATTTTCATGCCAATTTCTCTGTCCATTATGCGACTCCGATTCAAACAATTCGGAATGTTTATCAATTCAACCGTAACCACTCAGGCGGGATGCGCTTGCCGGCGATACTAAAAGATATTTTGCTCCCATTTTTCTGCACGGCAACGCGGCTGAACACAGCAGGAGCGACGTCGATTCCCTGCACTATACTGTCACCGCGGAAGTTTTACGACTATTCCGAATGGCGTGTTGTGCTTTGAGGATAGAGTTCTCGGTCTAAAAACTCAGGGAGGGGTTGATCTTGCAGATCTGCACTCTGGTCATCTGGGTGTAGATCAAAATTTAATCTCTTGTCATGTTGGTGGCCGGAACTATATGCTTACATCAAGTCTACTGCTAAAAATTGCATTAAATGTGCACACAAGGTTCTTGCCTAATCCTCACAGTGGTATCTGTGGCCAGTTACTTGTGAAACATTGCAACCAGTTCATGCCGAACTATAAAGACCCACACGCTCATTCAGTTTACTGCGGATGAACTGAATATGATCGATGCTCTATTCATTATTCTCTTGTTCTTATATTCCAAGTCCTGTGTACATACTTAATTTAATCTGTACGTGCTACGTGGTACGCCGTGCTGAATTTCGGGTTTCCAGTTTGTCTGGTTATACCGACATACATGTTCGACTCACTCACTGCGGGAATTTATAGTCAGGACGAGAATTTAAGTTCGGGCCAGCTCCTGCTATAACGGTATTTCAAAACGACAGACAATGTAGGATAGGTGGATACGGCCGACCACCGTGTTCGGTTTCAATGTGCTGGTTATTTTCAACAGTGTACAATAAAAATCCTCCGAAGTCTCTCTTTTAGTCCCAATTAGTGAATTGGAGGTTGTCATGAGACTCACGTGTGAGGAATGCGGTAGGTGCCTCAAACCGAAGCTGGTTTAGTAGCACACTACCGAGTTCACGTCCATGAAATTATTGGCACGAAAGTGATCTTTCATTTGACCTGCGCTCAGTTTTCTCGCATTTTTCGAGGGGCATTCGCCCGAGTTAATGCCGCCGACACAGACTTCGTCCAACATAACGCAAACAGACTAAACCGAGTGGGGAATTCCGATCCGCTAGTTCCATCAAGAGTCTCACTAACTCTTGCGCTGGCTAACATCTGTATCCGTCTTGTGACACAAAAACCGCACTGTTTGTGAGATTCGAGCGATAATTTTTTGGCCGATCGGATGCAAACAAACTAAACCGAGTGGGGAATTCCGATCCGTTAGTCCCATCAAGAGTCTCAATAACTCTTGCGCTGGCTAACATATGTATCCGTCTTGTGACACAAAAACCGCAATGTTTGTGAAATTCGAGCGATAATTTTTTGGCCGATCGGCTGTCAGAGTTGAAACCCAGCTGCATGTACACAACTGACCGGCACAAATGGACACATCATCGTCTGGCAGCCTTGGCCAAGGCGGCAAATTTGTTGGAAGCTGATGACTACAGCGTCTGGTTTAATTAAACAGTCGATTGTGCTGTCATTTTTGAAATTTTTCGTTGACAGCTGGTCTGCTAGTGTCGACTTCCTAGCATTTACCCAGGGCTGCAGTCCGGCATTATGTTTTCGAAGCAAATCATATCCCTTGCAGACATCCAGCCCTTAAGAAATGCCCATGCATGTGGAATCCCGTTTTCCGACGCAATCATCAGCTAGGTAGTGTGCCTACCAACGAAAAACAGGACCGACGAGGCAACTACGAGCCGCTCAGACTGTATACCAAAAAAGACGAAAAAATGCAACACCTATTTTGCTAAGTGAGTCCTGAAAGGTCTATTCCAATAGACAAGTTACAGTATTCGGAACAGGCTCTGTCTGCTCCAAAACATAGGGATAACCAGCAAAGTTGCGGAGGGTCACCATTGAATTGAAGTTTGATGAAGTCACTTACAGGTAAAGAAGTCGGCCGTACGGTCCGTTTAATGGCCAATTTGTCCCCAGTCCTAAACATGCTCACTCCCAGGATTCATTGCTTCGCTGACGCTTTTGCTGGGTATTTAAACGTGTTTCTATTATCTGTGGGTTGTCCACCACATGGTTTCATGCTTGTAATACCCTAGCTCAAAATCATCCGTGGTTCTGCATCGGATCGACTCTACCCGTGTCACTCCGTTCGCTAAACACAAATGTAGCCGCCGTGGGAATGCGTAATCTTGAGGTCCGTCACTGGGCTGTCCAGAAACTGGAGCACATCAGTGAAATGATGGCACGGTACTGCCATCATTTCATCTGATAGTCTGATAGCACCCACGCAACTACTATATCGCTACTCTTGACTGACGCTCCTCACCTAACCGGCCCTGATCGCGCTTGGGACAGGCTCGTTCTTACCCGCTGAACATTTCGTTCGGATCCAAACAGCCAGGATTTCCGGTGCAATTTTGGTTTGCCGATTTTATTTGTGGTGTTCGTTGGGCCTCATGCCATGGCACTAAATTCTCATTGAAAATACTCTTTACAAGTGACCTCTCTCTAACACCGGTGGTTTTACTTAGTTTCAGTGCAAGCCATGCTTTTGAGATGAAACTCGCCAGATGTTTACACTTCGAATAGTTACACCTTTTTATCTCCATTCTCGCTTTTCTTAACCAGGGTCATTTACTCTATTGTCCTGGGCCGCTAATGACCAGTAATGGTTTCTCGGTTTTGGCCCAGATTAATCGGGTTTATCGTTGAGCTGGCCATACCTCATGCCTCATTTTCCTAATTTTTCGTTTACACAACTACGATGATTCACCACGCAACAAGCGTGTCTCCTTTGTTGTGCCTTCCTCATTGCTGTGTTGTTGCCCGCCGCATTTGGGTTACAGTGGCCCGAGGAAGTCCACACTGCATCGTGTTTAACAGATGTGATATGTTTAGGCGTTGCTGTTGCTTCCAAAAATGAAATTTGCCTGCACCCGTCGGCGGAATCCTCTCGACTGCTTGAAGACGTGGCGCGTGTCTCGTTGAAGCCGTATCAGACAATGGAGATCACACGTAACTACCTGATGCCAAGGGTGAAATATTCGATCGTTTTCGGCCAAGTCCGCCAAAACTACCTCATAAGGTCTGATAGTTTCTTCAGGCAATCTATTTGTGACCGGCTATGTCTACCAAAATAATCCCCGGTCAGCTACATCCATACCGGCAAACAACCCAAGCATGAGCTTAACCCGAGCTATGAAGCAGAGAGCGCCTATGCAAACTTTCTAACCAGTGCCAAGTGCTAAGCAATGTGTTCAGTGATTGCGTGCCTGCACAATAAAGTTGAGGGTCGCGAACTGCGAGAATTTGTCGCTTTTTCTCTCATTAATTCACGGCATGCGTTTCCAGAACGTGTATTCTTGGATATTTATCGGCGGTACCTAGCCCCGGTGCGGCCTGCTTTGGACAAAAGTCAGAAGCGCCCGACGTGGTCATGTTGGCATGCGATCTTTTGTTGAAGGAACGGTTGCCACTCGGAGAGTTTGGTGAATATTCTGCCGTCCTACTGGATCACCCATGAGGCTGGATTAGCTCGAGATAATCAATTTGAAAACGAAACTGTAAAGCATCTCCATCATTTGGGACAAAACCTCTTCGGTAGTTGATAGCACCTACGCCGGCGCCTTTCGTGAAGCCTGAGCACCGAGAAACCGTGGCAAGGGTAAGCGTACTATCGGATGGGTGTACAGTGATCGTGTGGAAGGAGAAGAAGCCGAAGGGTGGTGTTGATGATTTTTCACTTGTCATTATTTCAATCCTTTGTGCGGTTGGTGATGTCGACTTTCCGGTCCATGAACAATAATCATTTTATATTGATGGATTCGCTTTCCGCAGTCCACCAAGTCTGTTATTGGACTTGGACGTCCTAGGGTCACAGGCAGTTACTTGTGTTTGCTATGCATTTCGGGTTTTCCGCGTACCGCTCGGACATTGAGGTGTGGTGGTTGGCGTTGGGCGTTGCCAGTGAATTTCATAACCGACCCAGTGTAATGGACACTTTTTTTAGGATGTGCGCGTCTTGACTGTGCCAGTGATTACGGAACTTTGGAATACATCTAGCATTGTTTGTCCTTTCTTCATATACTAATCAATGGACGCGTCTCTCTACACTACGCAATCTTTCATTGCTTGAGCTTCATTTTTTCAGACCACGACCTTATTGGCACGCCTTTGAATGGAACGCTTTCCTTGTTTTATCAAATTTTCTCCTGTACACCTCCACATACATTGCTCCAAGCTACTTTTTACGTTTTCGATCATGCCCTTTAAAAATGACCGATGATGGTAGACCGTCTTGGTCAGTGTTTTGAGGCCTAACATTATACGGCGGGAGCGGTAAAAGAGAGGACGGGAAGGTGGGAACAACTTTTAGGTTAATGAGCGTTCAAATTTTTTTAGTTCTAGTCTGCAACCTATGGTAAAAGTAAAAAGAATGCAGGTCAGAATTCCTTAACCGGTCGCAAGCGTTGCTTAACTATCACGAGCTTTGCGTCTCCAAGACGTAGGGAGAGCAATATTATAAAACAGAGTTCACGTGCTCAGAGATACGGAAGTAGAGTTGGTGAAAAGCCCAAGTGTGCATAACTGTCTGAATCACTGATGTCTGCCGTCATTAATTTTCGAATTCCTCAGCTGTAGGGGAGCGGCGGCAGGAGGTTACGTTGGATTTGGCCGGAGAGGCTGAACGCTGACTGATAAGTCCGTTTTTTGCCAGAGTAACTTCTGGAGGCACCGGTCTCCTCTGATAATGCTTACGACATTTTTGCAGTTGAATCCTAGATGGATAACGCTCCGAAAGCAATCATATGAACTGAAGAGATACCTGCACGGAATATCTTATGCTGAGGTTACTCTTGAAATATTTAAGGATGCATACATGATCAGTGATCTGGTAAAGCACTGAAGTCTGTAGTATTCGTGCTAAACAACTCAGATCATTATATAAACAAATTTCAAACATTTTCTTACAACAGATCTTCATGTCCCGCTCGAAATGGAGGAAAATTGTTTGCAGGATTATGCACCCTGAGACTTTGGACAGGAGTTTAGTATGACTTATCCTGTCCTGTAAGTATTACGGATGTTTACTTTATCTTCTGACACGCCGCCGAGAACAATGTCCCATTTTAGAGGCATGAATATGTCGGTTTGTGTTCACTTGATGGAGGTGATGTGGCTTCTTGCGTATTAGGATTTCCACTATTAGGGTCTCCGGGTCAACAAATCTGCCCAAGATTATTTATGGTTAGATTGGGACTGTTTTCGAAGCTCTCAGAAACATTGTAGAAGCCGGCTCTAAACCCCTGAGGTGATGATTGGAGCCACTTGAGAACAAATGGCTTGGTGAACGAAGCCTGCCTTTCGTAGTGGTAGTCAGGTCAGAAGGTTATGAATCGACGCATAAATGTACAATGGGCGCGTGTGTACTATGGTACACATAGAATCATACGGGTAAGTTGAGTAAAGTGGACAGAAGTATTATTCATAAAAATAGAAAAATAGAGTTTTACTCAGAAAATTATTCAGAAAAAATAGCGCACGATCTCTCACTGCGGATCTCGGGAGTAAATGGTTGTTTTAATTTACGAGAACACCAAAGGTAACAAAAGTGCAACCATGAGGGAGTCAAAAGACGAACATTCCGTCTTTATTATTAGGCCTTACATAGTGGCGTGAAATATGAAGCCATTCACATACGTAATACACTACTCATAAGGTTGCTGAAAATTTTTATATCGCAACAACTGAAATATGAGGCGACATGATACAGCACTTTCAGCTGCTTGGAAACATCATAAACGAGAGATCCAGCTGGATTCCCGGTGAGTCTCTCGAAAAACCAAATTCGCTTGCGAATTAGTGTAGCCTTAGTCCAGTTACTGGTGTTGTGAATGCCACGAATTTCGAACTCAGACCTTAGGCCGAGGACACCAAAACGGACTGGACGGCAGTAGTCGTAATTGTCTTATTGGGATTCGCGATTTAATTAAGACTAATTCTTGTCGATGGCGGGACCCCGTTTGTTTTTGGGAGCGCCTATTTTTCTTACTCTCTCGCTTTACCAGGCGCCTGCAGATGGTGTCTGACTGCTCTATCACAAACATGGCCGACGTTATGCTACCCACCAGTTGGGGATGAAAATCATTACTTTAAATCTGCGTGTTTGCAGTCGCACTGAATTTAATTGGGCCTATAAAAGTCCCTGATAACGCTGAATTTGCTGTTTTTCGCTGCTCTGCACCTCATTCATAAGCTTTTGTTGGCTCCGAATATCACAAGTGGTCCAGCTCAATCTGGGGTCAGCCAGGTCGATCTAACCCAGAACGCCCTCGATACACCTTTTTATTGTAGTGATTCAAAGTATGAATTCTATGCCCGAGTTTTAATTGCGCAGACAGTATGTAAGGAGCGAAATCAGAGAGAAATTGATTGGTATGGGATAAACTTCTTTGTCACAACCCCTTCTGTGTGTATCTGAAACCGTACTTGTTTGTGTAGTCGAGTTGGCGTTCATGCTGTTAAAAGCGCTAAATGCTCCTTCAGATAAAGCTGGATAGAACCGACGTTATTTGTATGGCAGTCTAATTGGTCCAGTTCAAGAAGCTCCAAATTACTGAGCTATATCTGTCAAGCAAATGTGCTTTTTAACAAGTTCTGTTTAATTTTTCTGGAGAGCAGGCGGGTAATAGATTGATTTCAGGGATAAAACCAGCATGGAGAAGTGACACGAGGGAACTTTGCAAAATTATGTTTATGCACCTAACAAATTTGCGTTCCCTGACTTTATGCAACCGCTCTCATCATTCTAACTATGCACTCTCAGTTTTCTATAAAAACTATACAACCAGTTTGTATTCGTAAGTAGGAACATGTTTGTACGGGTGGCCCTTTGTTAACCAGATATTACATAGAAGTCAACTCACTCCGTAAGTTCCTTTAGTTCCGTTCTTTTTTGACTTTTCTAGTGTGACCAAAATCATGACACCATTCAGTATTACAAAACTCCTCTACGTGAAAGTAAATGCACTACCAAACATTGAATACCTCGCACCGGATGACCATCGATAAAGTTCCGTAACAGGAGTTAAGTTGCTTGAAGTGCACAGTGATTTTTAAAACCTGCAGCGCTCTGTACGTATCCGGATGGGGAAGAGTGGTAAGTATTTCTACGCGGTCATAGTTGAGATGTTTCATTGAAGAGGTGTCTGCTGGATGAAGGGAATACCATGATAGTGTTACACGGATTTTAGGTTGGATGGAACATAGCCGGCACTCATTGCGAAGTGTTTTGTGTTGCGGTGTTATGACACAAACACGATAGAACAAATCACCTGCTGATGAAAGCGAGTCGCTCCCAAGTAAATGTAATAACGGGTCAGAAAACGAATCATTCCAGTGGCACATGTTGCTCAACAGGTGGTCGAAATTGTACCAGGTTGGGCAAAACTGCTCTCTCTTGAAATTAATCAGGCTCATGAGAGGAACGAAATGCCCAGCAGGTTTAAAGGTACGTCACTCGCTAGGGCTGAATGCGGTTTCAAGATCACGCAGTTAGTTCGATTTCAACTGACAGACTTTTTCAATTCAAATATAATTCATCAGTCTTCACATTTTCAGTTGTTCGATTTAGCTCACAAAATTTCACCTAAGCACTGCGCATTTTAAATACAACCATGAGATAACCGAATTTAATGCTGTGATTATAAACACAAGAAGGTAGATTTTCCCAATATAATTGCAACCGCGCAATGTATTACCGGTAGAACAAACAAATAATGCGTGGAGCTGTGTGGTTTTCTTCGGACTCGCAATTTTCAGACCCTCGAGCAAATGAGTAATTCTCGGCAAAACGGTTTGTCAACGAACAAAAACCCAGGATCACATTTTTGCGATTATGGTGTCTCCATAACGCAGGTTACCTGAGTGGGTTGGGCGCAAACTAGAACGAATTAGATACAAGTTATTTTCATGAAGGANATGAGAGGAACGAAATGCCTAGCAGGTTTAAAGGTAAGTCACTCGCTAGGGCTGAATGCGATTTCAAGATCACGCAGTTAGTTTGATTGCAACTGATAGACTTTTTCAATTCAAATACAATTCATCAGTCTTCACATTCTCAGTTGCTCGGTTTAGCTCACAAAATTTCAACTAAGCAGTGCGCATTTTAAATACATCCATGAGATAACCGAATTTAATGCTGTGATTATAAACAAAGAGGATAGAGTTTCGCAATATAATCGCGACCGCGCAATGTATTACCAGTAGAACAGACAAATAATGCGTGGAGCTGTGTGGCTTTCTTGGGACTCGCAATTTTCGGACCCTCGAGCAAATGAGTAATTCTCGGCAAAACGGTTTGTCAATGAACAAAGACCTAGGATCACATTCTTGCCATTATGGTGTTTCCATAACGTAGGTTACCTGAGTGGGTTGGGCGCCAACTAGAACGAATTAGATACAAGTTATTTTCATGAAGGAGACTACTCACAAGGTTGCTGAAAACTCTTCGACAGCCCACAACCGGTTTCGCCCTTCTCGGGGCTCATCAGGTAGGCACAGTCCCCGAGTTTCCGTCAACCTTATGATTTTACTTGAACCCAAATTGCACTGTTTTTGAGAAATACACTAATTTGCAAATCAATTTAGTTTTCACGAGAGACTCAAGAGAATCTCCCGTTTGTGATATTCATGGCTCAAGGTATACTCTAGAATTTGTTACGTATTGGTCAGGAATGACATGATACCCACTTCACTGAAGGTTTAATCTGAAAATTACTGCCTATTTTAACCAAGCCTAGTGACGCGCCACTTTCTGGTTCTGTGTTGGAATATCATCATAATTTTGCAACAGTAATGTTCTATTTGACTTTTTGAGGCTTACATGGACGGGTGTACCACTGTCCTAAACATGGGTTGGCTTGTCTATTTCAAACACTGCAATAAATGCAGACCAGCTAGGAATGATATGGACTTTTATCTGGAAAGCATACGATAGGAAACAGATGGATGCGACTCTTGCTTTCATCAGTTCCGTTTATTCAGTCAGCAAATTCGCATAAGTAATCTAACCAGAAAATCCTTTTTTCTTCTCAAACGCACGATACTAAACAGCTGGACATGACTGTGAGCTGGGAGGTTCATTGTAACTCATACCGACAGGGCAGCGACAATCGTCTACTATGTTCACCGAAGGAATAAAAGCGATTGCTGTTACGTAAGTTGTGTTAGAGTACCAAAATTTACAAGCCAGACAACCTTCGGTTTGAAACAAACAAACGTTTTGGAAAGTTTGTTTTCAACCACTGACACCCCCACCCCTCAGCTATGAGGCATCCAACTTAGAAACAAACTAAGCTGTGTTTCGTCTTTCACATAGCAGAGACCTTACAACAAGCTACTAAAGAGCGTTGGATGTTGCCACCAAGCCGGTTTACACTTCT
>NW_008751782.1:44796-51135 GCF_000715545.1 Opisthorchis viverrini
GGTAGCGTGGCACACGCTTGAAACCCACTGGGCAGCTTTTTGGTCGCGATTGAACATACTTTGTTTCACAACCACATGAAGGGTGGAATAGTCAGAGGCGGTCAAGCAATGACTTGGCAGAGAAGTATAAAAGCCAGCAAACTCAGCTGCGCTGGTCATTGCCGTCTTCCTGGATGGGGACTCCGAGACGGGCCACATCAATGGTTAGAGACATTGTCAGACACGGCCCAGTCGCGACTTCAGTGGTGCTCGTGCATCCGAGCTATTGCCTTTAATGCATAGCTCGTTTTCCAACCTCTTTCACACTTGAAAGTCCACTGACAGTGCTGGATTTGTGCACCAACTATCATCTCCCGACTCCAATGCCCAGCTACCTACCCCACTTCCCCGAATCATCTGTGAACGAAACTGTGACAACTACAGCCATCGTACGACAAGTACGCGGTTATTACAGCTGATAATGGTGATGATGATCACTCTGGCGGATCAAGACATTATTGAGAGGAGAGCTGAACCAAACAAATTATGTTGCTAGCATCCAGTTGGACCTCCCGTTGTCTCTGAACTGCTCCATGTGCTCTCTGTGTAGACTTTTCACCTCATTAACAAACTTGCATGCGTTTCACTTGCTCATGTACTCTGAGACCTTGAATTGTTACCATTCCCCGTGAAATCATGTCATCAAATATGCACAAAATTACGGCATGATAACTGAAAAAAAGTAAAACCATGCTTACCAAACTTCTTTTTGCAGTTTTCTTAAGAAGAGAAAACCAAGAAATTCAGCCCATTACTTCATCTTGATACAATTGAACAAGACATCCCGCTGCAACAGTGCGTTGTTCTGTATTATCTGAATAAATACGCAAAGCTTGGAATGTAATTAGAGAGTAACTTTTGTTGTAACAAATGTTTTTATATCTGACGTCGACCATCTTGCTACGTTTGAGGGATGGATGTACCTGATCGGATGCTTTAGCCTTGGAAGGCAAGAGTTGGGCAAATTGCAAGGCATCAGGGTATTATGACGATAGAAATAACTGGTAAGAGTCTGAGACCATTGAGTTATGTCGACTGACGTACCCTCGCAAGAGCTGTCGTTGCACTCTTCTACAAGCAGATAAGGTTACGTAAATGAAGAAACCAAGTATAGAGCAAACAATATATATATATATATATATATATATAGACTAAACGTTTTCCACCGAAATCTGGAAACTCGAAATAGCTCAACTGTCCCAAAGGTTCGTGCTTCGAACCTTTTCACAGCATCTCCACTACCCCTGTCTAGGCTTCGGAAGCCTGGTATTACTTCAACCATAGCGTCTCCCTTGGACTGTCAGGTTGCTAGGCGCTAAAAGGGTGTTACAAAAGGTTGTTCCATCAGAAAAACTCTTGTTTGTTTTAACGGATCCTTGGCAAGAGCTATGGCTTTAATACACTGAAAGACCGTGAAAGAACAAAAAAAAACGCATTGCCGGTTTCACACATGCGTTCAGTCTTGCGGTTCTGGCTGCATTAAACATCTTGTCTGAATGCATATTCAAAATGAGTTTCTTCGGAGTTTGCTTACCAATGCACCGTTTCCTCATTTCAAGTTTACACTGATCTGATTTAGAAAGACATCGTTTGGGAATAGAAAGGTATCACCTAGAAGAATTCTCCAGAACATTCAATGAACTAACCGATGACATATATGGAGAAGTCAGTTGAATTAATTTGTGAAATGCCCGTACAATCATGTATCGACGTTGCAGTAACCCATTCAGTTGGGCAACAGCGTAAAAGAACCTCAAAATTGACCCTCCCAGTATGAACGCACACTGACACACCGCGAATTTATCGGCTAAGGGATTTCAAATATCCAGACATTCTATTCTACTCAGTGAGCAATAAGTGTCTTTTGAATACCTTACGACAAGCAGGCAGCCATCTGGGGGTGATGTTATAAAGCGATTACTGTGCTATGTAGTCGTACACAGTGGCATACGTATGAAGGTCCTTGGACTTGACGGTGAACGACAGATAATGAGATTGACAAATAGGAGTACATGCATCAGACTGCCACGTGACTCCATTTGGTTGTGTTCACATGTATTTTACAACAAGCTGCATTTCGAGACATGCGTAACGCACCAAGCGTTTTCAAAGACTTTTCAGCTGGGTTTTCTGAAAATCTGTATAAGTTAATTTTCCTGTCACCAACTCCCAGGCCGTGGAGTGCTTTTTTTATAATTACTTACACTATTCCAAGAAATATTCCAATATTTTAAGTAACCTTACGAGTAGTGTATTACGTTCATACATGTATAGCGATATCTGGATTATCGTGCAAACTGAAACATGGGGCGGCCTAAGGCAGCGCACTCAGTTGCTTGAAAACATTATAAACGAGTGATTCAGCTGGGTTCCAAGTGAATATCCCGCAAAATCAAATTGGTTTGCAAATGAGTGTACTTCGCTAAAATTCCAGAAAGGTAATTTCCGAACGGAGTTTGGAGCTGACGGTAAATTGTGGTCTTGGTGAGACGCTTTTTTCTAGTAAAGTTGTTAGAAGTTCGATAACGACTTTGTTGCTTAAAAATAGTTCACACTGGTGAGACCTTTCTCAGGGCAAATGAGAGGTCATCACATAATGTCAGTATTAGGATTTAGGGCTAGCCAGGATGGTAATTCACGCGGTAAGATCAGTGCGAATTGAGTCACTTAGGCTGTGTGTGTGTACTTACTGTAACTGGTGGATTATGCCTCGGCCTGGCGGTGACTTGCAGTGAAACAAAAGTGACCTGCGAATATACACTCATTTGCAAACTAAGTTGGTTTTTCGAGAGAATCAGCTGGAACTCAGCTGAATCTCTCGTTTATGATTTTCTCAAGTATAACATAAGGTTGGCGGAAACCTGGGGACTGCGCCTACCTGATGAGCCCCAAAAAGGATGAAACCGGTCGTGCGCTGTCGACTAGTTTTCAGCAAACTTATGAGTAGTACATTACAAAAATGACCTACCTTTTCTGGTAGAACAAGCTTTACCAGATGGCTCGTAATTTGACTTTATTAGGCCGGAAGGGATCACGTGGATTATCACATATCCAGGACGAAATCGATGTGTGCACACAACATTCATGTCATAAAATGGGCCTGCCATCAAAGTTGACTGAGCGTGAATGAATTCCGAATGAATTTTGCTCCAATTCCCAGAGTTTTCAAGAACAGTTCAAGATTGCCGTTTGTTTTCGAAAGCACTAATTTGTTCACTGTATACGTGATCGTAATAGGCGGAATTGACCCTATCAGTAAGCTTCTCGGAATCCTCAGGTCTGATTGGTTCCTCATATAACTATTTGCTAAATGTACATCGAGCTATTGTCAGAATGAAATTTCTGTACGTTTTTTCCGCTGTTCAAAATACAATTGTTTTTGTGAAAAAATACCATCTTCCTTTTTATGGGCTATGTATTTACGAATCAGACATTTGGGGTTTGGATGAAAATAGTTGGGTAAGCCATCATAGAAATGGAATTGCATTCATTTAAACCAATTTGGAAGTGTAAACAGTTGTTCAATTTCACAAAAAACTTTCAAATTTCCCGTCTACTGTCATTCGACCATGAACAAAAGCGCCAACCTTTGGCTCAGCGTCGTTCATCTACACGCGTCTACCTTCTAAAGTTCAAACGTCTCAATTCGTCCCAGACTCCGAGACGAAGGCATGGAAAAGATATAATACCCACTCGAGTAGGAATTCTGAAATATTCGTCTACGCCCCGGTGTGCTATTCTGATAGTCAAAGAGTTCGGAAGTGAGGGAAGTTCTTTTGACTGACGAGAACGGACAGAAGGTTTCGTCGAACGTTCTCATGTGCGAGCACTATGCAGAGCTAAAGTGAGCCGGCTGGGTAACGAGACATTTGATGATATTACAGGAGCAGAGGACGAAGATTTTCCCCCCGAAACATTCAAGGGAGCATGTCGACTGAGAGATAGGCTACGGCCCACGTGCACCACAAGGGGACTTTCACAGGCAGCGAAAGCTGTGAAGTGAAACAAGAAGGGTATACGAACAATCACTATGAACGAGGCACAAAGTAGGAGAGTTGTAGGGTAGATTTTTTGAGTTTTTCACTGAAGAAATGTCATTCAGAGCCGCTCAATAGAGATTTCCTTCAGACCGGCTGTCTCACTGGACAGTATCCTCACATGAATACATGATATATCCAATATTTCCACCCTCGGGTCGACCTTCGGCTAGATTATTTGACGAATCTACGATCCATCAACTCTCGTCGGGTATCAGAACCAGATAGACTTTCGTCAGATTACAGCCGTCTAGCCCAGTCTTCCTTTAAATAAGAGGTTATCGCTGAGAACAGTCTAGTGATGGAGATGAAAATTCAAACGGGTTTACGGTCTCTACTTTTGAAATCGTCCATAGTAGACCACCCTTATGTTTTATATTTGCGTCGGTGGCTTGGATGTATCACCTCTTGTTTTTGTCTGAATCTGCCTTAAACAGTCAAGTTTGTGATGACGAGACAGATGAGAGTGGCACGAAGTGGACAACTTTTGTCACTTTTTGAGACAAGAATGGTTCAGGAATAGGACTTTGGCAGATCCAAACTTAGAGGATGGTATTCCAACGAGTCTCGTACTGGCAGTTAACTGCATCCTGGCCTCACAAACTTGCAGGCAGCCTCTCAGTCATCACTAACATAAGGTGTCTATTGGACAGTACAACCAACGAATGACGTGGAACTTCCGTTTGAGGCAAGAACAAAAGGAGAAGATTCTACTAGAGCTGGAGTACGCCGTTCTTCTAAACATCCGTGCGATAGTAACGGAAAAATTAAGCTACAGCAACATGAGGTACACATATACGGAATGTCACTTTCATCCGCTTTAACAACAGGAGTTACGTCAGTAGTGGCGGTTTAGGGATAAACAGATGGACACCGCTTTTGCGAAAGGATTTTTTGTTTCTTTTCCAATTCCATACGCTCGAGTGAAATATCCCGTCCGGATACTTGAGTTTGTCAACGATACATCCGAATCAGAGGAGGTAGGCTGCGAGATGTTGCAATTCCAAATTTATTCCACCAACAGCCATTGCATGGAATTCAACGTTTATAGACAACGAACACGGTAAAGACTGTTCAAGAACATCAAACATCACATGGCTCCGAGGAAGAGAGTGTTTACGGTTCAGTTCCAGAGTAATCGACAATTTTTGTGCAGACTACTTGGGCCACTGTGGTCGTGCCAACACTGCTTTACAGAAAGCTTTACAGATTCGCTTTTCGGCCGCGCAATAGAACTTATTTGTTTCCGAGAAATACACTAATTTGCAAATCAATTTGGTTTTCACGGGAGACTATATTGAATCCCTTGTTTATGATGCCCTCCAGCTGAATGTGCTGCACACAGGCCGCCTCATGATTCATTTGGCACGATGTTCGAGATAGCGCAGTATATTTTCATAAAGGAATCTTCGACAGCCCACGATCGGTTTCACCCTTCTTGGGGCTCATCAGGTAGGCGCAGTCCCCAAGTTTCCATCAACCTTATGATTTTACTTGTCTCCCGTGAAAACCAAATTGATTTGCAAATGAGTGTATTTCTCGAAAACAGTGCAATTTGGGTTCAAGCAAAATCCTAAGAGGATGACGGAAACTCGGGGACTGCGCCTGCCTGATGAACCTCAAGAAGGGTGAAACCGGTCGTGGGCTATCAAAGAGATTTCAGTGACCTTGTGAGTAGTTTCCTTTATGAAAACTCGATTGTTTGCTTTCTGGTCTATGCACGTTTAATCCTGTATTCTCAGTTTGTCGAGGCATCAACTTTCTTTTCAGATGGCTTTACAAGGCCTCCTTCTTCTGTGATAAGGTCACTACTCATGGGACGTCAAATAACGAAATCCTCAAAATTTAAAGAAAGTCGGAAGAAAAGAGAAAGAAAATTTAAAGAACGTTTAGGACAAACTGAGGGAGATCCTACCGCAGGGTTGGCCATTTGGACGGGCTAATTTTATGTATACTGATACCATATATATACATAAACCTTAAATGAATAGCTTGATTAGATTTTGTTCATGGCCCCGAAATTTATAGGAGCTATGCAATTCTATGAGACCGCTTACGTGCTTTACACATCAACGTAAGCTTTGGTTAACTTATAAAACATTGATTTGGGACGAAAAGAGCCTTAGGATAAATAGATAAATGAGTGTTGTGCTTTATACTATTATCTATTCCAGACACATTGCTACAGGGTATTGAACACTGATGTCATGCTGTCGATGATGATGATGGTGATGATGATGATGATGATGAAACCGGAAGATAT
>NW_008751782.1:51661-53738 GCF_000715545.1 Opisthorchis viverrini
GCTTGTTTCTTGGAATAAGGACGATTCCTTGTTCGAAATGACCGCGAAACGGTATGTCGTTTGCGAAACTTTGGAGGCGTGGGCAAGCATACTGCTCATTAGCTAAGTAGAAATCATACGGGTGCAGTCGTCATCTTGGCAAACAGTAGAGCAGTGGTGACATGCTCTCCGGATGCTCCAGTATGAATCGCCAACACTCTCCTACCTATGAGACACAGCACGTGACCCCGATGTGCATCCAGTTTAGGGTCACAATAATGACAGTATATCTAACCGAATAACTCGTTGTTGAGGACCATAAATGACGGGCTCAGCCACTTGGACAGCAAAAGTGGGGTGAAAGACCTGTAACTCCGAATGCTTGTTGTCAGTTTGGAACGAGCTGCAAACGATGTACAACGTAATGCACCGACTGTCCTGTTCAGGGGGGCTTGTCCTACATAAGTATGTCGTCACATAGATGGTCCGAAGGCTGTTTGAATGAGCGAGGTCAGTTGGCGTAAATAAGTTGAAGTCTATCGCGATCTGCCCGCGTTGACATCAATGATTTGCAACTGATATCTGACGTCTTAGTTCGTAAAGTGACCGACTTATCGTGATAGGACTTCAATGACTCCGGTGGATGAGATGGTGGAGGGGATATTGCGAAACCAGTTAACGAAGAGCTAAGAAGTGACGTTATGGTGAGAGTCGGCATCGTTGATCTTGCCGATTCGGTCAACATGACAAATACAAACATGGAATGCTAGATCCATTTTTGAGGCGGACCCGCTCAACCACACTCCGGCTGTGGAAGTTAGCAGTAACTCAGATAAAAGAGTTACGCTTTATCTTTGATAGTGACGTTTTGTAATGCAAGTATCGGGAGGGAAGCAAAATGTTACCATTATTAGCCGACAAAAGAAGACTGAAAATGGTGTGTTTGACCAGTGCGGTCTTCAGCCACGAAAGGATAACTGGATTTTCACTACTGCATCACCAATCACAACCGAGTTGGAAAACCTGAAGTAGGAGAACTTACCAGTGCAGTAAACTCCAGAAAGAGCTATGCCAATGAACGAAACCTGCTGTTCAAAAATCAAAGTATATAAGCTTGACTTGCGTTAAATCATAGGATCACTAAACCAGGGAATTCCAACTTCGAAAAGGAATGGTTTTTACCCCGTAGCGGTGACTTAAACCGTAAATTTTCAAGAAAATGGAACGCGACGTTCTCTGAATATTGACCTACCGATAAATGGTCCTACGTTTCATGAAACTGGGACGCATATTTCGCAGACACATGTGTTACATTTTTTACGAATGGGGATGGTATTACGAGTGGATATTCAAAATTCAAACTACAAATTCACCCATAATGGGCATGATTAAGCGAACAGATGTGGGCTAGTTACGTGACTCTATTTAGTGATTTCAAAAAGTTGACCTTGGGAGGGCGTATACAACGAGGAAAGGGCTCATCATGTCGGATCATTTTTTACGCGCACCGCTTGTAAAATGTTTGATCTTTTTCGCGCAAACGATCGTGATGTTTCCAAATAACGTCCATTCGTACGGCAATTATGTTTTTTTTTAAAAAAAAGGAAAATTGCATATTCGGGTGAATGCAACGTAATATGTCAACCATACTACCAGATTTGGATTTTAATGCCAGCGAATCCCAACAGAAATTCAATTTAATTACTAAGAACGAACCAAACGTTTGCTGTACAAAAAACGTTGCACGACAAATTACCAATCTTTTCGGGCTAAAGATCCGCTGTCAACAGCTTGAAGCTGAACTGTTCCAGTCATATTGCCAATGTTTTTGGTAGTTAAATGGCTTTAAATGAAACGGAAAACCTCAGCCTTTTCCCAATGATGAAGTCTGCGTTCATTCATGCATAAAGTAATAATTTGCTAACCAAAAGTTTTCATAAGATATGCAAAAATGTCCCACAATGGAATCAACGTTTTAGGTTTAGAATGTAGGCGGAACACGAAAATGAGTTTCGTAGCCTCCCTGTAGCGTGAGTTTCATTCTTGCGATTGCGAAACACATTACTCATTTTGGTAATGTTGATTAGTTGCAGTCCGT
>NW_008751782.1:54388-57018 GCF_000715545.1 Opisthorchis viverrini
AATATGGGCCCCCGAACTATCCGTTAAACTGTACGCTGTCTGTCATAGTATAACTAGTGAGGTTGTCTGATCCTAAAAAAGGGGTTCACTGGGCTAGGATTTTGTACTCGTTGGAACTCATCGGGCCAAAACAGCAGTGGAACTGCGTGCATCTTGCCTGGGAAGCGAACACCTCACAAACAATCGATTCACTTCACTTGAACTTGTATGACCAAGCAAGTGCAAAAACGTTCGGCTGGTCAGAAATGATAAAATGCAGGTGTGTATAGCATGCTGGCACGACGCGTTCGGCTGGTCGCAACATGACAAAAAAGGAACTGTTCCAACGCAAATGAAACAGATATATGTTGGAAGATAGACAGGATTTATTCGACTGCATTCTAAAGGTTTGTTTAGAATACAAGAATTAGAACGAGGCGATTATCTGTCCATAGGATAGTGGCAGTGCTATGAGCGATTCTTTCTGTTGATGCAGGTGCTTGTACCGACCCATGTCACTTAATGAGTTGAAAGTTAAATGACCAGATGTATAGGTTACAGGTTTAACAGACGTACCTCCTTGAGCGTTTCGACCAATGCAGATCTCTTCAAAATGATTAAAAAACACGAAAGCCTTCGAAGGCGTTGATGTTTAAGGCAGAAATTCTACAGTCTTTGTCCCGTTTCATTTAAAGACAANTGACTTAAACCGTAAATTTTCAAGAAAATGGAACGCGACGTTCTCTGAATATTGACCTACCGATAAATGGTCCTACGTTTCATGAAACTGGGACGCATATTTCGCAGACACATGTGTTACATTTTTTACGAATGGGGATGGTATTACGAGTGGATATTCAAAATTCAAACTACAAATTCACCCATAATGGGCATGATTAAGCGAACAGATGTGGGCTAGTTACGTGACTCTATTTAGTGATTTCAAAAAGTTGACCTTGGGAGGGCGTATACAACGAGGAAAGGGCTCATCATGTCGGATCATTTTTTACGCGCACCGCTTGTAAAATGTTTGATCTTTTTCGCGCAAACGATCGTGATGTTTCCAAATAACGTCCATTCGTACGGCAATTATGTTTTAAGAAAAAAGGAAAATTGCATATTCGGGTGAATGCAACGTAATATGTCAACCATACTACCAGATTTGGATTTTAATGCCAGCGAATCCCAACAGAAATTCAATTTAATTACTAAGAACGAACCAAACGTTTGCTGTAGGAAAAACGTTGCACGACAAATTACCAATCTTTTCGGGCTAAAGATCCGCTGTCAACAGCTTGAAGCTGAACTGTTCCAGTCATATTGCCAATGTTTTTGGTAGTTAAATGGCTTTAAATGAAACGGAAAACCTCAGCCTTTTCCCAATGATGAAGTCTGCGTTCATTCATGCATAAAGTAATAATTTGCTAACCAAAAGTTTTCATAAGATATGCAAAAATGTCCCACAATGGAATCAACGTTTTAGGTTTAGAATGTAGGCGGAACACGAAAATGAGTTTCGTAGCCTCCCTGTAGCGTGAGTTTCATTCTTGCGATTGCGAAACACATTACTCATTTTGGTAATGTTGATTAGTTGCAGTCCGTTTAGCAACTTCGGTTTATAAGGCGTAATAATACCAAATACAAGAGCAATATTCTTTCACACGTTCCCATCTGTTTGTAGAGCGTGAACCGCATCTCTCAAGCTCTTCAGATTTCAACCGCTTAACGATACGGCTCAAGGGCACAGTTTTACGGGTGTGCTTTGTTGTTTATTATCAGGCTCGCAATGTAGGTTACAATACAAAATAACTTTTGTGTAAAAAAACGGACAGGTATGAACAGCCGTGACAAAATGCAGGATCGTGCCCATTTGAAATTGCAAAGGCAGTTGAACAAATCGTGTGCACCGGCACAACTTCGAATTCGGACAGCAGCACACATGCACTGTAGACACCTTCAGTTGTCAATCACTTGACAACTTGCATGCATTGCATAGATTCACTGACTGCATTTGATACCCTACGATAACCGTAAAGTGCAGAAGATTGCTGCTGTTATTACTATCTATAGACGAAGGTCGAATCTTCAGTTGTAAACGGCTTTTTGTTTTGTTGATAAAGCCGTTGCAAACTGCAGAGCACGTCGTCAACCTGGTTTTTATTTTGCAAAGTTAGTACGCTATGATAATCCGTAGTACGCGTCTGGCGATACAAAGCAAAATAAACCCGAAAAACCTTGCAAAACTGCTGTTGTCTACTGTCGCGTTCGTTATGGGAAGAGTGAAATGAAAACACTGATACACACAAGGAACAGTCACTTTTCTACTCGCCAACTATTGGAAAGCGTGCACCAAACGGAGCCGGTGCGAAGTAATATCGCCTTCAAACAGTTGTACTCGATTCACATCAACAAAACACATGTTGAAACAAAATCCGCCCGAGAAATCCTGGAGAACGATCAATTGTTGGCGATATGCGATTGGTAATTGCAGGATGGTATAATTGGCACTGAACTATCCGTTAAACTGTACGCTGTCTGTCATAGTATAACTAGTGAGGTTGTCTGATCCTAAAAAAGGGGTCCACTGGGCTAGGATTTTGTACTCGTTGGAACTCATCGGCATTGCTATTCTTGGCCAAAACAGCAGTGGA
>NW_008751782.1:57826-76705 GCF_000715545.1 Opisthorchis viverrini
AATATAAGTGGTAAACAGGAATTTATAGCAGCTGAACTAGTACTGAATAAAAAAGCTTCTCAGTGGGTTGTAGTTGCCATGTAAACGTACGGATACACTGTTGTAGTTCTTGGTTTTCTTGTGGGTCGAGCGATGCGGATTCTGCGAAAAACCTTGAGATGTATTGCACTAGCGTTATAGAGTACGTTTAATGTCAAAGTGGAACAGTTTCTTACCACTGATGAATGCGATAAGCACAAAAATCGCAGATACCATGACGTAGTTTTAAACACACTTATCCGGTTTGATTTCCTCAGTATTATATGGTTTCTCAAGGTCAACTTTGGACCAATACAATTGTGCACATTTGTAGAACCAACTCAGTGCACCTGTGATTAGATTTTTCCGGTTAGGTAGCATTCATAACACAGATTTAAAATAGTTTCAGCTTAAGGAGAGTGAGTGTTCAACGTGGAATCTATCTTAGGGGATTTGATGTCAATGTCACTGAGTGACCCGCAAAGTCCTCGGCACCAACGGTGTCCAAAGACCACAGTTTATGTTATAAATACTATTGTGTTGGGCAACAATAGACTGTCAGATGATTAAGCCTCATCAAAATACCATTCGTGGGACGTATCAGGATGACAACCGAGAATTCAAAAGTCTGTCGAATGTTGAAAGTTCTGAAGGTAACTTTTCTGGATGGCTTCAAAGTAGGTACACAAAAGTTTTTGGGAGCTAGGAAAACGAAAGTTGTCACACTGAGAAGCATATCCTACCTTTTTACCAGAACCCACTTTAGTGATCTTTGCAAAAATGCAGTGAATCGGAAATGAAATAGTAAAACAAAGTGCAGTCAGTTAGATGCCCTTGAACGTGCCTGTTTTGTAACAATTCTTGTGGATATTACATACAGAATATCATCAGACGGTCGCTTTAAATAAGGTGTGTAAAGCATTTTTCTAGCCCTGGTTTTCGCTCCGCATTTAAAAAGTACAGCATAAATTCAAAGGCCAATAAAACCCGAATTCTTGTGCATAGTACATACAGAATGTCATTAGACGGTCGCTTCAAATAAGATGTGTAAAACATTTCTCTAGCCCTGGTTTTCGCTCCGTATTTTAAAAAAGACAGCATAAATTCAAAGGCCAATAAAACCCCAGGTTGTCAAAACGCCAGTGTGAACAGGCGTGGTAGGAAGCTAATATTCCGATCTTCATGGAATGAACTTGAGTTTTACCCAGGGTTTCAGCTGTCTTGGTAAGAAGGCCAACTAGCGTGGAACACAGAATAGCTCGTGAGTAACCTTGAAATAACTTTGACACTGATAACGCGTAAACAGCTTGTGGGGAAACAAGAAATGCAGTCCAACAAACACCCGCATTTGCCTCGAATCCCCTTTTATAACGGGCTTCTCCGATTCGATTTGGTTGAGTTTCCCGTCAACTCCCGTAGGCAACCGTGATTTCCAGCAGAACATAGAGATGACAAAAGCTCAGGAATGCCTGATGAGCCCCAAGAAGCGCGAACTAGGTTGTGTGTTGTTCAGGAGTTTTAGCAGCCATTTGAGTAATGAAACACGAAACGCATTCAATAAGCGACACACCCGAGAGAACATACCTTAGAGGCAGACCAAATCCCATTTTAAGGACGTGCTTTAAATTGCTTAAATTTGGGAGCAAAATTAACCATCGTTTGATAAATGTGAGTAGTTTTGCTACTCCACTAGCTGTTGAACGTTTGACTCAGATCTTGGAAAATGCTTGTGAAGGATTTTGCGGTTTTAAGATAGGATGCGAAAGGTGTGTGCTTGTACAGCAGTCATCTGTCTGCAAAAAATGATAGCCTACATTAACGAGTGTCTTGGACACCGGGACATTGAAATCGCTAGTAAGAACAACAAGTCAATCACAATAAAGAAACTCGCTTGTTTTTTCAAGGATTTTTTTTCAAATAACTGTGATTCGGTTTGTGTTAATGTTGATGGATTTGAAACAAGGTCCTTACGGACGCTCGTTCAGTTCAAGACTCGTTAATAAATTCTCCTGGATTGCATTGAAGTGGTTGAAGACATCAGTGTCTTGGGGGATCAATAGCTCTTGATACCAAAGTACCAGGCTAGTGTGGGTTCCGTTACCCAATCGCCCCGGATAGGTGTAAACTATTCTTTAGGAATGCTTCAAAGTGCTCATGTGCATAGAACACCAAAAGAATAGTTTCGAAAAGGTATGTCATGAGAATGCCTTGTGTTCCGGAAAATACGAAAGCCTTGGTCTGATCATTCGGCTCTTGTGGAATTTGGTTTGGACAAAGGGTATGGGTGTGAGTTGACTCGTGGGTTTGCTAGTGGCGATATTTCCATTTAGGTTATAGTTTATTGGTAGCGGAGGATGGATTGCAAAATTGTAATGGGGAATCAGATAGCATGTGAATCCTATCTAAATCTGAGCTACTCAGACTGCTAATCAGCCGATCTTGACCGAACGGCTAACTGCTCAAACTGCTATCCAAAAGGTCATTAATAGGAAATTTCTTACAGGAATTTCGTGCGATGCGCCCCACTGATGATTTCCCACGTGAAAGAAACAGGGGTACAGTGCTCCACACTCTTCCGCATACATTGGTTTCACTTACAGAAGGAAATTTCATTTGAGTATTAGTTTAGCTCATTCTGGCCGGACGCTGCATGACTGCAATGGAAGCAGACCAGGTTTAGTATAAAACGCCCTCGATGAAAGAGTTATTGCTCTGGAATAAATGTGCGCTGGCGATATAGATTTGTTGACGTGTCCCGACAACGCGAATCCTGACGACAAGGGACCTTCAAGGTTTGTCGGCCGCAATGATCATCAGGATGAACAAAGTTTCCAGAAATTTTTGGAATTTTTATGACTTTGAACCGAAGAGCTGCCTGTATCCCCGGGCGTCTCAGTACCTAACAGTACAGTTTCAGCTCCAGAAGACGCAGTTACCCCGGTAGGATCCATACTGATTGGGGTCACTATCCAAAAACTAGATGTTCACCCAGTAAAACAGTGTTTGAGCTAAACACAATGAATACTTATTTTAGGTTAAAGGACATTCTTAAAATGTGCTTGCCCTATGCTGAATGATTTTCGTATCATAGAAAAACGCAGAGCTGAGTGATCAATAAGAATACAAATCCCTGTCACTCGAAAATCTGTTCACCAATCTTGAGATCAATGCGGAATATATTCAGTCTTATGTAGCCTAAGTGCGAGCTGAGCTATTTTCACCCAAATGGAGTATTGTTTTCTGATCAAGATTAAAAAACAAAACGAACTGAGAGGCTTGGTTCACAGAAAGATGCGTCGAATACACAATCCATTCCAAAATGCCTACGTTGCCTACGTAAACGTGTTTCCAGTAAATAGGTCTAAATGTTCTAAACGAAAGAACAAAAGGTTGGCCTCATTGTAAACCATACTTATGATGAATCGCTGCTCAAGTTTTTGATGAGCGCCACTTCTCGCAATGCAAGCGGCTCATTTATGCTTACTGAGTTGCTACTACTTACAAGGCTGGACTCCATTAAGTCGCAGTACTTACAGTCTCCACTTCCCCTATGGTGTTTTCAGTAGTCGAGGGGGTTTCTTGTGTTAAAGAGAAACTCCGCCTACACTTGGGTGGAAATATGCTACTTTTGCAGTTTCTGTGCATCGAGTAACAAACGGATACGATTGGAAGAGGAACGTCCCTGATGAAGAAAGTTTAGACTTGGAGTATACATCATGGGTTATCAGCCAAGATGAACTGATGTCCTGCCCACCAGTGCGACTTGGAAGGTAAATGCCATCAGGCATGAATGTTGACAAGCTGCCAACAAGATTTTGGTTTTATTGCTAGGAGAAGACAACATCCTGGGACCTAGAAATGTTGGGATAGATGGTGCGTACTCAATCTTGTTTGTAATGGGTAAATGAAATTGGCTGTGGCAGCTGAGATCTTTGTGCTGGTGAGCCTATTCTGGTAAGATGGGTGGCTTTCGCTGCCCGCAGTGGTTTGTAAACTTAGACACAACCAATTTATTCCCCAGCATATTTGATGATCTTTTGGAGAATCTAGTCTGCACAATCCATCTGGCCTTTATTATTTAAAGAGGGTGAAAATAGTCTAGCGTGAATTCCTAATGATTTTAATGATAAGAGAGAACATAGAAATATAAAAAAAGGCCAGTGAGTGAGGAATACCACTTAGCTAATTCGATGCACTGCTCAACGAACATTCTTCTCTTAACGGAGTTCTTAACATACAGGTAGGCAGATATTACAAAGTAATATCACACAATTTTACATGTGTTCGCCCCCTTAAAGTTTTTGTCAATTTAAAGCCTATGTAAGTACAACATATGTACTTCAGGTTGCCCAACTGACCGAATAAAAGATTTGAACTCAACCGCCCTCAGTCACTTAAGCTGGTCACCAGCTTATAGCACCGCGATTGACTGAAGACACCTCTCTCCAGATTATCGATCGAATGCTGCTGTTGCTATAACATCTAACTAAGAAAAAAAGTTCAAACTTTTTTGAAGCTAACAAAAGACTAATGACAATTTTACACCTGGCAATCGTTGCAAGAGTTTGTCACCCTGTGTGACTGACAGATGTACCACCTTGGGTTCAGTACTCAGTCAAGTTTGACCGAAAACAATGTCTTTTGGATAGATCACGAAACTATGGAGAACGCTTGTGCAACGGTTTTTGGACCAAGTTCTTTGCCTGCCTTCCTTGATTAGTAAGTACTGCACAGTCTTATAAGCGAAGTTCAAAAAAGGTACACAATACGGTTCTGGTTGTAGGACGCTAAGTTGTGCAATTGCAAGATAGTGGTAGACCATATTTCATCGTTTAGACTGCCAAAGATAAATTTCTTTCATCAAAACGATCACCCAAATGATGATGCACTTCTGGAATGAACCACTACGAAAACCAGTAGATGTTCGATTCACACGGAACTCACAGTGTAATCATTCAGGAATTACAGGGAACCACAAAACCTGCGACTATATTGATCAGCCTTGCTACAGAGGAGAACACTGGTAGCTCAGGTAGCATAGACGTTCGCCCGACATTACAACTAATCGTGATCGAAGGTCAGCCCAGATTAGCAGCATGTATATTACTACTGTCAGGACGCGCCCAGACATGGAAAAAGTACATGCACAGAGTGACGCATCCTCAAGGTTACCATCCGTACGACACGTCCGGAAAGCAGGTGCGTTGGCGGAGCCCACCAAAAACGGCTTAGCAACATAAGACCAATGGAGTGGGCCTGAAATTGTTCACGCCACTGGCTGTACAGAGCGAACAAGTGAATAACCCTATTTGGCCATTTAGTCATCCTATATACTTGCGCAGAAGCTCTGTATGTTTTGTCCTGACTATACAGCCGTGTCCCGAGTTCTCTGTCTTCTCCTTATCGCGTAGTCCGGCAGGCTCAGTGTAGGCGAAACTAACCGGCAGCCATCCACGTTACAACAAACACACGCATCGCTATTCAGCGCACAACCACCGACGTATCGATAGGCTCCACTACGCTCTCAAACAACTTAGTTGATGGTGAAATGTTTGCAATCAGATTACTCAGCTCAGCGAACAAAACAACGACTATTCGTCAGTTTACCCATTCAAATACACGCCTCATCTAAAATGCTGTAAAACCTAAAAAGCAATGTCGATAGCTATAATCAGTTCTTTTTTCCATTAGAAACGAAATGATCCCTGGTGTTTTGAGGTTTCAGCTCCAAAGTCCACACATAGTCACGATGTTGGCACGGACATTAAAAGACCCGGCGCCATGAGTCTTTACATGTGTGAAAAGTTGAATGAGTATCGAATGCTTTTTCGCATTGCAGATGTGCTGGACGAGGAAACTAACGTTCTTTCTATAGAATCGCTTTTATCAACTAGGGTTGCCAGTGCCTCTTGTAAGAAGGAACAGAGTTGCACTAATTCTGATCAAATAAAAAACACAGGCTTTTCCTCCTTAGTCCGATTTTTTCCTTGTCCCAAGGATTACCGGTCAAAATGATGCACAAGCGGTTTGCTGAGTTGAGTTTACGCTTTATTTGAATGGGGCGAAAGCAGTGCTTGATGTACTAAATGTGTTCTATCTGGCTTTGGATAGTCGTACTATTCAAGCGCCATATTTATCTCCCCTTAGTTGCGTTCGATACACAGTTTTGGGACTAAATAGTGAGTTGGATAACGGAACAATTATCTGAATGAGTGTGCATTTTACATAGCACGTTCAATGTAGTCTTCCTGGTGTATTTGGTCAACACAATGGGTGGTTCTGACCATCCGTGAAATGAATGATTGGGGTACTTGGACCGGGTGGCTTTCATTTCAAACACGAGAATTATTTTCGTTTCGCATTCAAGTCCAACCACCGCAACGACGTTTTTTCACCGTTTGTAGAAGAAATCGTGTTTTTCGCTAACATTTCCCCCTCCAAGAATATACCTATCAGGTAAGCGTCGTGCTCCACAACTCATGATCTTTGAGGATGCAACAGCATAAGTCACGTGTAAGCCAAAATAACCGGTGATCCTCGCTGAGGTTTTGTTGCTACATCAACAGGACAACGATTTGTGTTCTACCCCATTCGACCCAGATACTGAAAAATCATACCTGATTCTGGATCGCACTGAGCAGATTTACTGAACAAAATTAACCCCAAAACTGTTAATTTTCTTTAAGAACACAGGGGGTACACTTGACGCGGACAGCGGAACGTTCGCATCGCCAAATACCGCCTACCTCGAAAAAAATCAATTTCTAATACATCAACACTAGATGCTCAACAAAATGTCCTCTTGTTCGTAGTTGACTAACCATACCTGAACTATCATTTTGTGATGAACATGACTGATGCCATATTCGTTTTTTTCGTGTTTGAGTATTCCAAGTGCTGTACGTGTATATCAACTCGAATACATATGTGCTACTGTTTATGCCGTGTTGAATTCCAGATTTCTATTTTGTCTGGTTACACCGATATACATGCCGAACTCAATTACTACATTTTGGCGTCGCGATCGGAACAATTCATGATACCTGCCGAAAGGGAACCACTAAATGTTAATTGAACTGCGCGAGACGTAGAGGATTATTTGGAACAGTTTGACATATGGTGTCTCAGAAAATCCGGTATGGAGGATGAGAAACTCACGGCATATTTTCTACATTTTGTTGTCAAAGAGGCGTACACTTTGATAAAGAATTTAGTATATCCTGAATGTTCAATGAAAATTTTCTACAATGCACTGACGAAAGAAGATTCTGCAACACCTTAACCGATTAACTTTCTAGCAAACGAAGGAGTTATTTTCAATATGTTGATCCGCTCCCATTCCCAGTTAGTTCTTGATTTTGTATTTTACTTACAGACACAGGCAGCCAAACGTGACTTCAGGGCTCCATTAGAAGACCAAGTGTGCGATAGACTCATTGCTGGTATTCAGTTGCCCGAAATATAACAGAAGCTGCGGCTCTATTCAGATCAAAAATTTCAAACTATTCGGAAAATATGTAACTACTATGAGAATGTAAAGCATGTAACGAAGACTGATGAGGCAGTATTGTTTAAGTAATCTGAAAGAAATAATTCAAGGGTGCAAACAGATAACAATTCAATCCCCGAACAATTTTTCGTGCTACAAATTCATCAGCACGTCGCCTCAGAGATCGTAATCCCAATTCAGCGGTTCAAAAATTGGGAAATATGGATCAGGTAGACGAAATTATTTGAAATCTTCATGCCCTCATAGGTAAGCGAAGTGCTTTATCAGCGGGAAAACGAGACACATTTTACTTGTCTGTAGGTACAAAAAAGTGTCACCTAACTTCCGATCCAAATACTGATGTCTAAGCATTATCTGAAGACATCTCTACCCCTTCTGTATCCATTTTGCCCCAGAATTCTTCACATGTTATAAAACTTTGATATCTGCTTCTGGTCAAAAACATGATTTCATTGTCGACACTGCTGGTGCTGAGTCCATCATCCCACAGTCAGGTCTATCTGCATTTACCCGAGTGTTCTGATGGTGCCTATGGATGTTAACATCCGCGATTTCACTGTGGTAGTTCAACGATTCCTGTGGCATTGCCTCGAGGTATCCCTATCGATTGTAATTTTTTGGTGTCAACCTCGGGACCATCGATTATTGGACTCAAAGTTTGGCGCTCATCGCGAACATGTATGAACCTACATGTATCAACTTACTGAGTTCTGTAAATGAACTCAAGCAAATGATTCTTAAATGTTCTAAGGCACGAGCCTTCCCCAGGTGAAAATCGAGGCTGCAGGTGATCCTTCGTTTCTTAAGAGACGAATTATTTCACTGAATTCAATGTGGGAGAAAAAATACTTCAGGGGAAGGTGGTCAAGCACAGTGAAATGCGTTTCATAGGCCGTGGATTTAAAACCCACAACCGTTTTCGTAGTAGCATCGCTGCCTTAAGAAAACTGACCGGCAAACAAGGTGATTACAACCTGGCACCTAGATAGACGCAGCGCACGCGCAACCTCAAGTTAAAGTGGGCTGAAGCTGTGGACAACTTATTGAACTAGCGTTCAGGGCCTGGACTGAATTATTACTTGTCTCGTAAAAGTGTCGTCGATAAATCGCCTCAAGACACTATGGTCGTCATTTTGCTGTAAGTCCTTAGTTAATTTATACACTCTTAGTGCCGTCTGTGATAATTTATCGGATCACTTACTATCATCCATCGCGGATTGTTTGGTGTTGAGTGAATGGATTCATTTTGCAAATGTCCAGCTTACACGAATTCCCCAAGTAGGCCTCTATTTTTGTATTCAATAGTATCCAAGACTTTCATTGGGTTGTGAAGCAGCTTGAGCTCTTTGAAACAGACGGCCTTGGGATTGATAAATTTCGAACCATCCTTCTCTGCAGGGCCAAGTCATTATCGATCAACAGCTTCACTACTCACTCCGCCGCTGAGGTTGATATATTGGGGGTGTGATCCCTAGTTGAACGAGACACAAACGGATCACTGTTCCTAGAGAACAAGGAATTTCCAAAAGCCATGGGGCATTCTATCATCTTGGTGCACGGTCGACCGGGAACACCTAACGATTAACCTTTATGTGGTGGATAAGCGCGTCAAGTGTTTGAAGGTTCACTTGTCGAAACATGACGGCATGCGCCACTAAAACAAGAACTTATACACCAACGGAGGAAGCAGATATATAGGTTGATTCCGAGTTGGTTCGACCAAAGTCGTGCCAACACTACGCATTATTTCGTACTCAATCAACGAAGGACTGGGAAGCTCCGCACAGATATTTTCTTTGCTCTAAACCGTCGAGGTATTTTCCCAGTGATTACTTATATTCATAACTTTCCGATGAGATCCGAGATTTGAGATCGGCCAACTCGTTACGTGAACTTTAACCACTTCTTCCTGAATGAATACTGTTCATCAGAGACAGACTTCAAAACGGTGGTTTCTCTCAACCTCACGGGCATTTCATCGTACTGAAGAGTCGACCACGTTGATATGTTGCTTAGTTAGACAACCTTTTTCAGAGTATATACTACTGACGAAAAATGTGAACACTTTCCGGTGAAGTACCAAAGCGCTGCCTTCGCACCCAGTCGAAAGTTGATACAGAAATTATTGGACTTCTATGCAGTGTCAGTTCTTTATTAGTTATTATTCGAAAAACACACGGAAACGTTAAGGGATGCTTGAGAATGTTTGATTTTACGAAATTCCGTGAAAATGGAGTTCTTTTGTGACTGGGGGTTGGTAACGGTCTCGGAGGTTCACTTCGTTGCACTTCATGCCGTCGCCACGTTTCAACTAATAATTAAATAGCTTTAGACTCTTGGGAAGTGGACTTTTTGAACCACTTGATGGATACAGAGAACGAAGCCAAGGTGGCAGCCCAGAAGACTAATCGGGGTCACTTGTCCACGATGAAGGCTTCTCTGAAACGCCTAGTGAAACCGCTCTGGATGTGATTTCAAGGGGATTCGGCAAGATGGACCAGGCCGAAAGGGGACGTTGCAACTGAGATGGGCATGATCATTGGCCGCAAGGGGTTGTGAGATGACTTAAGGTGGCTAGGATGGGACCAGGATGCTAACCGGTGGGCTTCTTGGCCGTTGTGCAATATTAGTTGAGTCGTTCCATATCCATATTAGAGGCAGTGTCGCGTCAGAAGGCATGTAATCAGCGTTCGGCGCTCGGATTCATTTGGTGTGAGCGACCGGCCAGTTGGGCGTAAAGGATACGGTGCGCCTGCCATGTGATGTGGTGGAACCACACTACACTCACAGGATAAGCGGGGCGAGTTGCTAGTGGACGGTGTAGACAGAAGTAGACTGACTAGTCGAAGTCCTCATCGACACAAGAACGGAAGCGCAGGGGTAATCGGAACAATCTAGTGGTACAAAATTGCCACAGCTGACATCCGGAAGAACCAATGACGCTGTACCTGGCCATGTGCCACTACCAGTTTAACGGAGGTACTACTGACGGAGAGGCATGCGAGTAGTATGTGTTGTTCTCGGAACTTCGCTTTGCGTCCCTCGAAAAGGGGAGATCTGTGGCGGAATTCGTGGAGTTGCTTTGTAACACTTGCTTGGATTTGAGCATTGAATGATTGGACTCAGTGAATATCCAGAGAAGTTCATGAAGATGCGTTCAGGAGAGGATGGATGTCCAGTTTATGTAAATAAGACGCAAATGAGAATTTTGCTTCCCTGTCCAATAGTCTGTAAACGATCGGTTGAAATTTTCTAATAAATAACTCCGCAGCGAAGGCGTTGTTCTTACACCATGGCTTTGGTTTCCCCGGAATGCAATAAATGCTCAAAACACTCAGAGTCTGAAAATGGCAAACTTGAGAAACGACAGTGCTTCTATCAAAGAGTTACAGATAACAGTGGACGGTTTATATGAGTCATTTTCCTGGGGGCGATGATCGGTTTGCTTGAGCTTTCTCGACATTTCATCGTGGTTGGCCTGCATTGCTGAAACTGGAAACTAGCCATTAAGTGAGAGAACCTAAAAAGGACGCCATATGCGTTCGCAGACACTCCATATGAAGTAATTAAGATTCCGTCTTGTTTGATTGGTGTGCATTCACTATCCTGTTTCTAATGCTATGTTTACTGGAGGAATGTTGCCACGTGCGGCGAGGACATCGTCGATATAGATATCCAGGCTATCGTAATTCAAAACCCGGGTGTGCAGCACACCCAATGACAGCACTGGAATGTAATAAGGAAAGCGGGTTTTGGGTTAATTTAGCCAAGAAAAGCTCACTCAATGCAGCTATTGATCAACTCATGGCCGGTAAGATTGGAAAAATTCCAGGACCGTCCACTCTCCAACTCAGGACAGTCCTCGTGGCTTATCGGGGGTGCAGTGTGCTCCACTGTACAGCGTGCACCATCAAAGTAAATGTCAAAAGCCCACTTTCAAACAGTCCATGCCCAGGATGATGTTCACTGGCCCCAAGGCAGAAGGATGGGATCACTAGATGTGCCTGCCATGCACTCAGTAGCAGCGGACAAAAGTATTCAACCATAAAAATAATGCTCAGCAATCGCTTGGCCTCTAGATGAGTAAACGCCAGATTTTTGGGGCAAAAGTCTACGTTGCGACCAAGTATGTTGCATTAATTTGGGTAAGGATCATCGAAGGTTCTTTTGAGGGCTCATGTGATGTGCGCTCGGACTTTAGGAGTATCACACTTGATGCAGTTGTAATCGGGGACCGAGAAATACCTGGCTGATTGGCTTTCGAGACAAGATGCTATGGATAAAGCCGGGATTTCCACACATGGTGCCAACTTCATCGTCGTCAGACATGATTCCAGGGAAATGACATGACCACATCCCTGGAATTACATACCAAAGATGGTTGAGGTGGCCCTTTTGGATGGAGAAATCATTAGAGTCGCGGAATGTGACGGAGAACTGGGGATAATTCAAGAGCATTTCGGTCGACTGAGCGTGAATGGAGAAATCAGTACTCTTAAGTGCAAAACACTTGGATGTCAAACGACCCGGGAAATGACTGACCACATCCCTGGAATTACATACCAAAGATGGTTGAGGTGGCCCTTTTGGATGGAGAAATCATTAGAGTCGCGGAATGTGACGGAGAACTGGGGATAATTCAAGAGCATTTCGGTCGACTGAGCGTGAATGGAGAAATCAGTACTCTTAAGTGCAAAACACTTGGATGTCAAACGACCCTATTACTCATGGCTTCAGACAGTTCTGATGGTGGAATGGCAAGACGTAGCACAGGTGGTACAAGACTTACAAAGTGTATGACTTGCTTCTGCGAGGGTTTCATTTGCCAAATAAGAGAAACGAAGTGATGAAGCATTTTGTAGCCTCCCAGCGGTGCCAGATGGCCAAAGGTAACACATCAGGGTCAACTCACTCCATGAAATCGATCTTTTCGTCGGAGGTCAAAACGCTTTGGTCCAACGAAGTCATCGAACAATTCCAAATGACAGCTTGCGGTAAGCAATGCATTGCGACGATGACGGAATACCTGTCGCAGCGGGTCAATTGGCAGCTCCGCCAAATCAAAGGAGAATGGGATCAGTAGAGTTGTGACGTATTACATTGTGACGTACTGCGGGGTACCAATGGTGATCTTAATAATAATGTTTGTTTCCCAACCGTCAGACATGATAGTAATGTTACAGTCGGACTAAAAGCGTGACTAGTGGGGATTGTGGGCACAAGGGGGTAGGAAAAGGGAAGGCATTATTGGGGGGTGAGTAGGTATGATCACCACTAAATAGGCGCACAAAGAAGCACAGTTACCACGCATTATCGGAGAGAATGTTGAGCAAGATCAGGTCGCTAGGATTTAAGGGTGGCGTGCGGAAATACAGAGCGGGGTAGGGCAAAACGAGAGCCTTCCTGTCTGACACATGACAAGAAAAGCGTAACGGTGGAAAATGAGAAACGGAAGGATAAAAGAATTTTTTTCTGCCAAATGGGGCATTTCAAAAGTTAACCTCGACGGCGCTGCTGATCGCGCATCGATCCAGTTAGTCACAGGCAGGTCAATATCCACGCTAATGTGCTGACAGCATCAATGCCTCGTAGTTAATCAGGAAGCAATGGTGAGGCTAGCAATAGGTCTATTTCCAAAAGAGCGAGTAAGAGAAAAAGACTTTGAAAATCTTCACAGCCGTTCAGGAACGGAATAAACGGCAGATAGCAAGTAGGACGACATAACCTACTTCCATGGTGCAAAGAACGATTGAAAAGATTACCAAAAGTGCAGAGGACAGTCATTTCCTGCTGGTCTTCAAAAGAACGCTTGTACAATTCAGGAAGTCAGAAGGCCAACACGAGTAAACGGCGACGAAATAATGCCGAATGTGCCGGCTGCCGACGCTGACTCAGGCAAGCCGAACATCGATAGAGCGCGTGCAAAATTGTCAGCGGTGTGTGCACTCGTAAGAAGACACGTCAGCATTGTCCAGCCAGCTATAAACTCGCTACTCAAGCACCCGAAAGGAGGCTGAGATGGTACTTTGTGAACTGTCCTGCAGTGACTGTTCATCATTACACAATACTCAAACAACGTCCAGGAATGCTCAAGATAATTAACAAATTTGCACTCGAAGATGCGTTCTCTTCCAGTATGGTTTGGAGGGAGACATTCTCGGGTGGCACGATTTAGCCATCGAGTGTCAGTAGTAATATAAATAACGTTTGTTCTTTAATGATGGGCGGCATACCCTCATGCATGATCGTAATGTTACATTCACAAAAAGTACGACTAGCTGGGCCTTTAGTTACAGAAAACTGCGCGATAAACGGACACTTTCTTAAAGGGTGGGCATCACCCGAGTTCGAAGTTCGCGTGCAAAAATACGAGAGAGGAAAGAACAGGAGGCATTATGTTGGAACAAAAAATGTGCGATCAATATGAATAACTAATTTAACTTATATTCCGTTTTCCAGACACGTGAGTGATCCAAGAACGCTGACTTCTCCGCTGAAGAATGCAACAGCCTCTTCTATCGGGTTATGTGGTACTCCAGCATTAGATTTTCTGTATTTAGAGATTAGTCGGTTTTAACTGGTAGAGATATTCTTCATAGGGTTTTTTCTTATGTTCCTGGATGGCGGATTACCACCTACCGGAAGATGATTTGCCCCTGAAACCTGTTCCTAAGGCACCACTGACAGCTATTGACGGTCTGGGATAGCTATTGAACCGAGTTGCGGATATGCTCAAGGGCCAGGAACCCAAGGGGACTAAAGCTATCATTGACCAGTTGACTCTTCACGAGAGAATCCTGCTGCCACAAGGCTCAAAGTCTGCAAACGCCCGCCTGCCGGCTGTGGTTGAGGATGCTGCAATTAATCAAGATGGTGGCCCAGGAGCACAACCTTGGGCTCTTGTGTGCTTTGTGGCTAGCTTACTAATAACAGTGACAGATAGTGTGCAGCGGATCGCGTATTATACCACGGCTGTTATGGTAGTGAACTCGCCCGCTGTGCGGCCATGCTCTTCAGGCTGTCACAAAGTTGAGTTCACAGACGAATAATTTATTTTTGCTTCTCAGACTCTGGCCCGTCTAGAAGACGCGATAGTGTGAGTATGAAATCAAAAGGTTTATTTCCTGACTCGTAGGGAACATGCCGGTTGGAGCGTGATGGGTTCGTTGCAAACTAAAAGGGGCAGGCAACGCCGCAACGGCGATGGGGGTAAACCAACGGGGCATGCATTTTAAGTGAAAAGTCATCGCCGTTGCGGGAACCGAAAAAATAGGATAATGGGCATCAGGTACGACTAGTACAAAGATGCAGCCGGCTGCTATGAGCTAAAACTGGAAATCATTGCCGGGCATCAGTGACCTTGGGCGTTTGAGTAAATGGCTCTTCAGAAATAGCGAAAATTGAGCGCTCAGTATTCGCACAACTGAATTGAATTTTCGAAGCAATGACGTGTCCCTAATGGACTAAAGCAATGGGGTAATTGAGTTGAGAGCACCAGTCCGAATTTTTTTCAAACTCCATTTAGGCGCCTCGAGGCCTCAGTGATGCTGGGAAATTATCCCACAAGACGTCGGCCAGAGGCATGGTCGCTTCACTGAACAATGAAATTTGGTGAACTGCAAAAATATGAAAGTAGATTAGGACGGTTCTTCGTTTGGGCACATATGCAACAAAACGCAACGTTTTGGCGTAGCAAGTTTCACTCCACTTGTAGAGGTTTTGTAGCTGAGAGCATTTTGCGGATAATGGGTTCCCGAAAATTGTGATGGAGATGGGGTAATTCAAAGTGGAGGCAAATGGCATGTTCGGTGTCGCTGTTGTGCAAAATTCAGGTGTAAGGGATAGATCCGCTGAGAAGATAGTGCCAGTGCAGATGGCCAAAAGGAATAATATACAAAATTGAACTTGTGGCAAACCGAAATTGCAGCAGAAAACCAGGTCGGTCAAATCAAAATGGAAGTTTCATTGGTTCGGAATGAACTCGTCCCGGAGGCGGTTAGAGCCAGGTGAAAAATTTGCTCATAGTTGCAGTTACATGTTCAAGTGGACAAAAGGTTGCAACCAGGTCCACTCCCGCCAGCCCTTATACCTCTGATTCCCATACCACGCCTCTGCGCGTTCATATCGGCTTTTACTAGATCCCTTGTAATGTAATATAGTATGCTAGCAAGCTCACCCCCTGGTGACCAGCCTCCTAAGTACAAATCTATCTATTTCCTACTCCATATAATCACTTGTCATCACCCTAGTTGCAGCAGACCTCATGTTTTTATTTCTGTGTATATTAATACATATTATCCCATTTTATATCCTTTCAAACTTACTATGTTTTGCGAATCTCCTCCATCCCCTCATCTTCCGAAGCTTTGAAGTTCGGAAGTGCCCGTTTTGGACGAAATGGTTAGCTGATATACACTTCACCTGTCCAATGTTCTACAGCCCCAGGATCACCAAGCCGACCAAGAAAACCTACAATCCCGTATCGGTTTCGTTTCAGATTGTTTCCTCGACCAGGCTGAAATGAATACCACTGCCCACTAAACCGCACACCCTAGCCACATCATCTCAAAGGTGACGTCCGTCACGGGGCTGTCGAAAAACTGAAGCATGTCGGGCCAATGATGGCATGGCACTGCAATACACAGTTTGATGGCACACCCGCAACTGTTCCATTCCTCCTCCCAGCCGAGCCCCCTCACCTACTCGTTTCATTGACCCCAACTACCACCATGATATTCAATCCAACCTGTTGGACTACTCGTTCGAATTCAATCACTTCTGTGTCCTCATCCAACCTAAACCCTCCATCCGACTTCCCTACAACAGCGCAACCAGTGAGTCTTCTTGTCCTCAGATTGCACCATATTTTTGGGACTAAACTCGCCACGTTCTCCCAATTCGAATTATCCCATCTCCACCTCCACCTTTGCTCGTTGTGACTCCGGCCAATTATCCAACCGCCCAAGGTCACTCATGGCCAGCAATGGTTTCCCAATTTTAGTTCATGTCAGCCGACTGAGACTTTGAATTAGTTGGACCTCATGCACATTGTTCCCTACAAGTTGCGAAAGAAACCTGTTATTATTTAATCGAGTACTACCCACTGTTTATGATGTTGTCCCCTTTTCGCGCAATCCCCACAACCCTCAGATCCCCCAGTCATGCCCCAGCCTGACTGTAAACGCATGATCATGCCGGACGGTATGCCACCCACAAGTTGGGAATAAACATTATCACCATTATTACTCTGAGTATAGCCGCCACGGCACTGACATATATCGGTTTATGGACACCCCGTAACGGTCGTCAAGGGCGCCGCAACCGCAGAGGCGATACTCATTCTCGAAGCGGCTGGATCTGGGTTAGGCTGGAAGGCTGCCACAGACAGAGTCAGACCGATACACAGTCACGGACAATTTTTATTCATTTGGAGAACCATGTGCCTGCAGACTGGGGGCCAGCCATATTGAATCGACGACGGTTGCATGGGGCTTTTGGGCAGCCACAGCCGAAGTTTGAAGCTTGGGAAGAAATTAATAGTGCACGGAAAAGCAGCCATTAGGCGCTGGCTGTGACTGCTGGTGTTCAGGAAATACTCAGGGATTTGTATTTTGTGTGTACATGAGCGTTTCAGAGAACAAAAAAGAACGTATGTTATGTCTGGTTGATGAAGTGGACTTAGGATGATGCAGCACAACTAAGACGGATTTGGCAACGCCTTGCACGTTGGCCGTGAGCCTCTAACAGTACCTTCAAGGTACCCCATGTATTTATATATTAATCAAGAGAAAGTGCAGCTGTCGGTCGCTTGTATTCCCGGCGTTGCGACAAGTGACAACTGGGACAAGTTCACTCCTGCTACAAACAAACAACAACGGTGTCCTTTCATGGTATTCCTGAATTGAAGGCCAGGCTCAGAACCACCGGCGATGGGTGAGGCATCTATGCTACTAGAGAGGTGGCATGTATTTACATGCACCATGGTGCAACGTAATAGCACAACCCTACCTGCAGTGCGTGGCCGTCAACTACACGAGGTTTTCATCCCTCATGCATGCCACCAGGTCTGCATCCACGCTGGCCACGAAGTTCAATGAACAATTTCAACTTCATAACTATCTGTAAGTTCCGTTTATTGTAAGTGTTTGATCTTTTTCCGCAACTCACGTTGCCTTGGGGCCCATTTGCTGCATAATGCTCTTAGCTGCAAAATATTTAGAAGTGGAGTAAAGCGTTTTGTACCAGAGTGTTGCATTTAGTTGTGTAAGTGCTCAAACCATAACTATCCCAATCTAAGTTCAATTTTTTCAACTCACCAAATTTCACCATCCACTGAGGCAATTATACCTTTGGTATAAAAGCCCGTAGGAATTATTTTCCAGGCATCGCTGAGGACTTGGGATGTCTTAAAGGGGCTCAAAAGCCTGGACTGGTATTCCGTACTCGGTTGCCCGGTTGCCTTGGTCCATCAGGGGCACGTCATAGCTTTGGAAACTTGCATTCCATTGTGCGAATGCTAAGCACCGACACCTTATTACCCTAGCAATGTATTCACATCGGTGGTTTTCACGAACTCACGGATCGATACACAGGATCGAGGCATTTCCTAACGTTTCCCGGGTCGGTTCTGTTATTGTCTTTCAGCGGCTGTCGTTCACCTGAAAGGCACAAGTGAGAAAAGGGTGTAGCACTGCTCTTTATGTTCTCGGCGCCGGATATTATGCTTACCAGCGCGAGCATTCGCATAAATAAATGTCTATTAGTGCTTTGAACTGGGTTCTGATAGGAGCGTGGACAATCGTCAAAGGAAGGCCACTTCGCGCAGCCACTACTCGAAATGAGAAATTTTTTGTCTATGAATGTGTCGCCTAACGAGTCTGTGGGCTCTGACCTTACAAAATCTTACCATGCCCCCGCCGTGTGTTGCTGGGTCAACGGTGAAAAACCTGCTGGCCTAGCTTTGTTCAAACAGAACATACGTAAGAATAAGGTCCACGCGGGGGCGACGATACCCCATGGGGAAGAGGTCAAACATCGCGTGAGTGGTTTCGTAGTCCACGGACTTGAGGCCAGCAACCATTTTCGTAGCGGCTCCCTGCGCACGCTCATTGAGGGTTACGTATTTCATGCGACCTGAGTAGACAACTTGGTTGGCGTATTCACGGAGAGGTCTGACGTAGGCATCCTAAAGTATTTTGAAGTCCGTGCGAGTAATACGAGAGAAGGTGCGCTGGATCATCCGTAAAATGGCGAATACCTTGTGGGCAGATTTCTCATGGTGTAGTGAGGAGGACAAGTTTGAGGAGACCCAGATGCCTAAATCTTTTTTGGCATCTATCCTCATGATGTTT
>NW_008751782.1:76716-153049 GCF_000715545.1 Opisthorchis viverrini
CACCATGCATGACAAAGGCATTCGCTGAGTCTCGTCCAAATGACATATGGACGCACTTTCCGTCATTCATAGGAGGTGCCAATCAAACGACCACTGCTTTGCAGCGTCTACATCAATTTAGAGGGCACTGGCGTTCGATAGCCTTGGAAATTCGCTCACTTAAGCAACCCACCCATGTGAATAATTTACAGAAAAGTTCATTTTACATACACATTCTACACTGTGAAATGGCAACCCTGAATTCGTGGTAGCTATTGAGAAATCTATTACATTGTACGAATACTGAGCGGCTATCTCGGGGATCTCTTAACAGAATCCCCGAAGAATTACCAGGTCTGTTGAGCTTGCACGGTTTCTGTTACTTGTTATAAACAACAGCTATTTGGTTTCATACTCTTCTTCTCCCTAGCTTACCGAACGAATGTAATTATTTATAAAACGTTTGGGTGTTGTTTGAGTTCGTCAAATGGCGGAGAGGTTGTGAAGACGCCTCCTCTTCAATGCATGTGATGATTAACCGTGTTTTGCAGCAGTTTGCGCTCCCAGATTGGACCTGTTACTCAGCATAAATATGGTGGTTTCAGAAGACGATTCTGAAGAGAGTTACGGGCCATTTGTATGCACACCCTACTTGGTACGTGCTTTGTTGCATTCAGTATTCGGCGGTTCCATTTGAATAGGATAAAAAAGGGGCCACTGCGTTCCGAGGCGCAGGAGCAGTCATTGGCGCCCTTTTGTTGCATCTCACGTATGGTCACTTCTATACAATGGGTAAGTTATTCAGACGTCAGCTTACAAACCGATCAGCAAATATGGCACCTTATATCATGGGGTATTTGATGACAAGCGTCAATTCAGCTCTTGACAGCAGTCTAGCTGTATGGTAGTCCATTATATCCCTGGGAATCCAAAGTGTGTGTATGCCACTGGATGGCTTGTTTTGCTCAACCTTTGGATATCGCTGGATTGTTGGGTTGAGTTGCCTCACTGAGAGGTGAGTTCTTGTATACACTTAGGTTTAGTGTATTCATTCTTATTCTGGCCATCAGAAGACTGCTGATTGGTCACTGTAATTTATGTCTATTCATTAACATCCGATTGAACGCCGAGTCGAATCTTTATGTTTACGAGGTAATTATCATCGTCAGTGGAAGATAAGTGGACGAAGCTTACCGTGTTACTAAAGTTAACAAAGCAAACTAAAGTTGGAAATAAACATAGAATGCGGCTTAACTGAAGAACGAGTGAAGATGAAAACCCTTTAACCTCAATAAATCACGGAGTAGCGACTCAGTCTAATAATGGAAGCAACAATCAGGGCCAGTAAAAACGAGGCACCGGTCGGGCCAACGAAGGCATCGTTGTACAAAAGAGAACGATAAATGGACAAAAGAAGCGATACACCATTAGAAAACAAAGTGAAACCACAGTTCAGACACAAGATGTAGTTACCTCGTTTATAAATTTAACATGTGCTGGATGTTATTGATGATATTCCCCTCGCAACACTGGGTAGTAAGTTATTCAACCAGTGAAGGGGTGACAGTACGAGTCGACAATATAATCAACGCATTTGCATGCAGTATCCTGGATTTACACGGCTCTACCCGATGTTCGCGTATTGAAAATTTGTTAGCTGTTCGAAGAAAACCTTTTAGCTCCTTTGTGAGGTTTTTATGACGTATTTCGTGTTGCAAGTTTTGTCGCTTCCATGCCTCCTGTGGATGAGAAAGTACAGCCCATACCTGTATAGTATCTCAGGGTGTAAAAGGTTCCTTAAACCTATGACTCGTGATATTTCACTGTGCAGAAAGTCGAGAGAATTTTTTATTCGGGTAATAAAATGCCGGGTACCGCGAGCGAGATCAGGAAATATATCGCAAAAGTTCGTGTTTTTTCCCAACAATCGTCCACTGGAATAACAGGAGCAAGCGTATGAATAAGATATCTGTACCCAGATCTTCATCAAGCATAATGAGGCACTTTTATGACTACAGCATTGTCCAAAATGAGCCTACCCGTGTCTAATATTCCTCAAACAAATGGCCTCCAGGTAATATCTGTTGAACTTCCCCAAGCTACATAGAGCGTAATTCTGGCCTACCTAATCCAGCGAGGTAGTTTTTCCATCGTCAGGCGGATTTTAGTTTTATTTCCCCACGTTTATGGATTGGAGCATCTTGACGCACGTGATTAATTCGGGTGACTAAGAATGAATCTTAGTTATGTATTTGCATAAATATTTTCCGGATATTTTTCCAAATATTTTTGTCGGATCTCCGGTGGTCTCTTGAAGAGTTTTGGGGATCAAACAGATTAAAATCAGTCTTGAAATTTTCATTTACTTTGTCTTTAAAAGTGATATCTTAAAGTCTTTTTGAACAGGTGATGAAGATAATATAACCATCTTTGACACCATTTACTCACCCCCTTCGTGTAACTGTGATTAACGAAAATTCCCGGGTTTGATGGAAGCCTGCACGGATTGCGCATCATAATAACGACATAAGGAGTTGCTTATAAGAAAAAGTGATGGTAGGTAGTACTTAAGACTCTAAAGTAAAATCATTTGATGACTGTTTATCGTGTATTTCAGTTTAATGACCTTGAAAATGGTAATCTAGTCGAGTGCATGCGGTTTTTTTATGTTGCCATTCCAAAAGAATAGAACCCGCAATATATTTACCGTGTTGTTGTTTGATTATCCTAAAATTTGACGATTTATATCCACTGATTGCCTTTTCACTATTAGGGTTACTGATTCAAGATACGAAACGAACTAGGCAAATTACACGGTTTGCAGAACATTTTGTGGAATCTTTTGAGGAGCATCTTCCAAAGAAATAACTCCAGAAGGGCAAGATAAGACCGTTTTCTAATGTTTAAAAGCAATAAGAAACCTTCCTTCTACGCGGAGACTCTTTTATTTCTTTCTGTTACAGTTTTAATACTATTGTAACTACCGCCAGCATTGATGTCTGGGTATTCATCGAGCGATGGCAACGGGAAGTAAGGGCAGACCTGCTTATGAAATCAACGGTGCTTCTTCGGAATCTTTAAATCAGATCAAAATGATTCCGTACTATTGTGGCTTTTTACTATTTTAGTTATATTGACAGCTGAACTCCGCGAATCCGAACAAATTTTAAAGAGTAAATTGAGGACGTGGCTTGCTGGCTGGTTTTCCTTGAGAAGCGGATAACGCTTAGGTGAAAGCTTGCACTGTTTCTACACCAAACGATTACATTTGCTGTCTTTTGTCCAAATTGCGAGTATCTACCAGAAAACCACATATTTTCATCTCTAAGCTCATAAATTCCTTGCGGTGCTCCAAAGTACTAGGATGTTAAGATTGCCGAAGGATGAAAGCGAACAGCCAGTTGTGGTGATCATCATCGTCAGCTGTAATAACCGCGTACCTGCCGTACGGTGGTTGTAGCTGCCACAGTTTCGTTCACCGCTGACTCGGGGAGGTGGGGTAGGTAGCTGCGCATTGGAGGCGGGAGCTGATAAATTAGTGCATAAATACAGCATTGTAGGTGGACTGTTAAATGGGGGATTAAGCAGAGAGTTATGCATTGAAGGCAATAGCTCGGATGCACGAGCGTCATTGAGGGCGCGACCGTGCCATGTGTGATAATGTCTCTTACCATTGATATGGCCCGTCCCGGTTCCCCCATCCCGGAAGACGGCAGTGACCGGCGCAGCTGAGTTTGCAGGTACTGGCCTTTATAATTCTCTGCAAAGTCAGTGCTTGACCGCCTCTGGCTCTCCTCCACCTTCCAAGTGGTTTGTGCCAAAAAAGCCACTCGAGAAGTCGGTCGACTTTGCATACGCAACACGTGGCCAAGCCAGCACAACTTATGCAGTGTGATCAGTTTATCTATCGAGGGTGAGTTATTTTTCCCACTTGTGGTGAGATGCTCATATGCTGCGATCTACTGCGGTTACGAAGTGCAATCACGTAAACGCGAGTTGAAGATGAGCCCTTTGTTTACAATAAAAATAAATAATAATAATACGGTTGTCTAGCTATGGTATTCCTTTGGTGCCATGCTACTTCGCTGAAGCCGCTATACATCACTTCTCGGCTTCTCTGCATCAACGATTTAACTTGAGACAGAGTTTGTTTTCTTTTTAGTTAAGGATTATCTACGGCCCAGGAGCAACAGAAGAAATCATTAAAATGTGAGTGAACTGGAGACAATAAAAATTTGTCTCAAGCACGGTTACCTGCATTTTGTTTCAAGGTAGTTAAGTCATTTATACCTCATATATTTCCTCTCAGTTTCTAGGAGAGAAACTTCTTTCACAGAAGTCAGGTTCTTCTGTAACCTTCATCAGATTAGTTTGACGTGATCTCACACGCTGATGTGTAGGCATTATTTCAAATGGTTATTACAAACGTGTACCAAAGACATGGAATTTGGTTTGCTGTATATCAAGAGAGCGGATTAATCTAAGAGTGTCATGTAATGCTGTCAAAAACATCTAATGTAAATAGTAAAATACTCAATTCAAGGCACTTCCGAGGTGGGGGTTTCTCATAAAGATTCATGGCTTATTTTGTGGTGTCCTGCCTTGGAAATTGTCCCTTTAAAATCTTTCCGTGGGTGAGGGCATCGTAATTACTGTGACATATTTCTTAAGTTTATTGTCTTGAAATATTTATTGAACCCGCGAAATGCATCACGATATGTAGCACTAATGAACGCTTGCGCTCATCTTCACATCCCTATAATGAAGTTACATAATTTTTAATAGAGTGAAGACAACTAGATTTTCGTCATATTATCTGATTCGTCTGCTGTGATGCTCATCCATTCTAGTGCTTTAGTCTACTGCCAAACAGTCATGCATAAAGCCAAGCATACTAAATTCTGGAAGTAGCCTAATAAACAGGTGACTGAAAAGAATCAGTCTGATACTTGCCAACTATTCCGGCAGTTGGATCAATCCATATCTTATTTAGAAAACTGACTAATGAGTGCGAAAGCACTAGAAAGGGCACGCTGTCCAATTGTCGTTTTCCCTTGCAGGCTATTTAAGGATAAAGCCGTTTTGGATCAAGTGCACTCCGTTTTCTACCTTCTCGGTGGCGTTTGTTAGTTATTCAGCTGATTAAATTTCAGGTGTCCAAATGTCGTTTTCCCTTGCAGGCTTTTTAAGGATAAAGCCGTTTTAGATCAAGTGCCCTCCGTTTTCTGCCTTCTCGGTGGCTGTTTGTTAGTTATTCAGCTGATTAAATTTCTACTGCTAACGCGGCGTCCAGCGAATCTTGGGGTAAGTGGCATTACGCGATTTGGCAATAGTTGCTTGGCTAACGAAAGTTTCCACATTAGATACGCCTAAAGTACCTCGGGTGTAAGATTCTGAATGACTTCTTTTTACTGTAGACTACTTGACCAGCAAAGAAATAACATGCCTCAGATTTATTGGCGCAGGAATGCTTGGTATCAGCAAAATAAGGCGGGTAACCAGACCCGTAAGAAGAGTATGGAACTGCAGTGACGCCAGTATAAATTTAGTTGTTGACCAGTGTGCAGTAGGTAGTTTGGCTGTCGCACCGCCTAATAAAAAATACCTGTTTGGGAACGAATTTCTATACTACGGATTACACAACAGTTATGTGCACAGAAACGCCAAGTCAAAACGTTATTCGAAGCGGTCCCGATTAGATTTTGCTAAAGCATTGGCACAATGGAATGGCGCAGTGGAATCTTGCTCACTAGGAAACAGCAGACTGGGCCAAAAGTAGAAGCCATGCTTAAAACCACCACATTGCGAACCATCGTAACTTGTCGGAGGCTGCTGTAAATCACAGTTGGCTAACCACTTTCGAAACAACAACCACAACTTTGACATAACACAAAAGAACTGTATGCTTTAGAATCCATTTGTAAAGTACAGTTTGTGTTGCTAATAGTCGGAGCTGAATTCCAATGAACTTATTTAACCATTAAATTTAAAAGTCAGATCCTTAGCCAAGCTGAAACATTTTGTGGGCAAAGTTCTATGTTCCCGAACATCCTAACCACCTGTGATTCATTTTATGAGCAAGCTGATTCCTTCGAAGAAGATGCCTCAATAACTCACAGTTCATAGTGCTATGGTTGTAATTAAGTGATTAAAATAATACCCAATGTTTTGATCGCATAAAGGAAGAACATTAATTAGACTATGCAATATAGGTATGTAGGAACAATCTGAGGATAAAACTACTAAATATTCGAGATTATTTTTGACACAAATGTGTTGAAATGCTTGGTGTACACAAGCCGTATGGTTTGTCATTCTATTTATCTCTTTAGTTCAGTGGTCTGAAGACCCCTTCTGATAAGTGTGGATGAAGGGCCGTAACACCACTTTACTTTCACTCACGAGTAGAACAGTCATTCTCACCCCTCAATTAAGACGTATCGGACACGCCAGTAGCTCGGTATCGATGGGAAAATGATAAGTTAGAAAACACTCTGTAACCTCTGGGCAAGAGCGCCAGAGGTTGTTTTTGCTGTATAGACTGACGAGTAAACTTTCTCGGGTGCTTAGTAAACAGCTTCTCATGTAGGTTTAATCCGCCGGTCAGTACCTCACGAGATTCAACGTATATCCCATCAGTATCCATTCTTTCAATAAAATCTCCCCATGTACAGCTCTCCCTCTTGGTTGTGAGCAACTGTGATTAACGGACTAAGGGTTAATCACAGACAACTAAACATTACACGTATGATTCTCGTTTTAACCATATGTCGTTGAATTCAGACAATAATCCAACTACTAAACAGTCGGAAAGTTTGATGGACTAATATTCGGTTCTCTTTTTATTGGAGATTGAAATTCTACCGCATTTTGGAAGGGAATGGATTCTGAAAAGCTCATCCACAGGATCTTGTTAACCAAATCTAGATGTGGAGAGATCGGAAACGTGATCTAGTTAACTGCAGACTACATATCCACTCACTAGCTTGTGCAACCGGTGAATTTAACTGGTGTGGTTCTTAACCATGCCAGTTTCTGACTACAAAAACGCAGCCATCCAACTTAGTAGTCTCTCCAACAACTAAGATCAGTGTGTGCCGCTCCTAGTTACTCCCTAGCAGTCATTTTGATAGCAGCAAGCAGCTGGAAAATAGTTTACTCCGACTACGGAGTAATAGGCTAGAAGGTGTTTCGTTATTTGATAAGTGCGACCGATATGCTGATACGCTGATATGCTACGGAACGTGAATCCCACCATAGTCGCGGGAGCATATGTCCGACCGGAAAACATTATTATTTGTTTTTGACAAAATCGGTAGTCTAAACTTTGGACAGTTCCCCTGCTATGACCATGAAGTAAACATCTACAGTGTCTAAATTCCTCGAACACATTTGTACTTGTTTTTCAGAGGCATCGTTTTTCTTATTTGCCGAGCTAAGCGAGAGGTAGGCTGTAAGCGACATTTGGTTAGCCGTGTGAACACTATGCTTGAGCTAGTTTCTATCCGAAATTTGTAAATGAAACAGGAAACAGTAGAGAACCTGTAAGGAATGTTACTATCACGATTTCATTACTAATGTCATACACTGGACTATAGTCATCTATCCTGTGGGCACTCACAACTTTACTGACAAAATTACTGGCTTCTCTGGGGCACGGACGCTTCAGATTCATTTGAATTTTACATCCAGTTAACCACTTTACCATCCATATCATCCACATTTCCGGTTTATATGTATTAAACAACCGGCATCGTCTTCTCCGAGTGACGCTAGTTTATGAGGAGTACTGAAACAAGGGTTTGACTGCCAGAGAGAGACGCGAAACGATGAAGCACAGAAAACCATTTACTACGACTGCTGACTGAACTAAGTGGATTGAGCCCTGGGTGAAGCCCCATGCGCCTACAGGCATGGCAATCAATGGACAGGTATCAACTGATGTGGAGCGATTGACGACGTTTCGACATGTCCCGAATATGGATTGCGTGACAGCACTTTGTGGAAGAACTTAGACATAATTGCTTGGTAGACGCTGCTCCGTCTTACCTCGTGTACGTCCATATCTACACGATTGTGTTTCCTTGTGCTGATTCGCATACCGAAACAAGGCTTTGACTGCCAGAGAGAGACGCGAAACGAAACAAAGTCCTACAATGCGATCAAATTTCCCCAAACGTGCGAAAAGCTGCGGAGATTTTTGAAAATCGCTCCTCTAATTCCATAGCTTTATCGCGAGAACAGATTATCAAAACATTGTGTGCTAGTACAAGACTGTATTATCCACTGTAATGGAGCAGTAGAGAGTTCCAGCTTTAAAGTAAGGCTTAGCGGTGCTGCGCGTGTTGCCTGTTAATTTGGGGTAGCCCGACACTGGAGGTGAGCTCGTTTTGCTGTCTGCTTAACACCATTCGGTCATGTTGTAGCAGCTGACCCACCTCCAATGTAGCATTTTCTCATTGTACAACCGTACTGTTTCTCAAACGTCTAAGAACACATAGAATTTGCAGTCTGATAGTCGTTTTCCATCGTGTTTTACTCTTTGATCTGACGCACCTGTAAATCTAGAGTTAAAAGAGATAGCTGAGGAAAGACTTGACTGAAATGCGTTGCACTGACGTAGTATTCCTTCTTCGGACTGATTTCTTAAGACGACACGGATTTTGTTCCAGTGTATTCTGCTATTGGGGAAGCAACCGCCTGGTAAAAAGAAAAATACAACCTACTTAACTACGCACTGATGATATCTCCTCATATCGTGAGGAAACTTTTGCAAGCCGGTTGCGATATTCGGCGAACAGATCAACCATCATCCGATCAACAACCAAAACACTTACCCGAGCTACAAGTATTTCAACACATTACCAAAGAAAATAAAAATTTTACCCTCACCCACCCCACCTCCTGATGGCCGTTCTACTCTCTCCAGAAAATGTACTAAGATGCTTATGCCTCATACCGTCTACGCTGACACGCTAGTGGACCGATATATGCATACGTGATACCATGTGCCACCACAAAACCAACCCCTTCTTGAGTGGACTTAAGCTGACTCGGTCGAAAGTTTAGTCCCGCATACACACAACACTATTCTTTGAAGCATTTCGGAATTACACTGCTGAGCAAACGGGATGAAGCAGAAGGATAGTGTGATGAACATGACTGATACTCTATTCGTTGCTCTATTCATTATTCTCTTGTTTCAATATTCCATATGCTGTACATATTCGCCAATTCGAATACATACGTGCTGGTTGTTACGCTTCGCTGAATTCTGGATTTCTAGTTTGTCGGGTTGTACCGATATATGTACGAAACTTAAATCTCACAGATAGGATAAAAAATGCAGAAAACCAAGTAGTTATCGGGTCCGCGTTTGTAATCTTGGGTTGGTGTCAAATGCCCCGTTGGAACCCTATAAGACCACGTGTATTTCGAAAAATTCCGGTGAACATAGTTGAATATTGTTGAATCATCAGGTGACAAATCTTAGCGACAGTCAGTCCTAGAATACACGGAATATTTTTGATTGGGAAACTCAAAAGTGACTACAAAATGCAAATGCCCTCCAAAGTATCCTTTCGTTGAGACATTTTGGTGATTTTCTTTTGGGCTGTTTTGGCTTGATTTCAAAAAATCACAATGTAGTCACTGGTAATACTTTGACTACCGTTCTTCCGCTTCAGTTTCAAATTACTCAAATTACTTATCAGTCATTGGATCATGGCTGTTCGCCCGTTCCAATGAATTCAGCGAAGATATATACTGATATGTTATCGATACCGTATCGGATACTGTGGACACTCGTTATTGCTAGACTATGTAACGAAATATGATAGAAACTAAGTAAGAATTATGGGTTCTTTTTGGCTTCTGGGCCTAGGAAACCAGGGCAAGCTTACGACAACTCTGCTTGACTCTTTGGCCCTTTGACCCATGCACTTCCTATCCCAGCCACACGCACCCGGGCTTTTCGTTAGAGGATGAACCACTGATTTTCGCATAGCATGGATTCGTGACTTCTGGTATTTTATAACGCTGTAATGCATTCGCCAAATGAAACAACCACGAAAACGAGTTTTAGCCGCTACCTTTGTCCCGTAATGACTGTCACAGGTATCACGGATCGGTTGGAACAATCAATCCATAGCTAGGCGGGTGTTTCGGTACATTCAATTTACGAGCCAGGAGCATGAGGAGAGAGCATGCTAGGATCATGAGAACCAACAGGTTTAAAATGGCCAAACACACCTGTGATACGAACCCAGTTAGTGGGGAAACATACCAGTTACGAGTAATTTGATTTCCACCGTAAAATGATCTAGTTGCTGGCTAGTAGGCAGCTTTAACGCGTCGACTTTGGAAACATAGCTGTTTTCGACCGAGGATAACAGCGTTTAACCCTTATTTGGTATCAGTATTCTAGTGTTCTCATTATCCCTAGAACCTATGGGGATTTTAGGTGATCATAAATGAGTGAACACTTTCGGCAAAGCACAACAGAATATAAACCATTACTCAAGTCAAGCCATTCAGCTGGAAACCACTTCTCGTCCTCTAAATATGTCGATTTCATGCTTACAGACTGGAAAGTCTTACAAATTCAGCTCTCCGGTAGATTTTACGCAAACGAGTTTCAAAGTTTGGTTCAGGCTAGTTTGCAGTTGCATGGTGTTTAGACGAAGGCTTCGTAAACTTACCAAAGGCAACAAGTCCAAACAGAATTTGCAAAAATGCCCAGCGTCGCAAATTGTGTGTAATCAACTTCTCATGTGGTTACTACAATGGAGCATGCAAATATAATGCGGAAGATAAACTACGAGTTGTTTCCCAGTGAAGTAAGTAGTGCGTATGTCCTGAAAAATTATGTATGCCTGACCTCAAAGGCGACAAGATAGAGGGAACGATGGTGTATTCAGCTGGAACTTCGTCCATTCAGTGAAACCGCTGAAAAGCCAAAAGCACTGAACGAATGTTTCGTCCTTTTGAGAAAAACCATCAGTGCGCATCTCGGGAAATTCCAAAGAGTCTTGAAATTGCGACCTACTGGCTAACAGAAAGTTTTGAACAGACCACGTCCTACTCAGTGGTTGAACTAGTAAATCTTAGGCAGAGAGTGACTGGACAGTTGTGTGTTTTGGATTCTCGCGATTCGCAAACGTGTTATTACTTACTCTCTTAATCAAGTGGACATCGTGATTACCATATCACTAGTCCGAGATCTCCCCGAAACGGCACAGAGAAAACAATGTGCTAGATGCGGAACACTGAGCTCTGTTGTTCAAATATCCCAGACTCCTGAACAGGCGTGGCGCTAGTTGGCAATTTTCAAGTTTCTAGTGATCAGGTGTACGCATCAAATTCTTGGTAACTTGTTATTAAAGTTAATTTGCTCGCTGTGTAAGCTATCGCCACAGCTAAAACCCTTACCCTTCAAGCAGAATCGATTTTCTTCTGGCCAGCTGATGTGAATGTTGTGATATCTGTTGCTGTACATGTAGTTTCGATGCTGACTCTAGCAGACAATATGTTCAGTACGATATACGGGGAATCGAACGTGAGGCCATTTGAACAAGCACTATTTTCCCATTTAATCGCATTTCAGAATTCATGCTGTTGTGTGCGACTGCCCCCAAATTCCCACAGACCGATTTTTAGCGGAGGATTTTCTTCCCCCCATAAAATTATCCAGAGCTGACGTCTGTTTCATTCGTGTTGTTAAACGAACAAACTGCTAGTTACAATTGGTCTATTATGACGAAACACCTTTGAAACTTTGCTCAAAAAATATTGAAAGCGTACGAGGCTGGTTACAACATTTTTGAAGCCGAAACCCAGGAAAGTCATCGAAATTCCCCTCGGAGAGACGGCGGGATGCAATGACCCAACAGTTTCGCGGTCTCCATTCTTCATCCCTTGGTGCTCTGCTTCAGATGACCAGAGCACTACTTTTGTAAATTCGATGTTTAATTGGGACGGAGTTCGCTACCCGCGTACCAAAAACCATTCCAGTCCATATAGGTGATGTAGGAAATTGCCGAGAAAACTGTGGTAGAGTGAATAAGAACATGTTATTGGGATGGATTAGTTTCTTTGAATTTCCTAATCCATTATAGAAAGGGTGTGGAATATTAAGTTAGGACGAGCAATCCCACTATCTTGCTGAAAAGGTTCTCCAATGGCGAGATACAAATGAATTTTGTTGTCACGGTGCAGAAGCCGTAAGTAGATCGATGTAAGACACCCACACACGAATCATCAACTCCACTGAGGAGATATTTTGGGATCAGTGAGGGGAGATTCCTCCCGCTGGGAGTTATTGTACTTTAGCAGGTAGCTCAAGGTTTCACAAGTTCTTGAAACTCATTATTTAACGGCGCTAGGTGCAACAGGGAACTTGTGCAACACATTATTTATAGTGGAACCGTATCACGTTTCTTCCGGTTCAGATGTAAACACATGAGCTGCGTTTGCTGCCCCTGTCTGTGCCAACTTGCACTCCGTCACAAACGAGAAGGTCAGGTTTCAACAACGGGTTGCTCTTATAGCTCAACATGGGAATTCAAAGTAAAATATCATGGGTAAGTTACCTATGACGACCTCACAGATTTCAGCGCACGTCACCCAAAATTTTTGGCTGAATTAGCCATATGTTGTATTGTAGTCCCTTGTTATTTCTGTCAAAAATTTTGCTAGTGTGTCGCGCACTTTTTCGGCCGACATGGTTTCACTTTCCGAGGGCATTGATTATGACGTACTTCAGTAAATTCGGCAAGCTTCTAACGCGTCTGTTTACCGTTCATTGCTGGTCACCGCGTGGCATTGTTTCTCATTCTGATAATTTCTGCAACAGTGTCCACATGATGAAAAAGGCATTATAATCACGTCGCCTAATAATACTTCGTCGCTATCTAGAGAAAGTATGAACCGTGTCTCTTCAATCATTCCAGGGTCCTCAAACGCTTATGCCCTTTACTCTGATAATTTCTGCAACAGTGTCCACATGATGAAAAAGGCATTATAATCACGTCGCCTAATAATACTTCGTCGTAGTGTGCAATGTTTGCTTTTCGTGTCTCTTCAATCATTCCAGGGTCCTCAAACGCTTATGCCCTTTACTCGTCTTCAATCGGATGGTAGTGCATGGCAGCACACTCGGGTTGTTATTCCACCTTTTCAGAATAAATACAGCCGTGACTCAAAGACGGTTTATACTAGCTCCTGGATACAGTGATGAGGAAATATATGACACTTTGCGAAAAGGCCAGCAGATGTGTGGTAGAACCACCATCGACGACTCTGGTTAAAGATGGTTTTCTTAGGGGTGCAAAACTAGTGAAAACCCTCTTTAGATCAGTGATCGTTTGTGGAGGAGAATTCAGTTAACTTGCACGAGACTGCGTGGACGATATCCGTAAGAGCAGGAATGATTTTACTAGCTCCTTCNTCAGCTGCCCCCTTTACAGGTATGGCAGGATTTTGTAATAAGGCAAGGTTCAGTCAAACCCCATTGATGGTTATACACTGCGATCACCCATCCTTATGACTTGATTGAAAACTCTGCTGAGTGTGAAGTTTTTAGTTCACCATTAAATCTAGATACGAAAGGAGTTGCGTGCTTTTGTTCGAGTATGAGGAGTGAATTCACTGTAGCATACGGAGCACTTGTTCCTCTTTGTCCTAATAAATTGTCTTTTTAAATGATAATTTATCATTCATTTAACTCTTGCTTGTTTCTCCATTAGAGTTGTTCCCTCCAGGGTGATACGGCTCCCTAAAGGCTAAGGCAACCTATGAGCTTCCTGAATAAATTAGCTAGTCGAGTTGAAATTATGGGTTCCTATTCGCCTAATCATCCTAGTATTCACAGGCCTTTGAAATACACTCTGTTCGTATTTCTGCGGCAGTTTTGTACTACTCATGAGTAGCCGGCAGCTGCGCAATGTGTATATTTTTGGCCTTATCCGTTGAAATTCACTTATGACAAGTTTGCTTTTCCAATAAGATTTTATTTTCAGGACAAGTAGTGTGAGTGAAGGGAGAACAGCCGGACACAAATCAAAGCATGAAGAAAAACGAGAAGAGGAAATAGAGGAGGACCCAGTAAAATTAAACAGCGCAGGAAACCTCGAACAAAACGATCAAGTCGAAGGGCCGAGTCTACCCCAAAAAAGCCAGCATGAGGGAACGGAAGAGAAACCTGAGACAAAAACAGATTTTGAGCACACTGAAGAGTCAAAGCAAAGAATGGAACTGAAAAACAAATTATTAGAACGACCTGGAATATCGGGTATTTTACAAGCGTCCAATGAACCAGCAACACAATCGCACATAGCTACAAGGCTTTTGGAAAGCGTTGGAGGCATTGTGCGTGAGCAACAGGCTATGCGGTCGAAAAGGTCATCCAGACATCACAACCAACATCTCAATCGATTCGGATGGTTCTTCTTAAGAAAACAGAATCGCCGACAACGAAAGACACCGAATGAACGCAAACATCAGAAGGAAACAATCAGCGTCAGACCAAGGAGCATGGTCGGTTCAACAAGCGGATAGCCTGGATGGCCGGCACAAAAAAGAAGAGCAGGGACAAAGTAGGGAAAACGACCAATAGGAATTGCTTCAGTCAATGAGCGATGCAATCGATCATGGAAAAGTGATAGTAGACGCGGAAGAATGGAGAAGTGAAGCAAAACAAGCTCAAGTGGAACAAGGACTGCTTGCGGATAATGCAAGCCAAGAGTCATGCAGAAATACATCGCCAAATGCTTCGCCTGAACATTCAAAAACGTCCAGAGTAACTAGCCACGCCAAGCGAGTTTTGTGCTGGTTATCAGTCCCCGGTACGTTGTTGGTTCAGTAAAATGTGCAGCCTGGCTCGAGTTTTCTTTGCGTGTTCAGTAAAAAGCAAGGATAAACTTCTGAAACTTCTATCGCAAAGTCGCGATCCGGTGAGTATCACCAGTGTGGTTTTGAACACAATGGCTTTTATGGAGTCTGGTGCCTTGGTAGTGCTATCATTCAAATGTGTTCTAGTACGAACGAAAAGTCCGATTTATTTCCAAGTTATGGTAAGATTGTCTTGCATTCTAATAGCTACCAGGCTTTTCGCAAGCATACCATCGTTGTGTTCCACAGGACTCTGAAAATTTTTTTCTTAGTATTTAGTCCTGGAAATTACTACAACCATGTTCCCATTTCTATCGGCGGGCAACAATAGCGATTTCAGTGTTGGTTGTGGGTTTTGAAGTTTCTCTATCCTATGAAACCTCGGTCAATGGCGGTAATGAGTTTCCTCGATGATAATCTAACTTTTATTCCGTCATCATTCTGTAGCTCATTTTATTAAATGCCTTGGTATTCCGTCAATCTTATTCTAATTTTTTTCTCTGCAGTGAAATCAATTATTCCCTGGTTGAAATGTTGGAACGCTTGGACTTCTATCTACTATGGCTTGTATTCTTTATCGGAGTCATTTCGGTAGCAGCTGTCACGGATACACATAAGGTGAGTCTCTTATGATTAAAAAGCATAAAATCAAACACAGAATTCCTACGAATCACCACCACATATGTACAAATTCTAACGGCTTTACGCTTATCTGGGTCCATTACTAAAGATACTGAGTTTTTGGCCAAAATTTACGTACTGATTATCCTCACGACAAATCAAACGATAGACTGATACTTTTAATTTACGTCGCACGAATGATATTTCAGCATTTGCGTGGATTCTCACCTGCTAAGACCTGCCAATGAGCTCGACGGCTGTGCGCCGTTTTGTGATGTTTTTTAAAGGTCTTCCCCGTGACCAAAATCTACACAATAGGCGATAAACGTTTGTATAAAGAACGGCTGCATTCAGTTGGATGCATATGCTAGACAGGCTTTTAGCAAACGACGCGTGTCACAGGTTTGAGTATTTAATTATGGTTTACAAATTTTCCTCTCACGTTTCTCTTAGAGTGAGACTTATTCATTTGGATCATGACTCACTTTATGCATCACGAGTCACATAAGTATGACAGGTCAACATATAATGCTGATGTGTGGAAGTAATATGGCATTTAAAGGAAGAGATTCCAACATACAGGTGCATAGTAGAATAAATATTGTTCCTAGATATTCCCTTTTCTCGGGATGTTGAGCCCTTGGAGAGGAAAAATGGCGAGCTCTTTTTTTCTTGCGTGCTGTTAAATGCCACAAGCTTACCGTCATGCGTTTTCTGTGAGTATCGAGCAACGAAGTGCTCACTCACTATACACTTCACCGACGGTCCTGTCCTATGGTTATACACTGACTGGTGTAGTAGATACGATACTAAAGAGGTGAGGCAGAGTTTGGTGTATCTGGCGGTAATGCTGTGTAACATATATTGCATCCAGGTGCTATGGTGCCTAACAATGCACGTTTGTTTTCCTCTGCAGGCGTAACTGGTCCGAGCGCTGACCGCCATTATTTTCCAATTGGATTCGTACTCGTCATTGATCTGTTTGTCTAAAACGTTCTTCGACTTTTGGGAACTAGGTTCGTATTATTGATGGCTAAGGACGATCGGAGTTTGGCGCACCATCCTTCTTAGACAAGTTGATTGTGCTCGACAGACATACTTTTCTTGTCGCCCTGCTTATGTTTTGCAGACGGGAAGATTAAGTGCAAATGTATTCTAACCTTACACGAGCATTTTGCTGCAAAATGCAGGTAATGGCCACTGTACAACTTCATTCGCTATTTCACTCAGCAACTGAAGTCGACGTATGCCTAACGGTCGAATGCATTCAACGGCTCTTTCATCTTTATTTGAAACTAATAGTCGTGAACTTGAAATATTCCGTTATCAGTTTAACTCCTTGGAAGCCTAACATTTTGATTTATTGGTAATTTTGAGGAAAGTGAGCAAAATATACCCAAATAGTTCCTAAAGGAATATCTTAGGCCTATCCATAGACGATGAGTTTGTAGCTTAGATTTTAGTGAGTAGACATCTCACCCTAGAGGAGAAAATAAACAGTTTGACCATCTTGACTCGTCATCAACGCCTTTGTTATTCCGATCATTTAAAAAAACGGCTCTTTATCTTTTGCTACTCAGCATTTTGGTCAAAAATACATATCAGATGACCGTTTCATACATTTGGTCATGGTAATATCACTAATACTGAACTCCCTCGGACGAATCCTATGGGGAATGCTAGTGGACAAATTGTCATTCAAGGTAACCAGTTTTTTGTTTTGTTTCCTGTTTGTTTGTTTTATATTGTGGATGCCTCAATATCAGCTGAATGGATTACGATTGAGTTGGCCCTTTCTTCATTTTTGGCGAATAAGAGTAGGAACCATGGCAACGCTCCATTCAGCTGAAGCTGTTGGGTCAAAAGAGTGGAGCCATGTTGGCATATGTAAGTCTACTTACAGAACAAGTAGTAATGATGATTAAGCATAATAGGATGAAAAAATAAGAATAAAAAGTAAGGGTGCACCTAAGTACTTAATTTCCAATTTCATTGATATGGAACTATGTGTACGCACTTTTAAGGAGGAAGCCCACAGCTAATCATAGGGTGTTTGTGATAGGGATCGAACCCAGACCATTGAAACGGAAGTCCACAGCACCAACCACTGAGCCACTATAACTGCTTTATATTTACTCATCAGTGTACCACCTCAAAACGTTTGTGGCGTACCTGTTCGGGGGGAAACCTATCATGGGCGGTGGATTGTAGTGATTCTACAAAGATTTTGCAGTATTTTAAAGCAAGCTCCGAACCCCAATGACAACAGGATATTCTTTAGTTGGATGCCTTTCTTGGGTGTACAGAAGTGCACCCTCATCAGTAGCAGCCACTTTTTCGGCCGTAGGTGTGCCTCGGATTCTTCCACAACTGCTGCATTTTGTGACCTAATGTGCCTGAGAGACTCCAATTTTATTCGACCAAACCTTGAAATTGGTGTTTTCGGTAGCTTTTTTATCACTGTAGTAGCTCCATACGCATATGCGTCAGTTTTGGCCTAACTCAAATTCAGCCCATATGAATCTCACGTAGTCTACACAACGAAGTTTCCGACAAGCCATAAGTGACGTACTTATTGGGACAGAGGTTAAGTTATGGATTTTATCATGCAGAATGCGGCCAACCTAAGCTTATAAGCTGACGAACTATGCGCGGCGATGCTCATTTGATGAACTATGAAAAAACGCAATCTCGCATTTTTCCAGTCAGTGACTGGACACCTACGGAAAACCTGTCAACCTTGCGGTGAACTTTTGATCTGGTAACTGAAGCTACCCCTCGGATACACACATTCTCTTCAGTTAATATGCCGATGACTGGCTCTCTAATGGAGTACGTTTCAATGGAGGACCCACTTAATTACCTCGGTAATATTTATTCTAGTTGAAATCAAAAGTTAGGTATTTGTTCACTTTACTGATACGAATTGTAGGTAGCATAATTCTGTGGCAGTGTGGAATCCCTTAATCCCTTCAAAAAGAACAATGAGAAGACGTAGCTTATACAATGCTAAAGTGTTTTGTAATTTGGACTGTCAATTATAGCACATGCTTTTCCGTTAGGAGCGCAAGAAGAACAAATCAAACCATCCAAATGAAAACTGTCCTCTTGAGGTCACTGCGCAGTTTTGTCTTTTGCGCGCTTAGCTGCCTCATTCAGTACGGCTTCACTGATGGCTAACGTTCAGGGTGTTTTTAACGGGAGTTTGAATGTCTCCAGTCAGGTTTGTGATCCGCGACTGCTGATGCAGGATCCCCGTGGGTGATAAAATGAAGGGAAACACTTCAGAAGAACAGTTTTGTGTACGACCGCTGATAACGGTCAGTTCTCAAGTTTAGTTACTTAGGAAATAACGTAGCTCGAACTAGCGTGTTTCATTTTCCCCGTATTCTGTGACTTTCCGTAAATATCCCTTTTATTATACGAAATAAAAGTGCCAACTGCGATGCCTGTATCTACCAGCATATCTTAAGTGGAAATAACTGAAAACAGATGTTTTTTCTGCACACCTGATGGAAGCGCTTTAATTTACCCATCTGTCCATTATGAACTTACCGTTTAAGGTAGCGTTTATAGACGCGGGGCACATGCCTATATTATGGGCAGACGTGACTGATCTACACGGAAACTCTTGCCAATTTCAAAAGGCGGGTGATCCTAGGTAGTGTTGATTAGTGTCGAATCCCTAACTGCTGCTGTCAACGGAGGATGGAAGAATGCGTGTAGGTGCAAATAAATATCAGGAGGTTAATCTTAGATAGATATGATATTTAAGTGGTAGAATAGTCATCAGACGTCGCACATTCAGCAAACTTAGTATTTCACCAACGTTAAAAGCATTCTAAGGTCGTCGCGGGATTTCGCAGTTTATTGATCTTTTCAGAAAACAACCTAAACAAACGAATGTGGGCCTTGAAACTACCTCTACTGGTCAAAGGCACATATGGGTCCACTCAATAAAAAAGACCTCAAGCTGTTGTTTCACAAGACAGCTAATCTTCTGCTGCCAAGCATTTCTACAGAATGTCATCGAAAACGGTTTGGTTCCAATACAGGCTCATTAAACCGTTCAACAGCAAGGTCGCAGATTATTCCATTATACGGTTATTCAGGAACCACTTCCGAGCATCAAATGTAGACTTGGCTTCATGCCTACGCACGGCTTTCACTCTGAACTGTGCGAGTGATTGCCCAGCGTGCTAAGAACGTTTCACTGATTATCAGCGGTCGGAACCCATCCACACGTTGCATGGGGCAATGGACAAATTAAGCAGTTCCACACGCTTAGTGTTGCCCTAGTCATATCTCTGCGGTCAAGGTCAACAACACCGTCGTGCTTTGTACCGAACTCCTCTGTCTGCCACAACAACATGCTATGCGTTTGTTATGGATTCTTTCAAGGTGTACTTTCTGCGTCAGAGATGAAGGAAAACAACTGTGTATTTTGAATTGGCATGGGCTATGAGTCACAAGTAAATGAAAATAACACTGGTGCCGTGAATTGACGTGAATGCGTGGACTAAACTTCACAGAAGGAAACGTGACCAAACAGGATGGCCTTGATGAACACAGTCCTGTCCGGGATGTTGCCTTAGTTGGGGAGTGAAATGTTGAGGGAATCTCAAAACTGATAGAACATGTAGTGGATACCTTTAATGTTGTGAGTGGGCAAATTACCCCAAAACCATGGAGAGTAACTAACAGCGAACCTGGAGCAGGTTTGTTCGGTACGTATCTAACGATGTCCATTATATTGTGGTCCTCAGATTTCACGCTGGTCGTCAGCGAGGATCCTACATTTCTTTGACCAGCTTCGTTTATCAGTTCAGTTATATCTGACAGTAGCCGAACAAAGTTGCCGGCCATCTACTCGGAACTCCGCATCCTTGATCGAAGATTTAGTAGTCAAACTTCTCTTACGCAGGGGAATACCTCAACCTAACATTGAACGGATCGATGCTGATACAGCCTGTATTATGTGCGTAGACGCCATTGATTCAGTACAAATGTCTACCCAATCGTTAACCTTCAAATGGTCATTCCCCTTTAGACATTTCTATTTGCCTTTTCATAGCTGTCACTATACGGCTGACACAATACTCTATGTTACTTTCGCTAATTCACGTGACCATCATGCACTAGACCCACTCTAGCACTGCGTCATTGATTCACCATGGCTGGGAATCCAGTCATGTGTGAACAAACGTTTCAGCTGTCAAGCATTCCTATAGATACAAGGATTTTTTCTCTCGTTATTTTCTAACGTCGGGTTTAGCTACTGTGCGCAGTTATTGTGTTCATTTAATTCGCGTATTTTCTAGTCGCTCCCATTTCTTCTGCAACACACTCCCGTAATGCCCAGTATTTGAGGGCAAAAGGGTCGTTCTCCAACCGTGTTTTATGCAAATACGGATGTGTAGTTGTCAGTCCAATATAAACACAGTTGGAAATTCAGTCACTCTATTCAGGTAGGGCTTCCTGTGTTTGAAACTACAAAAAACCGGAAGTGGTTCAAAATCTCCTCACATTGGGAATAAAACTGTTCAATAAGTTCAATATCGAGGACACCAGTCGAAACCGGAGTTTGTACAGCCAACAAAACTAGAAATGAACCAATCAGCTCTTACATCGACGACGATTTTGAAACCTATATCTTTATGCTGTTGCTCACGTTACGTAAGATGAGTTTCAGAAATGCTGAAAAACTTCTTGAGTGCCCTTTGTGGTGAATATTAGGTCAGAAATGTCGGGGTTGGAAGTAGCGTACTCGTTTGTTTCACCGAAGTGCCAAATAAAAATCGAAGTTTCTTCTGCTCAAGAAGGCGAAATGAGCGCACGGAATATTTTGAGCAAAAAAGCAACGGAAGATACCTTGAATAAAAACAAACTTTTAGACTGACAGCCACTCAGAGCCACAAGTGGAATATCTTCGTCTCGACTCTGAAGTTTATACTCTTAAGTATTTCAGTTTCTCTGTCACAAAGTTTCTCAAATTTATCACTGAATGCCCGTGTTACGTTCACAACGCTTAAGGTTTTAGAAGTGACTTTGCCTTCAGCTCTTGACCTCCTACATTTTGTTTTACTGCTCACCATCCTTGTTTATGAGTTGGTGCCCGTACTGATAACATACGCAATATGTGCCAATCACCGTTCATATCTTGAAATTTCTCCTATGATATTGCATCAGTGACACTTAAGTCGCTAAGAGCTAGTAAAGGGATTACTTAGCTTATGGAACTCCGTTCCTCTGCTAAGCAGTCAAAATATACGAGCAGCTGTAAAAATCATATAGATCAAGAACCCAGCTTGTGTGGCAAACATAAGTAGCCAGACTACCAGCAGGACATTTAGAATGAAGTCGCACAGTGAAAAAAATTCGCACAAGCCTCTGACATGGATGAAAAAATGACTATCGTCCTCTTAGTAAATTTATTACAGCCATCCGTGTAAATTGGGGGCGAGATGGACCAAGTGGTTAGAGCGCGAATTTACTGACCGGAAGATCCGTGGTTCGAATCCGACCCCTCACTCTCGATTTCCCATCTAGGCTTGGGCAACCTGACAGTATGACAGCCCTCGTGCCTCCTTCGTGTGGCATGGCAGCTAGGCATCGAAAGGGTGCTACAGCTGAACGACTCTCTTCACAGTAAGGATCCATGTCAACACCAGTAAATAAACGCACAGCTTTAGCTATCAGAGTTATCGTTAGTCTGTCCCTACTTCCAGGACGAGCATTTGTGATGAGCAACCCCACCACTGGATTACCGGTTAGATTTACATGACCGATATTTTTCTAACTTCTACAGGTTCCGCTATGCGTAATGCTCTTTTTCTCGACCGGAGTGTTGGCCACGTTTCCACACCTCAACTACGCTACAGGACAATCACTCAAACTACTCTTCACAATCTGGGTTTGTCTAATATTCACCGTTCTGGGCGGATTTTTTACTATCATGCCGATGGCAGTAAGCACAGTCTTCGGGCCAGCTAACTTGGCGGTAAATTACGGGGTTATATTTTCCGCGCAGGTGAGCATTACATGCTTGAACCACTTGCTTGCTGCCTTCAATTTAAAAGCGACTAGATTCAAAGCACTAACGGTGTATACCGCTGCAATCAGTGAAGATGTTCATTTCTTGTTCTCTGCTCAGTTGGTTTCCAGGTTGAAAGGTGGAGAAAATTTAATGACCTGACATTTGACGTTACATATTTTGTGATAAATACTGAAAATACAATCGTTAAGGTTCAAAACGCTTCACCGGTTAGGGCAGTTTTATAAAAGGAATGGAATGCGGGGTACCATCAGCACATGAAATGCTCAAACGTTAGCTCGGTCAAACGTTTTCTGGGTGGGCGTGTGTTTCACCGGTGCACTTTTTCAACTGAATCGTAATTTTCCCAACCGTTGGTCGATTCGGCCAACTTGTTTCACGTGGTAAAAATTCAGTTTTTCCGGCCATATTTTTTGTTGTTACTGTCAGCCATTTGTTCACTTACTTAATATGCGGGACTGCATACGTGTATGAGTATACTTCACGGAAACCAATTCAGATTGGTCAAAACCGTTCCAATGGTTTTTCAGCCATACTTTGCTCAAAAGTTAACTTGAGCAAAAAGTGCTTTCGTAAAATTCCCTCTGAATAACGGAATAATATCTTGTGTGTGCTCTCTCGAGAGTAGGTATCCCTGGCATACAAAGTTCACAGTTTATACTGGATATCCTTTTGTAACTTGAGATACTTACCACCTTACTCCTCAAATTGATCCTCCTGTTCTTTTATCCTTAGGCGTTTGCAAGTATCCTATCTGGCCTCATAACTACGTTCGTCACTGACAACATCTCGTACGTGGCTCAATTCACCTGTTGCAGCGCTTTTTGTCTGGTTGGTAAGTATACTGAATGATCTGAGTCCGGCCTGATTTCAAAGCAACAAACAAAACAATGCTAGTCAGTCCTACGCGATACTGCAAAACCTTTTATCACTTTTGATATTAAGTGTAACAATTTCCTATGCTCTACATCCTATTACTGGTTTATTTTCCATAGTTGTTCATTTTTCAATTCGCTGAGTCCTCACAATAATGCTCGCTGATAAATGACTTTCAACATGACTGGTTAATTAAAGATGGAAATATGCAGTGATTATAAACGTGGGAAGACAGTTAAGCTCCAGACGTATGTCGTAATTCTGCTCTGACGAGAAATCTGTCAGGGACCACGTGAACATAGACCACTAGATTAAGTCCAACTACACATTGGTCGTATTCTCTGCCAACAGGAACCTTTTTAGACCAGTTGTATGCCAACCATAACCACGACTTATTGTAGGAATCTGATATTCATCGGTTTTTACAAGACTGTCCGGCAGCTGTTGAGATACCGCGTCCCACAATCTTTCTGTTCTCTTGTTCTACATTGTATGGTGTACATATCATCTTCACGAGTCCACTAGCTAACAGATCAAATTTCCTTCCCATTTTTAAGAAACAGAGTGGTCCTTCTGGATAGTCCATTGGGATGCCAGCTTTCTATCGACTGACACTTTCGTAAAACAGAAAAAGCGCCTTATACGTGGAAAATACTAGTACGCTTGAGTACTCTGTATGTGATACACAAGTTCACTCATTCTTCCCTCACGGCTAACAAAGGTAGTCGAATAATTCATTCTGAGGAACACTTGTCGAGTTTGGATAGCTTAAAACCAAGGCACTGTGTAGTGAAATAAGAGTGACTGCCTTTTGGTTGGTGACGTGAATGGTCAGCATTTTCAACCTCACAGGGGCCAGAAACTCCGCCCAACAATCTAGTAACCAGTGGTATGGGGTTCGTCATCTGTAATAGTAGCAGTCTGTGAGAATGATGTGCTCGACAGATTTTTACAAAATATGGTGGGGAGCGTGAACTGTGAAGGATTAATCTCTACGAAGTGCTCTGTTGTGCTACTGGACATTCCAGATGGTTAATTTTACTCTAGTTATTGTCTTGAGTAATTGTCACCCTACCTTTTTGGTTCCCCCTTATTCATACAAGCACTGTACAAATTAAACGATCTGAAGCTGTTCCGGAATCTTCTGAGCGTCTTGCTAGCCAAATGCCATTAGGTTTTTCCTCATTCCGATTACAAGATCAACCTTCGGTATTTCGTTGTTGATGAATGACTGGACTTGTGTTACTCAGTGTAGAGAGATGGCTAACCTGCATGTTGAACCTATTTGCGATGATGCAAATATGGGCGTTTTCTTTTTAGTGTAAACGACCGGCATCCTGTCACAATGTGAGCTTCCTGACAGTATTTCAGCCACCGTACAATGAGCTCCTGAACTAGGAATATTATGATGCTACGTTGGCTATTACCTGGTGTCCTCAGTGGGATCGCTTTACTTGCTGTATACACAAATGCGGGCAAGCGAAAGCATGCTACTTCTGACGCTACCTTGTTACACTTTCACGTACAACCCCTTCCCAGCCTACCCCACCACAATAGGACTAGCCTCTCTGTCAGTCCCGGCACTAGGACCGAGCGTTTTGATCGGCGGGCATCATAACCACCTGCAGCTTCTGTACGTCTGACTTCAGTAGCAAACCTAAACACTTCAAAGTCTGTTTTCAACCCTTGAAAGGCAATCTAATTAGCTTCCTTTAACCTTCGCACCCTGAAGCAAAAAGGACAAAAACAGGATCCTACTCACTGGATGCCCTCTACATTGATATATTCTGTCTGCCAAATACAAGGATAGAGGGTGCAATTAGAGCGAATGAACTAAGTGCACCCGCGTTCTCTTCCATTGTTCGGCTGCACACCGCTAATCATGCCATTGCAGCTGGATATGCTGGCGCGGATATTCTACTGAGCGGCTGGAGAGAAGCTTTTCTGCTCGCTTAGATACTCGTTACTGTCAACCCCCTGACAACGTATGTCATAGAATCTCGTGAATGAGATTTCATTCTCTCTCTTTTTGTTGTATCCGCTTACGCTCCGACGAATTAGATGTGAATCCGCCAAAGATAGTTCTTATGGTACAGTAGGTGCTTTTTTGCAATGGTTTAAAAACTCAGGTATCGTTGTATGTTGATGGGGAAGCTAAAACAGCTTAGCTTGGCGACGATGAGGCCCAGCTTGGCAGTCTTCTTGCGTTGAACACAAGTTCATGGACAACGGAGAACGCCTGCTGCAGACTTGTGCGAAACACAGACTCATCCCTTTCGGAGTACCAATTTCATACTATCATATCATTTATCTAGTCGATGCCCACGAACCAATCATCCCTCATCCGAAATAGATCATTTTCTAATAATTTCCCGGTGACTTGTGTGAACTCCGGCCATGAATCTGTCAATCACTGCGTTTCACTGCGCTTTTGACGTCTACGCTAAATGCGTACATCTCACTTAGCCATCGAGTAACCCGTGAATCCAGAAGGCAAACTAATCTATCACGACTGGCTGCTCTAAAGCTTGTTAGACGGTCCGACATCAGAAATAACAATCACTAGAGACGAATATCCTAGCTTTACTCAGTGCTGGGACTACTACCTCGATACAAATCAGCCAACCTAATTCCGGTACTGGAATTCCGATGAGAAAATGATTTTTCTGAAGGCTTAACAACAGCTACCTTTTGGTCGCAACAGCGACGCATCAATCGGAGACCGGGAAAACTTAGTGTTTACAAAGACCGTGACATTTGATGGTCCCTTCTTAATCCACCATTCCTTTTTATTTTTAAGCATCAAATATAAGTAAATATGCTTTGTATTTGTATAAGAGTATAGCATCAGTGTCAACACGGACATAGCTGACTCTCGGGATGATGATTACTCCAGAAATGGTCGATTAGTATTGTCCTTTTGGCATGTTGTAAGAATATTCTGTATAATCCTCTAGAACATTGATTTCTGAATGGTTCTGAATTGGTTATAGATAGCACAGTTTTGTTTGCCAATGACATAGTGAAGTAGGATTAGATAGCTACGTGTTGGAGACGGTGGCTGATGTACTTGATTCTCCAAAGCAGGGGCGTCCATGGACTTTTCATTGCGGAAAAAATGAATAAATTGTGTAGTGCCACAGGAAAAAAGCACGAGGGTCAATATACTGTCAGGTTGCCCAAGCCTTAACAGAAGCAGTAGAGATGCAGAGGTCTGGTTTGAATTACGGACCTTCCAATCATCAGTTCTGCGCCTTAACCATTAAGCCGTCTCGAGTTCGGAGATCAGGAGGGAAGCTATTCATTGAGGGTGACAGCATAGGTGCGTGCGCCCAAATGAGCGCTCTACTCTATTGTCTGTCAAGTGACAGCGCGCAAATGAGCGCTCTACTCTATTGTCCGTCAATACCTCTAAGGCGACGCGGAAGTTTATGCTGAAAGTTCCTTATGGTGACTGTATCTTACGACCACAGTGTTTATCAATTTCTTCGATATCACCCAGTTTTAAGGTAGAAAAGAACCATCTGAAAATGATCGCCATCATTTTGAGGTAAATGCACCTTGAAGCGATTATTATGAAAATATTGGTAGAAGTCGAGAGCGCTAATCTGACTGACACCGGCTAGTCACCTGTTTTGAGATGCCCGGACGATTCGTGTAACCCTATGCTTTAAGGCGGAATACACATAGACCTTTTGTAATCTCCTTTGTAGCGACATATCTATCCAGAAGCTGTCCACCTTGCAGTTCCTTCCATGCTGTAGAATTCAACATTCCGAAACATGGAGACCAGATCTCGCAACCACACAAGAACGCGGCCCATATTGTGGCCCAGTACTCTTGGCCACTGACATATAATAATATGTCTTTGGAAGCCACAGTTTCCTCACATTAACGGACGCAATTTTGTCTTTGAGATTTGTACGCTTGCTTCATCCGACACGCTCCTGTCAGAACAAGTTCAACTACTGAGATACATAAAACTCTACAGTCTTCAGTGCTTCTGGTTGAACTGCGATTGGCATTCTCACTGTATGCACCTTCTGGAGCATGGGTTGGTAAGCCGTTAGTATAAAACGCACACCAAAAGGGTAGTGATTAGCTTATCCAACGGCTCTCGTGCCTTCAGATCTTATAACTATGCAGCTTGACAGGCGACTCGAAAACCTGAATTTCAAAAACTGTTGCGGCCGCTCCACCATCTCATCTCTGAGATCTGGAATTAAAGGAACAGATTACCTCATTGGAGACCAATTTTTGCAAAGTCCCGTCATGTCCCGCCATATGTATCAAAGTCGTTGAGTGTTTTGCTAACGTGATCCAGATTTGTGAACTACCTGAAGCAAAGAACGAGCACTTTCTCTATTTTTCATCCCCACAAAGCCTCCGATCCTCTGGACCCAAAAGGCCTAGACGGTCCTTACGCACTCACAGTGTTCATCAGCATTTACTGATGCCATGTGTTGGACTGTGGTTTCTATTGGAGGAAATATATCTCCCGACCTTCACAAAAGCCACTCTGTTTTCACAGATATGATGCTTGAATAGGCAGACTGTGTTGCATCGCAGATAGAAGCCCCACCACTGCATATGCCCTTCTAGTTATGGATCCAGTATAACTCAACGCCCAAAATCGGCTGATCAGACTTGTGTGATACATTAGCTTACTTTGGGGGCAAGAACTTGTCACTGGTCAAGCAAGGTGTGAGTATTTTTATTTGGACTGAAAATCACGGGAAAAGTGTGACCAGGATCCACATAATTACTTGGAAAGCTCAATTCACGCTACTGTCAACTGACAAGAGTCAAGTCCTCTAGCCCACCTTTATTCACACCCGTCAGTCTTGTAGCCCCCGACCTGACCGAGTCTGAATACGTAGATATTTAGGTGTTATTAGATGAGATATCCCAAATACACTGCATATATAAGTTCATTTCCCTTTATTTCAGCCCTATGCATCCTAGTTTGGATTGAAGACAGAAAAATAAAACCTTATTTGGATATTTTCCCGCGCTGCAGCAAACGAAATAAAGTTGTCCGTAACGAAGACGCGAGATGTGTCTGAAAGCTTCATGGTTTGAACGATTTGTCTATTCTGTTTATTCTATCGTCCCAAGTCCTTCCTCACGTACTTGTAGCAAAGGATTCCATTTTCTTCTTGGGTTCAACCTACGCTTTGAAATGAACAAGGTCTTAACACTGACCCTTTGACCTCGGGTGAACATGTCAGCAGTTTTTCAAAAATGCACTTCTAATGTCGTGACTATTTTTTCATTGATTCTACACACAATCCAATGTAGAAATGTTTTAGCACCCAACTCTAAAGAATTCACTTTGGTATTTTCCCTACCTACATAGTATGGATTGTGCAGTCAATGGCCACTCAGCATTCAGTTAGCAACATGGTAAACTCAACAGAATTCATTCTAGAAAAACAACTAAGTTACTGAACTAGTCAGTGATATACGTGCTTCTGGTGCTTAAATGATGTGCAACGATATCAAATGGGGATACCTAATAACAAATCCTTCATTGTAACAGTGTTGTAATAAAATGTACAGTGGAGCTTTAAACGACATTCCGAGGATCAAACGCTATCCAGTATGTGTTTTTTGCCGTCTAAAATCATTAAAAAAATGCTTCCAAAAATTTATTCTTTCCTGACGGTAGTCGGTGAGTTTTCAGGAATTTGTCAGATTTTCAGAATGACCAATGCATTAACCGATTTTTGTAACTCAGCAAGTTCATCGGACTCAAAGAATTTGTGATCTATTGCCCGTTTTACGTTTAGTCGTTGGTGCCGAAGAGTAGAGGATGCTGAAAGAGTTGAACGAGTTTGAATTGTAGAATGCCTATTCAAAATAATGGAAGGACAAGCAAAGCTGCACAAAGCCAAGGACCATGGCTTTTTCCATCTTATGCTTGGATTTTCATCTTCCAATCTGCCTTTCAGAGCGCGTCCTACATTGTTTTGCTAATTCGTCGTAGTTTACAACTAACTGCAGGTGAAATTTCGTGAATTACTGGAATTAAATTCGGTCAGAAAAGCCACTATGGCGCGCTACTTTGCACTCATTTCCAAACCGTTGACAACTTGCTTCGAACCTCATTCTGATCATACAACATTTCAGTATGCACAAGAGACCGGTATAAACCCAAGTGTCTTCGTTCCTTCTGATGGAGACGGGAACTGTTTGATCAGTTATGTGGGGGGTGAAACACTAACCACAATCGTCCTAATTCTAAGCTGAATGAATGTTTTGGTCTATCTTGCGTCTTTGAGCTGTTCTGAATAAGATAAACAAAGCACTGATTCATTCATTTACACTTCGCCATGGGGTGCATTCAACATCGGAAGCTGAGCGGAATCAGTGGTGTATATTATGGAGAAGGAGTGAGGTAGAGAACTACTTGTCTGTCGACCGCCAACTAGTTCGGACACGCAGCTGGATTATGGTGGAGCACTTTGCACTGATGATGTCATTGAACCTGTTTTTGCAGCCAGAGTGTTTAGCTCAATGGNCGTAACAACTAACCGGAGCAAATTTTTCCATTTGAGTCACAACAGTCAAATTGTCTCCGGTAGGATTTCTGCGTAGCTAAGGTCACTTGGTCGAGCAAAAACCGTTGTCCGCCGAACCCATTATTCAAATGCAATAAAGATAAGAATAGCTAATGAATCAAAACATAAAATAACACTTACTAAGTTGTTCAGAAATCACCGTATTTTTGAAATGTTGCTCCCAGCTGGCTATATAAATTTCGTCTCCAAATTCTACCAACTAACCACTCTGAACCGCATGAATGTAGGAATGCACGCAGCTGGACAATGGTGGAACAGTTTGCACTGGTGATGTAATTGTACCGATGTTTGATCCAGCGTCTAGCTGAATGGATACAAAACCTGCCTTCCAAACAGTATGAGCTACTCACACTCCCTTATTAACCAGTGGAAACTACAGTTAAATTTGCTCAACTTACTAGGACCATCATACTCGAATACTGACTACGTAACCGAATATATCGCCAATATTCTATAGGTGTGCGGGAGTTAATGAAAAAGGACCTGTTATCCCGCAGGAATGGAGTTTCTGCACTGATCCAAGATAGTTCCAAATTTCCTTTTCTTGCCAATAATGGAACAGTGATGGCAGTCACGTAGTATGTTGCCGATAATTTTTTCATGAAGGAAACCACTTACAAGGTCGCTGAAAACCCTTCGACTCTTCGGTTTCGCCCTTCTTGGGGCTCATCCGGTAGGCGCAGTCCCCGAGATTCCGTCAACCTTATGTTCTACTTGAACCCAAATGGGACTGTTTTCGAGAAATACACTCATTTAGAAATCAATATGGTTTTCACGAGAGGCTCAACCGCATCTCTCTCCTTTATGCTATTTTCATACAAATATCAATTTCCTCCGTCACTTTATTGATTGCCTGCTCATCTGTATTCGGCTAGCTGCAGCAGCATTTGAAGGGTTCCAGAAACTCTGGGAAAGTAAATACCAACACCCAACGATTTCTTGTATTATTTTCATAGACAATTCTTCAGCTCATATCTTTGCTTCCAACGATAGTGCTTAGTTTGGCAGCCTAGAAGGAGTGTCCTCTTTTTATTGCTTAAGCGTGTAGTTGAGAAAATGTTTGAACTGAGACATGATAGCTGGATTAATGCACTGAGTCAAGTGTGCCAGCGCAACGGATACGGAACTCTTTGTATGGTGCACAAAACTTGACTGCGATTCTCAAAAGTGTCCCTCGTAAGCCTTTGGTTGAAGGCGTGTCGTAGGTTGTGAGGGTCTAAAACGCCCCTTACCCAAGTTTCGCAGAAGTAAGTCAGAGCAGGTCCCCAGAACAAATCACCGAAAATCCCTCTAGGTTCTCACATCGGAATTCGTCCTCGCCGTGAACTTTGCCGCTTAGAAGAATGGTCGTAGAAACTGTTTCTTGAGCTTACTGATCTCCTGACCGACAGTAAAAACAGGACAGCTAATTCGATTCAGGAACTGCTGTTGACCATGAGGTTCTGAAGCAACGAGAGAATATATCCGGAGATTCAAGGTCCATCGTATCTGATATTTACTCCGTCCCATCTTTGAATCCGAGCATAATCGTCCGTGTCTAATACCAGAGTTTAAAGATGTTCAGCTTTTCATATGAATCCTTGAGTTTTTGGTAACATTACATGACACGAATATCCTGATGCGTTTTTATGGGACCACTTCATCCTAATCCAGGTTAAGAAGTCAAATTCCTCCCACACTTTGAATAAATATGCGGTACTTTTGACCGTTACTTGAAATGGTGCATGATATGGTGAAATATCTGGTTCCTTTGACACTNAGTTTCGCAGAAGTAAGTCAGAGCAGGTCTCCAAAATAATTCATCGAAAATCTCTCTAGATTCTCACATCGGAATTCGTCTTCGCTGTGAACTTTGCCGCTTAGAAGAATTGTCGTAGAAACTGGTTCTTCAGCTTACTGATCTCCGGACCGACGGTAAAGACAGGACAGCGAATTCGATTGAGGAACTGCCGTTGACCATGAGGTTCTGATGCAACGAGAGAATATATCCAGAGATTCAAGGTTCATCGTATCTGATATTTACTCCGTCCCATCTTTGAAGCCGGGCATAATTGTCCGTGTCCAATACCAAAGTTTAAAGATATTCAGCTTTTCATATGAATCCTTGAGTTTTTGGTAACGTTACGTGACACGAATATCCTGATGCGTTTTCATGGGACCACTTCATGCTAATCCAGGGTAAGAAGACAAATTTCTCCCAAACTTTGAATAGATCTGCGGTACCTTTGACCGTTACTTGAAACGGTGCATGATATGGTGAAATATCTGGTTCCTTTGACACTCGTTCTAACAGGAGGCCGCAAGATTCGGCTCTATTTGTAGATGTCTCCTAATAACAAAGTAGGCTGTATTGTAAACAATTAACCAGACATCTGGCCGGTTTTCGAAAAGCGCAGCCCGGCGAGGCCTCCTGTCATTATTGAGGCATTTGAAATTCGTCCTTAAAGGTTTTTAACTATTACTTCCGAACCGTCACAATCTGTAAATTGGAAGTTAGCTGTGGTTCTTGGTATATATGTCCACCCAGTCGGTTGTAATAAGTACAGAAGTCCTTGATGACTGAGGTTAATGGTTGCAATTCCAGTGTAAACATTCTGCAACGCTTCGAGCACATGGTCTGGTAACAGTCCAGTCAGCCGCAAAGATTGACGACTAGTTTGAGGGAACAGTCATACACTGTCAAATTACTTAACCATTGGATAAACTAAGATTCCTGCACATATTCTCTTCTCATAGCTTGTGTGTCTGTCTATATTGCGTAGTCTGCCAAAAATGGAAGCAGCATCTACTTTGGGGTGGGTAAATGAAGAGACTTGGTTTTATCAGATAGAAACATCTCAGAGGCTGTCAGCAAATGGACGAAAATGAAATGTGAAAAAGCAAACCAAGATTCGGGATTATTTTTTTCATCCGACGTGTGTTTTGGGTGCTGCCCCTTTATTATGATTATGCTGGTGGCTATATTCTTCCCCTCACTTTAATCCTGTATGATTTAATTATGATTGAGGCGATGAACCACTAGCATTTAAGACGATGTAGATGTACTCCAGGAAAGGAGCGGTTTGTCAAGATATTTACAAACTTCTTTAATCACAACTACTTCGCATAATAATATCGAATATCTCAGATTATTGATTTCTGTATCAGTAAATGTGAAAACATGTTTATAGGAGAATACACCGAATACTGAAGACTAACGCAGAGTGAACGGAAACGCGTAATCCTTTAAAAGATACAGATGACAAACTCTAGATAATTGTGACCTACGTGTTAAAATTGTCCCAAAGGGATTAGCCTTCAGCCCACTGAAACCTATCATTTCGTGGCCCCGTAGTGAATAAGAAAACTTCGATTGTTCTGCTGGAAATTGAAGCTTTTTTGAATAAGAAATTTCTGCCGGATAAAATGTTCCAGCTCTATCTCTTGCTACCCCAAACGGTTTTAACTCGCTGCCATGAAGCAACGGAGCTTGCATATTTCGAACTTGGCTTGGTGGGGTTTTGGTTAGGCTGTTCTCGTGCCCCATTCGGTATCATCCTATTTGTTATATTTATCATTCGGGATGACGAATCTCCCATTCACAGGTGATTCTGTAGACAGCATGAATGAAAAGCATTAGCCAGTATCGTCGGACAGCCAAATTAAATCATTTTCGAGGACTTCATCTGCACATGACTGGTTATCTTGAGGCGCACTACGGCTAAATGGGATTCAGTTAAGTAGAATATAAAGTTGACGAAAACCCGGGGACTGCGCCTACCAGATGAGCCCCAAAAAGGGCGAAACCGGGCTGTCGACGGACTTTCAGCAACCTTATGAGTAGTATATTGCAAAGATATTTCAGTTAAGTCTTTTCATCAAAGAGCGGTCAGCTGTTTATTAGATTTGAAAATACCATTTAGAAAACCGTATAATTTTTTCTGCACAGTCTTCCGATGTAAAGATGGCATTTATTCAGCTAAGATATGTATAGTATTTGGTACCATAGTGTGGTGATTATAAACTTCATCTTTAACAGCAAGATGATGATGGCGACGGCCAACTCCGCCACTTTCCAAGTAGTAAAATTCCTAGCGAATTCCAATCTAAACCATGCTACAACCGAGTGATCTCATATACTCGAGGGTTACGAGTGCGGTCGGTGATTTCCTAATGTTCGATTAAAATTTGGAAATTTGAAACATTAACGTCAGGCTTCCGAATGTTATTGGACGCACTTTGGGAATTCTAATCAACACAGAACTCACAGTGGTTTGTTCCCCAAGGACACTCCATGCCAGCTTTCATCCTCTAATGAAGGCACACGGGAAGGGTTGAAAGAGTGCATCGACACGATTCATCCTCTGTCACAATCGGTGGTGTGCGAACCAAATAAATGATTTTACCCATTCGCTGAATTTGTAATTATTTTTTAATGGTCCGGCTTCTCATTTATACAAATCCTGTGAACAAAAAAAGAAAGCTACCAGCTTGGCGAGCTACCTAAACTAGTCAGTAGAGTCAAAAATACACTTGTGTCGTGATATTTAGAGTGTCTTCAGTTGTACACAGACAGTCCTTGGATGAACGCTTCTTCCGACAATTTTTCTTTGAATACTAGTGAATCACTTAGCAGAATGCAAAATATTTACAAACTGCATTGATTTTCATATGCGATGCAGGTGACCTCCGTTTTGCCATTGTGCAACTGAAAGTGGTGCACAAAGTCGCACGTTTTTGTTACAACCTCGTGAGTAGTGCATTTCATAAGGAGTGCCCCATGAAATCCCCAATATCGTGCCATGTTCACTTGGCACATTCAGTTGAAGAATAGCGTAAGTCGGAATTCAGTTGATATCATCGGTAAAACCCAAGTATTTTGTGAATGTTTTCTCAATCAATCCGCGCAAACAGAAGAGTCGCTAAAACCATCTCCGAACAAAAATGCAATGAAATAATCTCCGCAATTCTGTTTAGACCTACTTGTTGTATCGCACTAGTAATTAATCCCTTTTATTCATACAGCTGTTGCATAAAAGACGTCAAAAACTAGGGAGTGACTGGTCACTTTTGAATGACCTGTAGCGGATTGACAATATTGCGGACGGAACCGAATTTCACCCAGCGTATTTTTACTGGTTCCGCTGCAGTTTGTACTTCACGTCACGCTTCAACTTTAGCCGGGGCCTTTTTTCGTGACTACCAATTAGTTTTTCCTTCTCCAAACAGATATTTTCGCTTCCTAAATTGCATCACTTGCCTACTAGTCTCTAATAATATGTTCTTACAGGTTAAAAACAATAGGAAGCTGTCCGATGTCTTTTTCTGTTGACACGCTATGGATTGTAGCTTATTGGATACAGTTGACCCGAAGTAATCACACGAAACTCGTTTCTAAGATCTCTTGCATTGGTATCACGCAACCTTGTTTGAATATTCCACCGGCACTCCACAATAACAGACGTGAATAACTTTCTGACTGTCGTCCAATTTTGATCGCTGCGGTTTTTCTCAAATTCCTCAAACTAATCCTACTAATCGATCTTTGCCTGACATCAACTGGCTATAAGTATACTTCTAGGCCCCTCCGCCTCACGAGGACATGCTGACCTATGCTGCTCACGTGTGAACTTTTATAACAGAAAAACTTCGCAAGTTATATTAGTTTGGTCGAATACTCAGGCAGATTTGAATGAATATGACCTGAGAGTCTTCTAACCAAGCTACACATGCAAGGCATGCCAGGTTCTTTGATATATTTGGGTCAAAAAACTTCTGAGGAATAAGCCTTTAAGTATGTTGTTTGTACGTAGGGCCGAGATGGCTCGATTGTATGAGTAAAGATTTGCTGATCGGAAGCCCCGTGGTCCGAACCCGATTTCTGCCTCTTAAATTCCTCTGTTTGGGCTTGAGCAGCCTAGCGGTATCATAGCGCTTCCTTCGGGTGGCATGACAGCTAGGCACCAAACCGGTGTTATAGCTGAACAACTGCCATTTTGGTCAATTTTTGAGGAGATATTCCACAACAAGTTCAAAATTGCGTCATTGTATGTGAGATACCTTGCCTCGTCAAAAAAGGGATGTTTTTGAGGCGATGTGACTTCGAAACATCCCTAATATGAACCCTTACCCACATAGCAAAAACTCGCTCCACATTAGTAAAGTCTTGATCCAATTTAACGGTCTTTTTGGTCTTCTTTCGAACAGCAGATCTCGGTTTCCAGTAAAAATCTCACTGTTCAGATAACATATAAGCACTGTCGTAGACGGTGTCATTGGATTTTTTCATAAACACATAAAGGCTTCCAACTTGGAGGCCAAAATAGCTCACCAACTGTCGGGATGTTGTAATTCAGTGAAGTACTGCAGTGCATTTGTTACCTAGAATTTCAGAAATTGTTCAGTCGCACCAAGATTTCATTGTCAAAATCTGAAGTCTATTCACACCAATCTGTTTCTACACCAATGATTCTTGAGCTTCCGTAGAAATCTTTCAAAATTCTGACATCACTCGCCACCCTAATTCTTGCGTTTTTCCCTTTGTCTAAAAAATATCGGTTCCTCCCAACATCCCGTGTGGACGTTTTGATGGAAGAACGGCGATTGTCTGACTGTTGTCTGGAAACTGGGTAGGAAACTGATGTGTTTCTAGGATGCAAAAACAGAGACAAAGCTGTCCGGATATCGGTGTAGATTGGGTCGATTCGGTCTGCAGTGGACACTTAGTACACTCCTTTGTCGGGTTAATAGCCAGCTGGTTCACATCAAGTGAACTTTGAAAATACGTTTCGGGCACGACGCACTGACGACAGTTTAGTGAAAAAGTGCATATTTGATGAGAATTTGTTGACACAAATGCAACTGTTGTGCACGGCACCTTGATCAGACAACTGTTTTTCTGGTCCGGCCAGAACGTGTCAGCTAACAACATAAATATTTCCATCAGAGTGAACAGTCGAGGCGTCCATATACTTCATATAAATCAACCCATTCTAATTTCGTCAGCCCTTAATTCTTATAGAATCGAAATTTGTTACTGCCTTCTGTAAAGCACTGTGCTGATGATGTTCCCCTACTCATTACACAATTCCCATTTCTGCAGTTGTTGCATGAAAGATAAGCGTATGGGGGACGGTGTTCGATGAGTCTACTACGCTCTTTCTCTCTGCTCACACCCTACCACAAATATAGGAAGTCACATATGACGATGGCACATGGCAGCAGTCACAGATATCAGTGCAAACATTGAAAAATTGACAGTTTGTCACAGAAGATGCAGATCTCGGCAAAAACCTCCAATTTTTTTCCGCAAATTTTTAGTGCCAACGTGGTCACTTCGCATGCATTACACTTTGTCACGCTGCTCAGTATCATTCGGCCCAAACAATACGCCCAAAAAAGGGCTTGTGAACAGACCATAATTTCCAGTATAGCAAATAGCCAGCCTGAAGTTCCTAACTTACTAGCTGTGGTAGGCATAAAACATATAAGATCCAGTGCACTATGAGACGGAAGTGATCGTCTGCTGGTGGGTCAAAATAGGTAGATTTTTGAAAAGGCTTTCCTGATTATTTAGCACCTAGCATTTCTGACCGTCAGTTATGATGCACTGCGGAATATGAGGAAGTATTCTCTTGTGTAGTAGTTGGAACTAAGTTTAGCGATTACCCGGCCGAGCATAATTAATCTATGGAGAGATAAGAGATGACGCCAAAGGAGAGACAACGGGGAACTTACTGGAGTCTGGTTTCATTCTAAGCGTTAGATATGTGAAACATGATGTCCCCTAATATCGTTGTAGCTAACAGCCACTCGCTCTTTGAGTAAAGACGCTGTCGTATTTTCTCTTGTCGGTTCTTCACGAAAGCCGACACGGAATCGCGTAAAACCAAAACAATGAAACGTGGAAGCTATTCCGTTCGACGGATCAAACCTACCGGCCCGGAATCAGAGTAAACCAAACCCACTGTCACGCTATCCTTTTCCATGATACCTATGAGAACAAAATGTTCTTATTTTGATTATTTTGTGTTTCTTAGAACACAGACAGGCTCTCCGCTATGACGATTTTTATGATACATAGAATTCCAAACACAGAGACAAGTCATCTTGTGGTTTGTCTCTCCGACATGGCATATATTCTTCCACTTACCACTGGACAGACGGAAAGGCAGTATTTACTTGCTTGTATAACAAAGAAAGGCAAAATAATCTGGTCGTATTACACGCGAGACAAAGGAAAGTGAGTATTCACAAACATCATACTGACTAAAACTTCGTTGCGTGTATGACGGAGATGCAAGGATAAGGAGCAAACTAGGTAATCCTTCACAAAAAAACCTAGCTAATAAAGTACGATGCGAAAATTATATGGTGACGTAAGTCATTGGCATGTTAAGTGAGCAGGACAAAACGAACAGTTCTTTCGGTAGCCCACTAAACTGGAACCGCTTACTTACTAGATGGGTGAGTAAACGTAGCAAAGATCAGTTAAAAAGTCTTGAATACGAATGGTTAACGGTCGAGCTTTACGAATGAAGTGGAGGTAAAACATGTAAACTTCAAAGTCGTCTAAACAGGACCACACCGTTGACTATAGTGTGGGCCATAGTGATTGAAAGAAATCAGATTCTACGAGGTTCTACGAACATTGGCCGGTGCCTGTGACAATTTGTCCTTTTTTCAACATAAGAATGTGAACACGTAAAACCAAAAATAAATCCATGGTTTACGTGTACTGTGGATTCATACGTTGGATCAAAAAGCATCAAGGCTATATCGAGTTCATTTAGAGGATGAAAAGTTTGGGAATCGCGTTTGGTGGTGCTTTTAAGTTTTCCTTATTTTGCTTAGTGGTAGTATCGTATGAACAACTCATTGTTTTACTCAGGATTTCGTCAAATATTGGAGCCCAAAAGTCAAACTTAACTGACCCACGTAGTGTTGTAGAAATAAATGAGGTATCGGGCTGAAAGAGATAAAAGAGGGCAATGAAAACCCTTTCGCGTGCTGGCAGTTGAACTCCTTTTATATCAATGGATGCGCGTTAGCTCAGTTCGCTTTACGACTATAAGTACACTGCATGAGTATCAGGGAAACAAACTTTGATGCGCCGAACCATTGCTCCTCTTAAGCGAATTCTTCAGAGTCTGAACGCAACGAGGCTAATGCTGTTTATTGTAGCTTCTAATCATCAAGGGTCTTAGGTAGCCGAAATTACAGCTAAATTTCAGCTGTGTATTTTATGAGCCCAGTTGGCCATACTTTATCCACGTTCCAACAGCTTACTGTTTGTTTGGAACCCAAGAATTGTTTAGATTATTACCCACCCTATCGTACATCAGATAGTACTTCACTTAACAGTGATATTCAAGTGCCAGTGATTTTCTCAAGATGGATAATGGACTACCACACGTAAACAAGCGTTTTTAACAGGCAGTCTAGAGAACCCGTTGTACAAGTAGCGGGTAGATGCTGATAAACAACGGATGTGATTCTGTCGGTTAATCCCAATCGACTTTCAATTATTAAGATGAACTGGATCACGTAGAACCACCTGCAAGTTGACATAAATCCTGAGAGAGCGACGTTGCTCTGTGGAATTTTTTCTTCCATCAGGCGAGTGGATCCACTAAAAAACGGGCAACCGATACTGTTCACCTTGTACATAACTTGTGGAGTTTCTACGATAAATCCATAACTTTAGCGTGGACGTCTTTTGAAAATTTCCCGTTAAATTAACTGGCATTTTTATTTAGATTACAATTTGGTTAGATGACTTGCACTTTATCAACCCGGCCTCTTACGCTCAGTAAGTGAAATTCATGATTTGCCGTTTCACTGTTTTTGCTTGGCTAAGGCCAGTTTTACTAGCCTTCAGAACAACAGACTTTACACTCCATTGGTTTTCATGTTACTCCACAACACCATCATGTCACAACACCGTGACACTTTGCGGTCTAGCACTGTAATTCGCATATTTTACAAGCGCGAAAATGGACTGTACTCTCGTTATCTAATTAGTAATCATTGAAACTGCAAGTCCAATAACGTATTCTCCATCTGTGTTCCGAATATTGCCGTGCACGCATTTTAGCCATATGTCAGTTTACAGTCACTTGCTACTTCTGCTGTAAAGTCTGGGTCAGATTGGTCGTACGCTCGACGCGATGCATTGTGCTGATTGCTTCATCGTAAAATTACCAAACGATCGGATCAGTGTCACGAGAACTCCTGCGGCGACGAGGTGGATAGATTTGAACCTGAATCAGCATTTAATGTCAGGTCGTTTGACTGCACACCATAGATCGTGACGTTTCATCGGTCTTTAGCCGTAGATACTGCAGTGACCTAGAAAACTCGATTATCTGGTTGGTTTTACAGAAAGCGAATCTCAATCAGACAACACGAACGACGATGAGGATGCAAAGAACAGTACTGAAGACGTAAAGTCATATATTTATTCCTTGGATGCACCGTTGTTTCCCACATCTTCTTTATTGCCATAATTTTTGCGAAAAAATACGAAACGATTCCGCTGCGTCCGTGGTATTTTCGCTTATTGTGATTCTTTTGTTCTTCAGTTAGCCGAGTTGACGCAACTAGATGAAGTCTCCCTGGGTATGCATTACTTTGAGAGAATTCGTACTAGCGTACTTTTTCATTCCTCACAAACTTTGCAAGGAGCCTGTCACTATATGAAGGATACCCAAAAATGGATTTGTTTGCATCATTTTCAATGGTTGGTGTGGCAGCTCAAGAAGGACGCTCATTACACTGGGACAGCGTCCACATACTGGCCTGAGCGAGAATAAGAACGCGGATTTCGCAAAGCATACTATCTCACAAAATAACCACCGCTGAACGTGTCGAAATCGACAACCGCATGAATCGCTCTACTCCACCACGCCCAATGATAAATTCAAATCCGGAGGCAATTGTACGATCGATACTGGCTACATCGATTGTCCGACATGTGCTTCAAGTGGCAGATAAGTCACACCTCGTGTCGAGAATCACGGACGAGGAGGGGTTACGGTTTGCCAAACTAGTGCTATCCGAAAATGAAAGAAAAGAACAGTTTGACTAGAAGAAATGAATCATGGTGTTGGCACTTCTCTGGCGATTGATTTGCTTTTGAATTCCCGACAGCAAGTACTTTTGTGCTATTCGGTTTATTTACAGCAAAATGCACCCGGTGTGTCATGCACCACTGCATTTCTCTTTATCCAATTCAAATCCCTCCTGGGAAAACTACTGTTTCAAGAAACAAAGCTTCAGCACACGGCACGAATGGGTAAAATGAAAATCACAGAGCATAACAGGTTGCAAAGCATTCAGTAAAATTCGAAGAAAGATTCAACTGTATTTGCCGAACATATCAATCAGAATCAGATTCCAAATATAAATCTATGAACCAACCAAATGCTCGTTAAGTAAATCTGCACAACAGATGGCATTTCTACAAATTCGTAAGCCAATAACCAAGCTTGGCGCATAAATCAACATCCCTTGATTAGTTAATATTTTGATATATTTCAAAGTTGGTTGTTGGTCATTTCACCGAGCTTCGCGGTTGGGTTCAACTAGAGACTTTCGAAACCCCGTATAGCATCTCAAATCTTGAATAAATGCACCAAGTGACAGGAAGAAACATTTTGTAACACCTTAAGTTTAGGCAAACATTTAAGATATCCCTGAACGTTTGTACCTAAAAATTAGTAGAAAAGGTTTTTGATGAGCGTTGCTTCCTGTGCATGCTGTTGTAGGCTAAGCACTCCTGCACCCCAGACCGATTACTTAAAACGGAACGGTGTCAAGCGTTCCCACCAAGCTTGACGTAAAACCGCGACAGTGCCCCATTGTGTTCAAAAGTAGGCCGAAATAGCTTTCTTCACATTACATCTACTCAAGTTCAGTTTTTCACTAACTAGAATGGATTAATTGAAAACGATTGGACCCGTGTCACTACTCTACTGTCCCACGTAATTCTGACTCTAGCCTGACAGTTTTGTATCCACCAAAGAAGACTCGCGAGGTCATCTGCAAACTGGTCAAAAATGTGTGTGGTTAATTTCCGGACGTTTATTAGATCCCGATGAACTTTTACGAACCTCGATAATCCAGTCTGCCAAAGATGCACAGATAAGAGGCCATTAAGGCTGTATTACCTCTTGAGCAGTATGCAAGTTTTATTACTTCAATTACTTTTTGTTTGACAACATATTTTGTTCGGGGATGTTTTGATATCATCTATCGACAGAGGAAACGCAAGTCAATATAAGAATCACTGGAGTGATATTAAGGAATGAGCACTCGCGTAACTAATGCCCACCAGGTGATGCTCTACTTTTTTGTACGTCATGACAAGCGGTCAGTCGATCAACGAAACCAGGACACATATGGGGTCGTTGTTCTAATCGTCGAGTAAACTTGTCACATCCCTCAAGCGTTCAAAAATTCAGGTGCGTTCGCCGTGTGCCGGTCGAGTGTGGGCGGCACACCGGCGTCGCATGTCACAACTCCGAAATTGAAAGCCTGTCCGACCGAGGATAAGCACCGCTGAGGAGCTCCGGTGTAGCCCACTTTGATGAGAGCAGGCCACGATAATTGCTCAAAGCAGTCAGTTGAAATGAGTGCCGGGATGCATCATGCCAGTTTTTGAGATAGATAAAGATGATGGGCCAATATCTGTTTTGGAAATGGCTTATCACACTAACACCCGCTCCGAAGAGTTTGCGCGGAGTCGCGTGTGCATCAGCCTGAACGTCTGAACTCGGTGTGAACCCAAGTGAACGTAGGATGAACATGTACAGGCAAAACACGTAAAAGTACATATCTACGTGTTTCACTTATTGAATTACACTTGTTGATGTTTTCGGGAACGATAAGATGTCCCAATTTCTGCACTCATTATTAGTAACCTTTATTGGACAAATAATCTCATTTTCATGTCAATTTATTTTTGACAACAGACTCACCTGAAACCCAGCTGGATTTCTCGATTATGATGTTTCCAAGAGATTCGGCTGCGTTCCGAATAAGTCTCCCGTCAAAACCCAATTGATACGCAAATCAGTGTAGTTATCAAAATCGGTCCAATTGGGATTCAAGTAGAATATAGGCTTTACGGAAAATCGGAGACTGCGCCTACCTGATGAGCCCCAAGAAGGATAAAACCGGTCGTGGGTTGTTGAAGAGTTTTTATCATCCTTCTGAGTAGTGTATTACGCCTATAAAAGCAACAAGTTTATTTCTAGAGTTCCCTTGTTTAAATATTTTCCAGGAATCTATTCTTCGGCGTAAAATTTGGAAATCATGCAGCTTTAACTTTGTTAACCCATGAAAAAATTAGCCGGAAGTCGGGGATGATATAATTTCTTTTACTCTATGGTTTTTCTGCAGTGCGGTCGATCGTGTCGTTTGAGTCAGCATCTCAACCAATACGAGCAAGGTTGAACTATCAAGTCCTTCGTATTTGGTGTTGACAACGGCCATTAAATGTTCTTAGTAGTCAGTAGGTCTATTCACAATCGCAAGTCTACATACATCACTGCCAGAAATCCGTGCTTCGAAAACTTGGAGGCGAGTCGATATTGATGTAATAAAACTGTCACTAAAGAATATGATTGCCCTGTCTATTACCGCATCCCTCAATTCCGTCCTTCCATACTGTCGCCTCCTCTGACGTTTGGAAACCTTTTAGTAAAATTCTCATTATATGCGCCGAATTGCGGCAATCCGTCGCCACTTTACGCCCAGAGAGTACTGTTAAATAAAACGGCCAGACAAAATCTGTGCACCTCAGTTCACGCGTGAAAATAGCGCCTGAACCGTTGCAGTCTCTCAAATTCTCATAGAAATGAAGGACGCACTTGTGCATATGCTGCCTTTTCCAGCCTAATGAATCTGGCGTCATGATTAACGTGGAGTACACAATCGGGGTAGTTATTTTTCTGCATTAACCTCACGATGTCTACGTTTTTGCTCGTGTGCCTGGTGGTGGGAGGGGTCATAAATGTGTTGTACAGTAATCAGTGTGAAGTTATGGGAGACAATCAAGTGCAAATACACTTTCCAACTTTGCTGGTCATATTTTATCCGGGAATCATGGAAAGTCCCCTTAATTTCCTGAACAAGTAGCAGTTCAGTCACTCTCTGACCTGCATGGCCTCTGAATTCGGCCCGGACTAGCCGATGCTTCACACAACTCTTTTCGACTTGGCCCCTCTGTCTTGATTTTGAGCATAGGGGTAAGCTGAAATTCTTCATGGGATTGTCCTTCTCACGCGGCGAGATTTTTCAACCTTTAAGACACAGTGGAGGCAGTGAACGTAACGCACATTTTTGAAAACCTTGCTAGATCTCTCCAACTATACATGAAACCCTTTTTCAAATGCAGCGTTGACACGAAGGTTCAAAGGTTATAAGTTGTTCTGTTCCGAAAACTTGTTGCCGCTGGTTCTCCTTTTTCAGCAGTTCTGTCATAACAAAAGCTGAATATCTTTCTGTCACGATGTCCAGGTTCAGGATTTTGAAACATTAGATGTTGACTTCTTTTTTCCGTTTTCATTAAATTGCAAAATTGCATCACTTGTGGTACGATTGAGTACGGTGCGACTAACGTCAGCAACAAAATAAGCCAATGGGTCAAAATGTAGCTAAAGCATGACTCCTAACCGGTCTTTACACGTTTTAATACCACAGTTCTCACCGTAGTGTCACGTGAGGAGCAAACAGATTTCCTAGAAAAGGTTGAGAGCAATGAACATTCAGGGAATCTGATGGACAGCACGTCCGTTACGATCAGCGAGGTGAAGTTTCTTACCCTAGTTGGTCCTAGACTCCTAGTGTCATAAGCACGTTTCGTTAACTGGAAATGTAAATGAGTATTCTCTTGTCAGCTGCCTGAGTAAATCGTGATTAATCGTCACCGAATTAATGGATTTGGGCGTACCCGGACAGACTTAAACAGAATGCCATAAAACCTTGTTTCTCTGCTTACGCCAGATTATTATTCAGATAGTGGTGTGGCAAGTGGCTACTTTCCTCACGTAGATATCCCAATACAACCTGCTATTCACATTCATCCACTAATAGCGCTTATGTGTGATGTAGCCACATGGTTGACTGATTGTTTTAACATCCAGTCATTGACCAGATCCCCTTTGGGCGATGGATTTCTCCGAAAACCTCATACACAGGAACCTCGAAGGCATATAGGAACCCCGGCTGAACCTGGTCAAAATGGTTCGCTTGAAGCGTCCATTTGGAATGTCTCGTCAAGTCAGACCGAATGAAAGAGCACTAAATTACCTACCTCATTCTTTTTATTGATAATTCCAATCGGTGTCAATCACGAGAAAGTAATACCACCGAAAATGTGGAAAACGATTCCCCTATTCAGTACTTACTTGCTACGAGCTCCATTAATTTTACAAACAATTACAACACGCAGTTTGACGGGAGGAAAACGGAGTGAACTTGAATGCTTTGCAATACATCTTAAGCTAGGATTTTGGAGGCTGTTTAATAGGATAGGAGCTTTGTAACGGAAATCGATAGCTTCATTTGGACAGGTTACTTGAAGGTTCTTTGAATTGAACGGCTCCAACTAGACAGAAATCGATTGAATAAAGCGGGATATGGACACAGCTGAAGGACCCTATAACTATTTCATCAGTGGACATGTGTGCTGTCAGTAGAAACCGTATACAATTCAAAGCGCAGATTTTGAGACATGCCATAGCAACGTCATAATATACTTGTCGGTTTTTCAAACCGAATTTACGACGCTGTGTTTTATCATCCTTTCCAACTCCATATTTTGAGGAAAGGTAGTGGCAGAACGTAATACACCCATCTGCTCTGTTGTTTGGCAAGAATATATTCACCGGTCTCCCGAGAGACGATAGAAACTGAGATCGGCTACCCAAGTAACTGTACCCTAAGTACCTTTCCGCCGACCCTCTAAGTTTTCATGCTCTCAGTTCGTCTTCTTGGGTACTCAGTTAACAAAATGGTTAATGTAGTCTGACGAATCTGGTGCACACTGTGAAAATCAGCCCATTCCCACCCGTAGCGGCCCATAGAACACAAGTGTGACAAGAGCACATGTGCCCCTTAACAAAGTATTTAGATGAATAAACACGTGCTGGAATCCTTGCCAGGAAATCCTACCCACGTCCATATGTAAACCAGTTCGGTTTATCAATTCCAAGCCTATGTTGGCTGAGGTTGTTACAGTTTTGCAAGCAAGTGAAAAAACCAGATGTTAACGACCATATGCTTTCTGAAGTGCAATGGGCGCACCGCTATCATCCACCCAACAACTCGTATATAAAAGGAGTTCACCAGAAAACACGTTTATTAAACTCTTGTGATAACTAAGTTGGACAATCAAAACGGGGCGTAATCATCAACAGAACGCAATGTCAACTTGTTTCTAACTGGGCTGCGGGAACGTTTGTATTATCATAAAACGTCAGCGGACCGTACCGCTGTACAAAAAGCTTGAGATCAAAACCGCCGATGCGCAGGCATAAAATTCAAAGATTGACAGAAAATCAGTATGAACAATCGAAACTAATAGGCGCTATGGTTGATCTGGACCGGAGTTGTTGATTGAAAACCACAACTAGCAACTGCAGCGGTTCTTGCACGAACGGAATATATCGTACTTTGGATTCATTTTCTTATCAGTCAGAGAAAGGGCGATGAAAAATGCTGAAATTTTCAAAAGAAGATTAGTAAACTCACTAGATACCGAATGGTTAGGATGAAGTTCATAGCTAGCGGCGCTCGAGAATAAAGTTCACCTCTGAGGGATAGGCCACTTTATGAAGAGACCAAGCAGGCTTTTCATTGCGAATTATGTACGTTTTGGAACGTCAAATGCGTCACTGCATTCAGCGTTAGGTTCACATACTCAGACAAACTAAGTGACCGCTTGATAAGTTTACTTAAACTTTCCTCCTTTGACGAAGTGCTACACGTTGCGTGCAATAAAACCCGACGTGGCACATCGGATTTTGAGGATTCAGCTTGGGAAACAAAACCCCAGGAATGTGGGGTGCAATGACCTGGCATATTCACTCTATATCGATGATGCTCGCTGTTTACCAGACAGTCTGGTGCTCGTCATACTTAATATCCTCATCAACTTGATACACAGGACTGATATTATGATCACGCCTCTGTGTTCTACAGCAATCACTTGTGAAAGTTTAACCAGTTACACAGACGAGACATTGATACCGGATGTTGTGCACCGATATACAGTATATTGAAGGCCGGGCTGAATTCAGTCACTCAAACAAAACGAATAATAGTGAAACGTTCAGGCACGTGCATGCTACTTTCCGGATTAGGCCTGGCTTATGCTCGGCTATGGAATTCAGTCAGAGGCTTTATCGGTACAGAATGCTTACGGCACTTCAGTGTGTTTTCAACGCATATGACACCGGCTAGTTTTCAATATACATCGATTATCTTACCACCTTCAGCGAGTCCCGTCAACACTATCAAATGAAAATGCTTTGGTTAATAGGGTCGTGAAGTCGATCACCGACGTATGATAACTTTGTCTGTTCACCTCAGATTAGCCCGATGTCCGACCTGCTTGTAGGCAGTTGAGCTATTCCTTGTGTCTCTCACAAAATCCTTGTGCAGGACCCCATACCAGTGCCCAGTACCTAATAAGATATAAATGTTCAAACCCTGAGGCTCATAGAAAACGCTGGCCTTTCTGTGCCAACAAAAGCCTGCTGGGTTAACCCTTCACGGCTTGTATTCCTCCAAGATATACTGAGCTTTCTGACACACCCCAGCGCCTCGTCACTTTTTGCCCGACTTTTGTCGGAAAAGACATTCTGGGTCTTTATAGGAATCACCATTCACAGCTGTAAAGCGAGAAACGTGAGTCAGCCTATTGTATTCTTATATGACAATCGAACTTTACCAGATCCTAAAATACTGGGGACTGTGCGAGAGGATTCAAACCACGGGATTACCCAAGTTTTTTCAAAGTGTTTGGAACTTTAAGCATCACCATTTCATGGTTTCAAACGGTCACATTCGGCTTCCAAGAACAGTCAACTGATTAGATCAACATGGAAAATGGGACACCAAGCAACTGCAGGATAGATCTTTGGGGAAATTTCTTCGAATTGATGTAGAGTAGGTTGCCTGAGAGATTTCATGGCTGCCTCAAAAAACACAGAACAGTCACTCTAATGCCGGTAAACTAGGCTTGATCAGGTGGTCCTTGATCTGTTCACCGAGTTTGGTAGTCAGCTTCAAACACATCAATGCCGGTAAACTAGGCTTGATCAGGTGGTCCTTGATCTGTTCACCGAGCTTGGCAATCAGCTTGCAAACACATCGTCACCAATTGAGGTAACATCATCAGACCAGGATGGGAATACACGATGCAGATAATGAGGCAGAGGATCGGATAGGCTATCTAAACTCCAGTTTAATCCACTGTGGTCCAAATTGTGTATGATAAACAGCTGTTCTGGCCTTCCACTAAAAGATGCATAAAGGTGATAGAGATTTTTGTGGTATTTGTGACTGAAAAAGATGAAACTCACTCTACTTGAGAAGAAGAATAGTCGCTCCACAAAAATCATTAAAATAAAAGGAGAAACTAACTGTCGGAATGGATCTGTGTACGCTTTGTGCACAGCTGCTTCACCATAGTTACTCTGAGTTCCTAATCTTAAGCTATACTGTTACTGAACCGCAGTGGACGAAGGCAGGTGAATTTACTATTCTAGTACAAAATTATATGCATTTTCAAAGCATAGAAAAATTTTCCAGAACTCTCAAAGGAAGTGAAAACATTCACCAGTTACCGCATGTTCCGAAACATACACCCCATCATATCGTTGGCAATGATACTTATCTTCTATCACGGAACTGTCTCCCATCGCGTAGAAGCAAGACAATGTGCTGCGGATTCAGTGAATATCCATATTCAAGATTTACTCTAATTATTCGTTTATTGCCCCAAATGCAACGAATGACTGTGTGTGCTAGTTGTGGTTGGCACTTTTTGTGCAGATTAAGGTAAATACATCCAACTACCGTTTGCGTGTTTGTACGATGTTTATCGGGTTGCAAACAAAACTGTGCCCTCCAAGGGGACCGACCGAAGAGATCGGCTAAAACTAACGCTTCTGTGAGGCGATCCGTCCTGATTGACTACAACTGACTGGAAATGAACAGATTCAACAAGAGTCGAATCTCGTTTTCTGTATTTCTTGCGCATTCTATTCAAAATCTTGATTACAAGTTGACTATAAGTTGCAATGTGGCTCCAAATACAAACTGTTACAGATCTGTATGAAACAGATATTACAGTCACTGATCAATGAAGCGTAAGTCGGGACAATTGGCTACAAGCCACCAACACTTTGCCATACAAGTCATATAAACGCAATGATGTAAAGAATTCTGAATATGATCTTGACCAGGGACCAGAAAACGCTAAGTAAATTTGGGTGGCCTCAAAAAAACGAGGAAGTTTTAGTAATTTATTCCGGTAGTTCAAATTTAGCTCATTAAAACAGCATTACGCCCCCTCTAGCTGAGAGTTTGTTTTGGTTTCCTGAAACAAAGCCTGTCAACTCTGTAATGGTATATCTGCAAGCCCATTCTACATCATGCGATCCTGGCAAGATGGGTTACAAAGTTAATGTTGCTTGAAAAGCGATCTGTGTGGCCCAGGCCAATAGATGATGTTTTCATGATCTAAAAGTATAAAACAGGGCGAAATGGCTCAAGTGGTTCGAGAGCAAATTTACTGACCGGAAGATTAGAACCCCACCTCCGCTTCCCGACTTTCCCCGTCTAGGCTTGGGCAACCTGCCAGTATCTCAGCCCTCGTGCTTTCTTCGGGTAGTTTGGCAGCTGGGCATCGGAACAATGTTACAGCTGAGTGATTTTTTTGTTTTTTGAATATATAACAAGATTAAGCGAACCACCAGAAGCCTTCCCTGCTTGAGATAGCCTTCCCGAAGAAAGACCAAAGAGTGCATAGCTATCCACTAAAGAATTGCGCCGCTCATTTTCGAGATGCAACCAAATGTTGCAGAGGAACTGACCTGTAACGTTGTGGATTAAGAATAAATGGCTAAAAATTATACCGACCTTCCCGGAGTCAATTTACAACCGGGTTATGTTATGACAGTTCCTGTTAGCTTCGACATCTTGTCACGAAACAGAACCCAGTTAATTTACCTATCTATTCATACACTTTTCTCAGGATGATAATCGTTAGAAGCCGGTGATCGTCTGTTTCGACCGTTAAGTAGTAAAAAACAACAGAAGATTCCTGGCCTCATGGAGAGGGTAAGACAAGAAATTAAGTTACCTGAGTTCATCAGGAGACTGATGAATGTGCTGATACTATTTCGTACTACTGACGTCACGCCAGACACATCTATGATTAAGAAGAGAGTTATCATTTCAGCAAAGACCACGTTATTAAGAAGGAAATCAAATCACGCTATAGACTGACTGATCCGTGACAGTGATGCCATCTTGTCGCTTGCAGAAGGGTTGAAGTAATAACCATGCAATTTCTCACTGATACAAAATTCAACGTGTCGTCCAATTTCCGCTGTTTACGTTATTGCAGAGTGAAGTGATACAAGCCATCACGGTCACCAGGTTCTCATCAGCCTTGACTACCTTGTACGCCTACAGTGAAACAGACAATCTGGCTTGAAATAAATAGATCCGCAACAAACAGCATTTTTACCGGAACTACCATCTCACCTGAGAAGTGAACCAGTTTGACACGATGTTTCAGGTTCACCGTTTTTGAGAACTAACCCAGGAGTCTGGTGGGTGGTTTCCTTTAACGTGATTGGCAAACCTGCGTAAAACTGAACGTTTTAGAAACCGGCCGATGATATCGATTAGCTAGGGTAGTTTCCCGGTACCTAGCTGCCTTGTTCTATCACGTGTCTGTGTGTGAGTACTTCAACACTGCTGTAGAAAGAAAGCGTTCAGCTGTAGCACCCTTCCGGTGCCTAGCTGCCATGCCACCCGAAGGAAGCACGAGGGCTAGGATACTGCCAAGTTGCCCAAGCCTAGACAGGGGAAGTCCAGTGGCGGAGGGCGGTTCGTACCACTACCACGAACCTTCCGGTCAGTAAATTCGCGCTCTTACCACTTGGGCCATCTCGCCCCACTGAGTCTCGAGGTTATTTTCAGTACGCCTCAGACCATTCGCATTAATTTCTTCCTACTTCTCGATAATTCAGGGGCGGACAGATGTCTGGCTACCAGGCTTTTTTGTTGTTATCCTTCGATTTTAGTTGGAGCTAAATTTGGGGTAGAAAATTACCATGTCCCAATTAGCCAAGCTTACAAAACTGGAGTGTTTATTTAATGAATACTGAAACTGGTGTCACAGAAAAAGCATGCTTACGACAGTTTTGATGGATAGCTCCCGGTGCTTTTGCCGACTTGAAGGGCTGAACGGACCAGCGTCTTTATGTCGTTTTATTTTGACGACCCTAAAACAGATTATTCCAGTTCCTGGAACAGTTTTCTCCTATGTCATTGACGTGATTTGCGAGAGACAGCAGAGTTTGTCAAAAAGTAGACTCCACCAAGCAAACACGTCCATTCACCGTTAATAACTGCAATTTGGCATTGTCATGGGTGGCTGGGAATATGCGTATAAATCACCGGTGATTGGTCATGAAAGACACCTGGCGAAAGTCACAATAATAGGAGATTTCCGATTATACAAAACATCGGGCCTACAGAAGTCATTATGGTTCACTGAGTTCACAGCCGGACGCACCCACACTGAGTATTAAACCGCCAAAAGACGGAATTAGTACTGAATGAATCCAAAACACGTTTATATGAAACGTTAAGAAGCACCAAGAACGAAAACCATCCAAACTACCACGAAACACAGCTTTCTGTTCTTTATCTGCTACTCGCCTTCCAGGATGGGGACCGCGTGATCATCACTGTGCCTGGTTGAAGACACTACAAGATAAGGATGCCAACCGATGTCAATGGCGATCTTGTTGTCAATTTCTATCCAGATTGCCTGAGTGAGCGTCTGGAGGTGAAGGCACCTCGGAATGAAAGCTAGCACTAAGCCCCTTCTCCGTCCACCTTTACCCTTTTCTTTACAATAGGGCTTTCAAATAAATCTTGGTTGTACGGGAATGAAGCATCGGTGTTGAACACTGATGTCATGCTGCCGATGATGATGATGCGTGTTTTGCTCCTCAGGCATACCAGGGGATAAACATCCGAAAAGCACTGAAAGCAAGCGAACAACTTACCAACCAGACAGACGCAACCACAGCCGGTAAACTGCATAACGTAGGCTCCTTTCGAAGAAACTAGCGTATTGACAATAGAGCAGGTGACACTTCCAAATGCCTGTTAATATGGGAAATGGGATGCCCAAGTAAGGTTTTGTTAATGGGGGTCTACAGCTGAAAATTGCATTTGGTGAACAGCAAACACTCACAAATGCACTGAAAACAAGACCATAGTTGATAGCCATTCGTTCGGGTCCGAAGAGAGTTCCTGTGGCGGTTGGCATAATGGCGAACACACCACTAAGGGAGATGAAGAGCAGACAAACCCACACAGCGTAGAAACCCTTAAGGACGCTCCCCTCTAAATAGCGCAGATGGGGGAAGGTAAATAGGATAGTTGACCAGGCCACCAACATTGTGCAAAGTGGAATCTGAAGAAAAAATAGAGATGTGACACCAGCTGTCAACATGTGCACGTAAAAAAACACGCCAAGTAGTTGGAAATGATGGTCATCAAACCCTTATGAAGGTGTTCGACATATAATCAACTTGACTGGTGATTCCAACGAGTGTAAACGATGTCTTACCTTGAAGGAGACTTTGTCCACAAAAGCTCCCCACATGACGCGACCACCAGCATTGAAGAGTGCCGATATTGTTGCGACAATGGACAGGAAGAAGTCATCGGAAATGTAGGCTTGTCCAAAGTACTGTAACATAAATGAATTGAAACATTCTTTACCGGTGAGCATTTGGGGCCGAAAGCAACAACACAGTTATGTAACAATTCATGCATTTTCAACTCAACCGACCTTGTACGCAGATGTGATTATTGTAATCGGGATGATGTTGCAGAACATGACGACCCACATGCGATAGAAGTCGCAGCGTCGTAGGACTTGAGCTGGAGTCAGGTTTTCGTTCCTAGAAAAGTTCAAAAGACTACCGTTGGTAAGAAATCAGGCACAATATCAACGACCAAACATGGAGCAAGAGGAAACCAACATAGAACTGAATGAGATTGACAGCTGTAATGAATGTGAAAACCATTGGCCTGATAACACCTGTGTGGACGAAACACTGAGGGACAAACATGCATCACATAGAAACAGGCGCAACTCTCACTCTGGAGGTTGTCTTTCCGGAGCCGTCGTCGACCAAGGTTCTTTCACTGATCCTGTGCTGCTTAGGCTGCGGTAGATACAATGCAACAAAGAGGTTATGCTGTGGAAGACCAGGTGAGCTAGCAAGCTGGAAGTATAAACCAAATAGACCACATCTGTCCATAATACGCTCTCCAGTATAAGGCATTAGTTCCCAGTGGGGCAGTGCAGAGTAGAACGTGACAATCAGGAGTATGATGACGGAATGACTCTCTGCTCCGCTGCTGAGTTCCAAAACCTTACACCTTTTGAGTACCTCTCTTAGTCATTGTTTTCACCATACTCTTTAAAAATAAGTTTAGACTGTAAAGGCAAGACTAACGACACTTAGAATGGCAATGAAATAACATCATTTTCGTCCCCAAATTTGTTGTTAGCAAGGCCTGACGAGCCTTCACTGCTGTTCAATCATAATTAAAGTGGTCTTATGCGAAATACGGTAATTCGATCAGAAATTCCCTTTATCCATTCAACTCGTTGGTATTCTCCAATTCTCTTATAGCGTTCTTATCTGGAATGCCAAATGCTCCATACCACCAACAACATACGGCCTACCATAGTCCTGGGTTGTCCTGCATTCCAAAAGCTCAGTTCGTTTGAGCGCTGCTGGATGAGGTCATATCAATATACGGAACTTCCCATCTCTAGGCGTCAGACCGTAGCAACCCAGAAAAAGGCACAAATGCCTTACAGTGTTTGGAGTAATCCAACTGAGAACGAGTTCGTGGACAAGAATGGCACAAAGCAATTCGACAAGTTTTATATCTTCGTAAACCAGGTAGACGGACTAACCGTCATCAGCGCTAGGCAACTACGGTTTTCGCAGGTACCAAATGAATGTGCTTCATGCTTACGTACGTACGGAGTTTCACTTCCTCAGTGATGCTGAGCGCCACTGGTGTTAGATTCTCTTAGCTCAGCATCACGTACAACACCAAAACAGGCATTTACTCGAAAGTACACCAGAGACGATGTCAATGAGATGAAGCTGCCTGAATGTTTCTTTGTTGGTTCACGACCGAGCTCACTCAGGATTCGATTTTACAAATGTGCGGATATTGAAAACTGGGAACTGGAGATAACTTTTCTAGCCGGATGATAATTCAGTTCCAACAGACACTGTAAACAAGAATATCCCAATTTCAAAAAAAGAATGCTAGGAGACTAAGCATTATGTCAAGATGCACGAGGAAGGGCATGAGAAGAGTCTTACTCACATGGTCTGCTTTGTATCACTGTCACCGGTAGTCTGGAAAACAGACAAGAGCAACTTCTTTGCTATTCGTTACACCGATATTAAAAATTCTACTAAAGATACGGTGTTGCGAGATACACGAAACATCATTATGGTGATGAACTTACATTTTCGGGTCCGGTCAGACGTTTCTTCTCCTCTCGCAACTCATGTCGGTCTTCTTTCTCAGCCTGTGTTGGGCAAAAAAATACATCGGATGTTTTTCTCAGATTGATTAGGGAGCAAAATGGAGGATGAACGGTGATTGGGTAGAAATGCTTGCATGTGTGACTGGACCCGCTTAATTTGACAAGATTGCGGTTGCCCTTGTATGCTTAGTCGGTTTATCCTAGGCAGGACAGAATTTAAGAATTAGACCTCTTATTTGGCTTTTCGTTGTAGGCGGTGCCTTGGAGTTCCAACATAGTGTATCACACCTAAGTATTTACATAAATTTTTCGTCAAGCTTTTCTATGTTGTTACCACGCACAAGGCGTTTGTTTGTGGTTCCTTATAAAACTGACTGTTGAAACCTCAACAGCATCAGTGGATCAGGATCTAATGAGTTTTTCAGTAAAAATAGACTTTGACGCGATCGGTTTAGAGAGGTACTACGGGGCAACAGTGCCGCCCTGGCTGGACAAGCCGACATTGCTGATATGGGTGTCTCATTGTTTGAGTTAGAACGGTTGAGTTGTTTATCAAGTTGGTGTGCCCAAACCATTCAGGTAGTTGCTAATACATTGATATGGAAGGAATGATTCTCATGTATTTGCGTTCTCTGCGAATGTTCTGCGGACTGTTGTTCCGTGTGCGTAGAAACATGCATGTGTTTATGCTGTACACGACTCACATTGTCTTTCAAGGAAGTGTAATCTTCCAAACTTATCAGATGCCATACCAAAAATCTGATCTGGGCGTCCGTGTTTTGTCTTCGTTGGCATCTTGTCTTCATTTGTTTCTTAACGGCTTAACTGCGTTCTATTGATTTGCATAACTTTTGTTGTGTTTCACTCAGTTCCACTACATTGGAATTTCTTTTATTGTGTGTACTGTACGTGTCTGCGAGTGAGTCACAATAGTACTGGACATTCCAAACTTCCCAGCGATTGTGGAAGTGGAGGTCCATAAGCACTGTTATATGGATCAGTGTGATTGCTGACTAGCGATAGTTAAGTGTCTGTCCATGGTACTCCTTATGGTTGGTGCAAACCACTAGGCATATAGTATGGGTTTGAACCTTTGTTTGCCTTCACTTGATTTGAGGGTTACGGGCCACTGACTGGTCATGCTGATAGCTCTTGGACCCTCCCTGTAGCTTCACACTCGACGTCACATCGGTTGCTAGGCCTTCAGTTAGTTTCACACGCAGCTCGGTGTGAACTGCACGCAGCTTTACTTATCGCTCCAAGAGGCCCATTCGACGAAGTTCGACAGGACAAGATAATTAGAAAACGCATGCCACAAACCACGTCGTTCTAAGCCCGTTCACTGACAACGGACGTGTTAAGTGGATGAATGCATCCGTTTGACAGTGAAAATCAAAGCGAATACGAGACTACCCCTCACTTGATTGACGCCGGTTCGCACGTAGGCACAATAACAAACCCTGTTCACCGAAGTTGGAGCTTGGTAAGACTTTGCTTAATTAACTGTGTCCAATCAGAATGAAACCTTATCAACCAGAGCATATCCAGCGTGTGGTGTGTTGAAAACGCTATCAGGTAAACTCTGATAAATTCAAGCACATAAATGTACCATGCCTTTTGATTGCAGGTCAGTACCTGGATTATGCAAAAAGGCGAAAACACCTGTTGAACGCATTTTCAGCATTCTATCTGATGTACAAATTTTTTTCATGCAGTGAACAAGCTTCAACCACAATGTCGAGCGAAAACCCATGGTAAAGAAACTTGGGATTCATTATGATACGGGATCGTGTGTTTCGTTTAAACGATTCCGGTTCCTATGTCTATTTAATGCTTGTAAATTGACGGAGCCAAGGGACGGAAACAGCGTTACAACTACATTTACTGATGTAACGGTGATACTACTGATGGGGAGTACGCGAGTAGTATGCATTGTTCGTACAATTTCGCTTTGCGTCTTTTGAAAAGGGGAGATTTGTTGCGGAATTCGTGGAGTCACTTTGTAACATTTGCTTGGATTTGAGCGAGGAATGAATCTCCAGGAAAGTTCAAGGAGACTCGTTCAGGAGAAGATGGATGACCAGTTATTGTAAATAACATGCAAATTAGAGTTTTGCTTCCCTGTCCAATGGTCTGTAACCGGTCAGCTGGCATTTCCCGATAAATCACTCCTCTTTGAGGGCCTCCTTCCTTTCACCGATAATCACAAACAATAGTGTGGATAAGCTGAAGCGACTAATGTAACCTCTCTATTTAATACTTCGCTTAGATTTAAAGAAGCTCTATAAACCTGGGTCGAAAACGTACTGTCTACGCTAAAATTCAAGCCACGTCACAAAAAATTAATGGCTGCCAAAAAGGTAGACAGCTATTGATTGGCTGCGTGGAGTGAGGTAGAAAAGCTCCCACCAAGCGAAAGAAAAATTGCCCCACTGTAGAGTGAATGGTGTCATCACGTGATCCAAAACTAGCATAACTAACAATTCTCAACTGCGGAGATTGTCTGCATAACCGGTTGTTGTCCTGTTTGCTGAGCTAGACAACCTCGTTGCAACCAAACTGTCTAATTGGTAACAAACGACAGTCGTACGTTTAGAGGTAGACAGAACATAGGTTCTGCAACATAAGCCACAACGAATTAGGTATGTATAATGTCACACTCAAGTTTTGATGGGCGCACACACCCGTCTCATTGTCGGCGATCGTAATGCCGCCAAGGTATGGCAGGAATCGTGGCCATCTGTTTGCGAAATAAATAGACGACAATCAGAGGAGCCATGTGCATTAGGCGTTTGATGGCTGGTCACAGTATGGTTTGGCTCATTACTTTTGCTCAAATGAATGCTCACATTCGAAGTGCTCCAGCCCTTCATTCAGTCCACTCACATAAGCTTCGGCGCAACTACAAGTGAATTACCATATAAATTAGGTGACCAACGTACTAATTAAGGCATTATAACCAGCGAAGTTTGCGAATTCACGATTCGTATCTGTACTATTACTTGTACTACTAACTACTACAAGTACAGCTACTACGCCCTGGCAAAGAAGCTGCGACCTGGCGCCATGACCTGCATAAACAACTGTTTAGGCAAGTGGAACCTGTGATCAACCTCCTTTTACCCTGCTACGACTGACATTGAAGCAAGTTTACCCTGCAGGTATTTTTGACCCACCAAGTTCGCGGCTTGATGACCATCACGCATCGTATGGAATTCAATGGCCTATGTGTTAATCTTAAAATTTGTGCATTACCTTGTGCTGAACCCACCTCCGAATATACGTAAGCTGGTGACAGGACAAACAAAACAGGTAGATGCAGTGTGCTATTTTATTCGCTCCCTTTAACTTGGTTTATTCACAAAGTTATTTGAGAAGAATGATTTTAAACAGCATTTGCTTTTCATCACAGAGGGTTTAGTTCCCCGGCTGAAAAAGCAACCATATAAATTAAGTTTGTTTCTCATGGAGGAAGCTACTCATAAGGTTTCTAAAAACTCTTCGACAGCCCACGAACAGTTTCACCCTTTTTGGGGCTCATCAGGTAGGCGCACTCCCCGAGTTTCCGTCAACCGTATGTTCTACTTGTTTGTTTGTTTCTGTTTACCTGACGTGCAAAGAGAGTATCGAAAAATGTCCAATACGGCATCCAATCCAACCAAGCACCCCGTTTCACCGGATCAGTCAACCTAACATATAGCAGTGAGATTTAGTATGTGGACACAAGAAAACCACATCCACACTATCTCCAAACGTTGAAGTAATATAGATTTGACACGAGTGAGTGGTGAAATGATGAACTGCATTTCCCAGTGCACAAAACAGACATCTCATCTGTTCTGTTGGTGACGAATTAAGGGGAACATGGGGGAACAGCGTTCCAGCCACCCATACATGAAACCAACGGTACGAAAGTCTCAGGGCGTAATGAGTACAGCTGACCCATAGCGTCTAGGGGGAACAAGGAAACTCGAGCAAATGAGGTAAATTCCAAAAGGAAAGTTCGGAAAAGCCAGTTTGCTACACTTACATTTCCTACATTTCCTATAATCATGCAACCCAAAAACGATCACATAGTGGTAAGTGACCCGAGTACAACGTCGCATCGCATGTGAAACTCGCGAAGAAGGTATAGAGTCTATTTTCAAATATTAGGTTGCTTATAGTCGGAAGGTGCTTGGAATACTAACATCTTACATCCAGTTCCACTCTAATATCGCTATTCGAAGCAGCGGTCATTCTGACCGTTGATTCAGGTCTCGTCGCTCAAATCAACTTTGAATTCGTTAGGAATTAGACTAATCGTCTGCAAACCAGCATCTAGAGGAAACAAGCTTGACGTATGAGATCAGCACATGCATTTAGTCTATCGTCAGATTCCCTCGAAGAGGGGATAATTATTAAGCTAGCCTAGTTTTGAATATTGATTGTACTGAATAGAGACAAATAACCGGTAAGAACACAGTCTGGGAGAACGACTTCTGAACTTAACCAGGTGTGTGAAGTGATTTTTTTTCACTACAAAAGTTTATCGTCCGATGCACTCGGCTAATCATTGAATGCTCCGTTCTGTTGACTGCTTTGCGTACCACTCCTGTTGGCAAGTCAAGTCAAACGGTTTTACGTAGTACATTTTGTGCATACTCACAATTAAACCCGAAAAGAATGAGGGATATTCGGTGTGTATAAAATTAACTGCAACCATTGCGCTAAGATTTAAATAGGACCAACTGCCAGGGAATTGCACATCAGAATTGGTGAGCATAAAAGAAGGATTAACAAACCGCCAAGGAATACAGAAGAATACAAAACGCTGGTCAAAGACTCAGCGATGGCGGTACATGCCATAGACACGGGACATAGAATAGATCTGGAGCATGTGGAAGTCTTAAGACGGGGACTGCGATTCACACCACAGCGGCTGATAGCTGAGGCGGTGGAAATTACTAAACATCACAGAGTGAATAGAATCGAGGGTGTGGGGCTAGCCAACGTATGGAAAGCGGTCGTAGATAAGCCGAGTTGACACGTGACGGTGTGGTTGTCAATCCACCGGGGGGTGGGGTTGGGAACCCCAACCGACAAAAAAGTCACAGCATCCCTCTCACACAACTAACTTAGCACTGGCTCACCCACACAGACTGACAGAAGGTTCAAAGGAAGTTCAAGAGGAACCCATCAAATAAACCGAACCAGCAGAACTAGACCCTAGGCTGGACCCAAACACATCTAGGTTTCCCCACCGACCCAACACTTGTTCAACCACTCTAACACACTAAAATCCCTCGGCCGACACCCAACAGAGATTTAGCTTGACTTAACTGATTGGTTCTCCTTCCGCCTTAAATCTCGACCAACCTCGGAACCTAGTCACTTGGCCTGACGAAGCTTTTGTGTCAAAACCGAAACGTTGCCCAGCAATAAATCTACCGATTGTCACCAAACTTTTCCGAAAATGATGGATATTCAGCCTTACGAGACGAGGATGATCTTTATGTTTCTACCTATACATAAGCCATTCTAGGTGCTTCCACGCAATACTATCACCTAGATATTGACGTAAACATTCTCAGTAAGGGTTATCTCAGAGGTACACTGTCTCTATATCGATTAGTCCAGCATAGTTAACAAAAACTCATCCACTCGAAATGCACACCCAATGGGAGCAAATGGCTCAAGTATCTTGACACCAATGAATTAGAGTCAAAAGACTTGCATTTTTTTCAAAATATACAACTTCTTGTAGGCCGTACCCGTTGCAGAGCCACACACCCTGATTGGCAGCTATACTTAACAGTTGGTGAGGTGCATTAAAGACCAACCACCTGGTAACCGTTGAATGCTGCAATCGCTGAGGTGATTTCCCACAAAGTACAACAAATTTTCCGATACCTCCGGGAAGAGTCGACCCTTGTGACGGAGAATAGCGCCGCAAGTAGCACAGATTGACGAATTCAGTGCTGGCTCTACTACTAGTGAGAATAACGGGGTTGTAAAGCGCCGTTAAAAATCCCAGTTTATTTATACAAGAAGCTTTTAAGTTAGTCATGAAACAAGACCTCAGCGGGATCGTTCTGATTAAATTTCTGGGGTAGGTAATGCTTTTCCCCTCATAACAGTGTGGTGTATTTTTTTCTAATGGAAAAAGTCCACGTAAATAGTTGATTGAGACGCTTTTCAAATGTTGGGCTCACTCAGGTTCAGGTAATTCTACAACGGACTGATCCACCGCTCCTTCTCAAGAGCCTACTGCAAATCATCTCCAGCGTTAGCGCGATAAGCAGGCATGGAGGCTTCAAAGTTGAAACATGGTGCGCATATATAGAAACAGAACGTCTTTCAAAGTTCCGGCAAATCTCACTCATTTTCAAAGGCCCCTTCTAAATTTAGGAGCAATGCTGATGGAAAAATTGAAAACTTCAGCTCTCCTGCTGACGAGTACATGTTGATACCAAGATGAAAGTGCTGAGGATATTGATTTTGGGAATGACAAATGACATGTAAGACAATTCAGCACCATATTGTGCATATTGTGGTAACCAGGTAGACTACAGTCTTACTGAAATCCAGCTACTCCACGCAGGAACTTAGTTGAACTCAACATTGATTCACAGGACAAGCGATCAATGCAAGATCGAAAAAGTTCGGAGTTCCCACTTACGTGATTACATGAAACAGAAAACAACTCAAAAGCATCTTAGTTATGCTTTGGGAGAGCATGATAGATGATTACAACACCACTGACAGATGTTCTGATTCCAGCTTGAGTGCCAGTTGGTGAACAGAAAACTCCAAGATAGTCTGATAACTCACGGGTCGTGGCCTCGAACGTAGAAGGATAAAGCCAATTATTTGAAGCCCCAGAAGTAATCCTCCAAGAAGCAAAAACACGTTTGGCACACGATCCAACAATTCTGGGTCCGTAAACTCTCTAAATTGGGTAGGAAATGGCGAGATTTCGTAAATATCCATTTGCTTAAAGCGGATATCCATGCATCAGAACCAGGAAGAAAACATAGTCCTCGCTGCAATAATGAACAGTTCGTTACCTGTGTGGTTCTCCACGTTCGAGATCCAAAAAACAGAACAACTAACGATCCCTTTGTGTGGAACAAAACGAGGTCTGTACATTGAGGCACACAAGGCTGATTTACCAGCAACAGGTAGGTCATTGTGAAATACTACCTAATTACTCCATGATCAGGAAAATTCCTACAATCATGCGATCAATAATGTTGACTAAATGGTTCACATGGAAACGAATCCAAATTACTGGATAAGTGAATGAATCTATGTGGCTTACTAATAACCAGTCTGCAAGTTCACTTCTGAACCGTCAGAAAGATGGCAGAACAATACTCTCACACAATGCGAAATTCACCCACCATAAACGGTTTTATGATAGCCGTGGTGAGGAATGAAGTGGAAAACCCAATGCCTCTTGAGCCGTTTTCAGAAACATTGGCGTTCACAATAAGTTACCATTAGCCGTAGCTCCTTGGTATACGTCAGCATTTTACTCAGTTGATCAGAATCGAAAATTGATGGGGTACCGTCAGTATTGTTCGCCTGACACACTTGATTTTATGACCCCAGTCGAAAATTTTAACGGCGTTTAGTTGCACTCTTGATAAATGAGAATATGAGACTATAAATTATGTGCGGACACATTTGTGCTATGGGGCAGTCAGTTCTATTATTTTATGTCGCACCATGGGAACCCGGAGTCTCCCATAGGAGGTAAGAGTGGCGAATAAAGTGAAAGTCTTTCGGGGTTTCATCAATAAATCAGCATGCTAGTATGCTGCTTTTTGATTTTTTTTTAACTGCTTCCCCCGAAATGACCTAAAGCGGAACTCTCTGGCTTCCCAGTGTTCCAAAAGGTTCGAAATAGCTATACTCACGTACAAATATTGCCCGATGAAACGCTGTGCGCTCAGAGCTAGACTCACAGTCGTTAAGTTAAGTTAGTTGGATATGAATTTGTAAGTTATAGAATGGATTGATCCCCCAATCACCTACATAACCAACGGTCTGATCCTAGGACGAATTAACAATCCTCACTCCAGTAATAAAAGCTTCCAAACTCTGCCGCCTTTTCGTATTAAATTAATAATACAATAAAATGTAGAGGGTCATTCCGAATTTCCACTGTAACCTTCCCCTATTGGTTGGGTCTGAATCCTTCAATACCACACTGACGGGAACAGCCCAACAGAATGAACATCAGACAGACAGACACACTGGAAAATCGGTAGTGTTGAGATATTGGTAGCTCGTGTGCATTGGTTGGCAATCGATCAGGTGTTTGTTGATCTATTCACCTCTAATATCTCCTCAAACGGTGACGAAAAGTTTGCTAATCAATTTCCAAGCTCAGCGAAAAGATCAGCGGCCACCTAATCAATTGCCAACACTGGAACATCATTTGACAAAGCTATCTGAAAGTGTAGTTCTACTCTCCTCTATGATAGGATCAAGAAGGCAGTGAGATTTTCATAAAGGGAACAAGGTTGCTGAAAACTCTCCAACAGCCCTCGACCGGTTTCGCCTTTCTTAGGGCTCATCAAGTAGGCGCAGTCCCCGGGTTTTCGTTAATCTTATGTTCTACTTGAAACCAAATTGCACGAAATTAGCGAATACACAGTCATTTGCAAACTAATTTGTTTTTTTCGAGACTCACCTGGAACCCGGCTAAATCTCTCGTTTGTGATGTTTTCAGGCAACTGAATGTGCTGCATCAGGCCATCTTATTTTTTAGTCGCTACGATATTCGAGATATCGCGACACATGTAAATATTTGTGATGTACTACTCATGAGGTTGCTCAAAATCCGTCGACAGCCCACGACCAGTGAGATGTTTTCTCGAGGCAACCAATCACCAATAGCCAAACCGCACATTGTTCGTTAAAACATACAAATTCCTCACTCAGCTACCAGTTTCGAATGATCAGCGACGAGTTTTAAACCAATTTTTCACTCTCTTGCTTCTATTCCTCAAAAGAATCCTGCTTTGACCACGTAAAGCCACTCAACTTGTACTTTTAAATTACAGTCCTTGGGACGTGAGGAATAGGGACATTTCTGTGCCCAGGTTTTGCTTCACTCCACGTTGTTGTTTTTCACACTATTCGCTAACAAATGCACACATACGTTTTCGGTAACGTTACGTTCAAACGAAAGCCAAACATTTAATTCAAAACGCTGCGCAAAAGGAATAATTGCCAGGGTTTGGTTTGATCTGTTTGTCTTCTAAGCGTGTATGACGATTTATAGCCATGCTTCTCTTCATTAGCTGCGTGATGTGACAAAGTACACTTGTCAAGTTCGACCGCCCCATTCACTCAACTTCACTTACACACCAATGAACAACGCAGCGCGATAAAAAAAGCCTGCGGTAACTCGGGATCGTAACAAAATAACGCACTCCGATTCGCCAACAGAGCCTGGGCTGACTACCTTATCTGACTTGATAAGCATTCAACAGTCATTCATTGGAGAACTTTAGCAAGTCATCCAACCAGAGGCCTTGCCAAATCACTGGAAGAAAACTACAACCAACCTACATATGCATTTTTTACAAGATATCACAATTTGAACATAGCAGTTATTAAAGTACTTGGGTGTCTCATTGAAGACCGCGCTTGAATCTGACAGACTCACCGGGTTACATTATCCACCTTCACGTTTTTCGGATTGATGAACGCCGTTTGAATAGGAGTGAAGATCAGCGCACCAAGACCGAACCCACCGACTATAAGTCCGCTAACAATACCTCTACGCTGGGGGAACCACTGGGCATTAAATAGAAGGGGAAATTAAATGCAGGCGTACTGGCATCATGTAATTACCATCATCGAGTTGTACTCATGAGCTCAGGATATTGGGAATATCATGTAAAATGTCTCAAATTTTTATGCTCAGCAACTTTTGCAGATAATCACAAAAACCCTATAGCAAATAGACCTGTAAACCTGTAGGTCAGACCCACGCGTACAACCATTTGATGGTAAAATTGTCAGACAATAGGCTATTTCGTTTTTTTTTTGGGAATCTGGATCGTCCCAACACATGTCAGCTTCAGGACTCCAGCTCTTATCCCAAATGATAGGGAGCAATCACATCTGACAACCGAAAGACTATTAAGTAAAAAAATTCGAGTTAACAGATCTATTATGTCTGATTTCGTTTCACATCGCTTTCCTTCTAGTTGTCATTGATTGAAAAGTGACATTAGGTGACACTAAGGACATAAGTGTTCCCGAAACCACTTTAAATAAGGCAGGTACTATGAGCCTGTTTCCGTGAACTTGGACTTGTCTACTAACCACTCACTACTTTGTCTTCGTTTGAGCTGTTTGGTTTATTGTCTTCAGATTGATAATCAAGTAAAAAAACACCATTCGCAGTGAAACAATAAATATATGACGAACCAATTCTAAGTCACACCTGCTGCAGTCGAACGTGACTAAACAATGTAGGTCCGTAGAATGGATGATTGTGTGTCTGAAATGGATAAAATTAACTCACCTGAATGGCATTCTGATGCGCTCATGCTTACTTATCAGAATGTCTTATCCGAATTTGTCTAGGTCTCCTTAAGACCGTTTTGAAATAAGATGTATAGATCTAGGCAAAGGCATGATCATATAGGATGTACGAACAAATGTACTCCCAGGAGGCAGCGATTGGAATGTCACGTGTCCTCATTTTTATTCGACGATACAGTGACTACTGTACTGACAGCTGATAACAGATATTTGGGCAGAGTTATTTGATGTCCTTCCGAAAGAATCTAACAATTTCCACATTACTTTTGGGGCGACTTATATCATATTCTTCATAACTTGGGGCTCAGGCCACTCATCTGGATTACTAACCTTACAACTAACCTCTGACTGAGACATTGAGTGCAATACATCTTGAATCACACCCATCCTTAACTAAAAAACATACACCAATCGTTGTTGAGTTCAGTGATGCACCTTGCGGTTTGCGGCACTACTATGCGCAAACCCTCTTACGAAAGTTCACCTGCCAAGCTCGAAAAATAGTATAAAGAATGCTCACCAGAAGCAATGAAGTCTTTATCCTGGCAACTTAGCTCACCATAGTCAAGCAGGCCAGTCAGCTTTCGCATCTTTTCAATGCTGACTAAAGTTAGGATATTAACAAAAGCCAAGTTCACCGAAATGTTTGGCCCCTTTTAAAGGTCAATGTTTTGTACGCCAGTGCAACACTGAATTTCATTGTGGCAAGACAGGTGTTTCCGTTAGAGCTAAGGGTCCTCATCAGAGTGTAGTTAATTAAATGGAAACCACTGCATTCGCCACACGACAGAAATCTCTGTTGCCAAGGTAACCAAAAGTTTTAAAGTAATGACTGTCCATTCAGCGACCGATGCGGGGTGGTCGCCGAACGATTTGACTAACAAAATAAATCACTGGGAAGAACTAATCTCAGCTATATGCTTTCAGCCGCCCTACTTATGATGGCAGCTCAAAATCAAAAGTAGACAAACACCTGTTCCCTGAAGAGGCTAAAACAATACTCCACTAGCTCAGCACTACCGTGCAAAACGAGAGGTGGTTTTCTGCTTGTTGAAAGTCAGCTACAGAAAAACTAATAAAATTACTGCTTGTGCATGCACAGACTTAGAATAATCTGACTGAACATGCATCAGGGCCTGTTGATTATTTCGGGATTAAAGTCAGTTGAACAGCTGAACTTACTGTTGTTGCCACTCCAAGTACTACCGCGTATCCAAACCCTAGTCCCGCTCCTTTGATCAGTGAATATGTGAAAATGACACCGATGAAACTCTTCTGGATAGTAAAATATGTGAGGAGGACGCCACCGCTGTAGGGAAAGGAAATCAATAAGTATCATATATTAGGTTTGTTTTGAGAAACACAGTGCACTAATACAAAAATGTGATACCCAGTTCTGAAAATAACCATCAATTTTCAACATCTCGGAGAAAACAGATGAACAAATGGAGTAGGTAAAACAACAGAAAACTATCTCTGTAATGATATTCAACTCAGTCATGTCGTGGCGGAATTCATCGTGATATCAGATCTCTCATGAGCAATTTCGAATCACATCAACGTCCAAATTTCACCTTATAATTCTGCTATTAGAAAGAACTATTCTGATTCTGTTGCACTTTCACTAAAAGTGATTAGCCCTATGTAGGATGACCCGTTATCCTGTTATTTAAGAACCCTGTGATGAATTCGCTGTTCATTTGGTACGTCATACTTTACCAACATCGAGGATAGTAGTCCAGTAGTAAATGATGCCAAATAAGTACCACACAACTGGTGAAGAGTTGGAATAAAAAGACAATGCATTTCTAGGGAAATCGACCAAGAACTAGACGTCCACATCGTAGAGCAGCTGGGAGACATATTACTCTGACCAACAAGTTAGAGGGAAGTGCCGTCAGGAGAAGTGACCCAGCTTCGTTTTTTAAAAAAGTACAATGATAAAAAAAGACTTGGCCAGAATTCAACAAGAAACGAACTACATAAACGTCACTGACATCGGTACTACGACACGATAGGATCCAAACCACTTGTAAGAAAATCCACTTGCACCACAAACACACAAAGATCTAAAAGTGCCCTACTTGACTGTAGCCGCCTTCGTTTTTCGATGTCAATAGTCGCACTATGTTTGAAAATCTGAGTTTAGTTCTGTTCTACCGTTAATCTGCAGTAAATTTACACATCATTAGGAGGCGTACTAATGCATTCATTTAAGGGTTTTGCAGAGGTTGTTGTTCTCAATCGAACCACATCTCAATATGGAGAGGACGAACGGACGGCAAGTCAGAATGCAATCGAGCCTGGTGAATATCTCATTAATCAAGCGCTCTCTTGTGACCGCTTATGGTGCGGGCTTACCGACTGAGAGGTTCATGGCTCAAATCCAAAATTTGGATCTCGACTTATCCTCTGTAGGCTTGAGCAGCATGGCAACATATCAGCCATCCTGATTTCTTCTGATGACACAGCAAGTTTGTATTATTAGGTAAAATCCACCTTGACGGTCTCTGCATATTTCCGCTGCTATCTGGAGGGTTTTTTTTACCTATTTCGTCCGTATACTTATTTCAAACCGTGAGAATGAAACTTAAAATTAAACCAAACGTGTTAACAGAACAACCAAGGTTGTGGGCTATATGAATTTGCTCGCTTCCGTAACAACGGGCTATGCTGATAGATGAGTCAGGTAAGGCGGTTAATGACGATAAAGTGACACAGTTGCTCGCTTGTAATTAATCCAACGCAGAAATCTGTGCAGCTCTGAAACACTCATCAACAAGAGCATAAATCCTGCATTCTCAAACTGCCCTAAGCAATATCAATGCTGCAGCACCCGAATAAACTAAAGGTGCTTTTTCATAAAGGAAAATGCTCACAAGGTTGCCGAAAACTCTTCGACAGCCCACAACCGCTTTCGCCCTTCTTGGGTCTCATCAGGTAGGCGCAATCCCCGAGATTCCGTCAACCTTATGTTCTACTTGAACCCAATTGCACTATTTTCGAGAAATACCCTCATTTGTAAGTCATTTTATTCTCGCAAGGGACCCAACTGAATCTCTCGTCTGTGATATTTTGCAACTGAATGTGGTACACATAGACCGCCTCATGATTCGAGATATCGCAGTATATTTTCATAAAGGAAACTACTCACAAGGTGCCAGCTGAACCATGAGGCGGCCCGTGTGCAGCACATTCAGTGGTATAATATAATAAACGGGAGATCAGTTGAGTCCCGCATGAGAACCAAATGGATTCATCAAAAGCGCAAAACAAGTGGCGACGGGCAGGTGCGTCATTAAATTCCGAATGAGTGCTCCAAACCGAGTACCATCAGTTCACCTGAACCACAGTTAGCCAATCGCAATGTAGTCTGTCTAAATTTGATCCCGGCTGATATGCGGAGGGCATCCTGTGATCATTCAGGTTCGATTTTTTCAAACGTTAGCGCTACAATTAGGCTACTTGTGATCAAAATGTTACTGTATCAGAGGTTTTATGTTGCAGTGCGTCTAAACTTTAGTTCCAGATGACCGATCAGTTGTGATTCAGCAACGCTGCGGTCACCTGCGCACCAGACAATGAAGAAGCCTAGCTCCAAGTCCATTATGCTAAAGTGTACGAGCGTAAAATCATTCTTTTAGGCGGCCGGGATGCCACTTACAAAGGTAACCACCAGGTTTTCTCCCACATCTCACCATTTTGCCCAGTTTCTCCATACATGGATGGTACTGGGTTCTGTAGTTTATTTATTTTGCTATAATAACTTGTTGAGTCTTTTTATTCATTTGTCCGTATGGAGTCATCCAAGCATAATTTTTGACCCAATTCAGCAAGATTTTATCAGTTAGATCCATCGCCTCAACGATGGAACAACCGATGTCTTACTTGAGTGATGCTGGTTCATCTCCACACATCCAGGTGTTACTGGTCTGGCACATCCATGTTCTTCCGGGTAAAGTCTCAATACCATAACACTTTTACCAGGATAATTCTGGTAGTGCGTACTTAAACCCCCTAACGTGCCCCTGTTGATAAATGATACCATCAATGTATAATAGACAAATGACGCAACGTAGCTGTTTGCTATTTTCTGTCAGAAAATTGAGAAATGATCTTGTGTGGACAAGTACACCGCCTTATGGAGACTACCGGGCTACTATCACTCCCTTCGCATCCACTGGTTGTACATATGCCTTAAACGTTGTGGCGTGATCACCTATGCCGCCTTTGAGTGTGCGACGACGGGATGCAAGTGATAACCAGAGTTGTCTCACACGATACCATTACTATCATCTACAACACGGAGCCTTTGGTATGCCATTACGACTTACTTAAACCTGGCAGGTACGAATGAGTCGTCAGCAGATTCTTTTTTAAGTAGTGATATTTTTCAATCTCTGCTAATCTTGTGCAAAATAATTTGTCGATGATTTAATCATGATGAGAACAGTTTGTATCTGTATCAACCCATTCGCCGGGATTTACAACACCATTTATATTGCTTCCACATCCATTTTGTTCGTCCTTACCTTTGTTCCTAGTCAAATGTGTTCGAAATTTAACCAAAGATGACCAAAATGAGTGGCACTATTCTGTTCACTATTTACGACAAGCAACCGAAGCATCCACATCTCGACTGCGACGTACTTCAGCCAGCAGAATACGAAATTCCCGGTCTTCTACTTTCAACAAACATCTAAAGCATACAAAGCTAAGAATGCTTCTTTTAAACGACCTGCCCCGCAAACGCTGACATTTACAGCACCCGATTAATATGTGGAACATACTGTAAGCTACGATTTCTGAGTAACGCTTGGGTCAGAGACTCTGATACAATGGCACAGTAGAGCCGCAGGGTTTATGTTCATTGATGGCAAAGCTACAGGTATGATCGGGAGGGTGATACCAACTATCTGATTCACATACATCTGCATCTAATCTTTTCACCCTCAAAGCTGCTGCTATTGAATCATACTTCTTGGTTTATGGAGTGTGTCTACTTCCCAATATAGCTTTGCTGACGATAATAAATTATGCGAAAACCTTGGAAACTGCTAAATTACCGTGGTGCCCCGTCTGCCACTCAACACTAACGTCATATAATCGTAAACATCTTCCACACCCAGTCATCTGTCTTTATGGACCAATTTTACGAAAACTTGTCAGTTCTGTCGATGCATTTTTTTGCCACCAGTGTGCCAGTCTGCGGATTTCGGGTTTGGAAGTCCACAGCATACTGCTTGGTTGGTTGGGCTAAAAGGGGCAAATATCTTATGCGACACATGCGCAATGATGATCTCATCTCCACTGATGGCTTAACTGGCAGGATTATCGACAGCATGAACGACCGCATATACGACTTAACTAACCAATATACTATTTATTAACTTACTACTCGACATCGGTTTCAAAGAAATTAGTTCTTAGTGACGCGTCCTTATGCGCTTGGAAGTTGAATGCTGGTGGGTGCACCAACAACGCACCCTGGCTTTCAATTAAGTTTGTGGAGTAACTTCCTTGAGATTTCTCCCATGACATCCACATTTGATGTCCATGAGGGTTTTCCAACAAGCGGTGGTATTCGGCCCTTCTACTTAGAAGTGGAACCGGGACCAAACTGAGTGTATTCCAAATTACCCAATTAGCAAACATCGCTTGTTATATTAACGCATAGTACAGATTATAGAGAAACCCTAGATTTCCGTTTCATAAGAATTCGGTTACTCAAGTAATCGGATATGAAAGAACATCAACTTCACAAAAGCTCACAACAGTAACCAAATAATTCTATCATTCTTACCTTTCTAACAGACAACTGGCTGCCACGACATACCGGAAACCAATTTTTGCTGCAATGATGCCACCAATGGGCATCACGACGCCCTGGACGCCAAGGGCTAGGGCTGACAACCAGATGGTCAAGCCATCATTAACATCAGGCTGTACTCGTGCCTTCGTGTACCCCATAATATATGGGACCATGTTTGCTAAGAGATTGCTAATATCCTTTCGGTCTTACCGATCGTGTAAAAATGACCAAAAGTAAAGTGTATCAGAATTCCTCCAAATATGGCGATGCATCCTTGAATTAGTTCTTTTGTTTCTGGCTTCTATGAATGTAAATTATTAGGTTAAACAGTTCCACACCAACCATGTCACTCAAAGTTTCCGTCGGCCACAAGAACGGGTGCCAAACTCAAGGGAGCGCTGGAGCCAACGAGTTCATTCTACTGACAGATTCAAACAAACCGAGACGGCTAGCATTCAGTCAGCCTGGCAGCCAACGAAAAACAGAACACACTTCTTCTTTGGTCAACGGCATGCTTGGCTCAGCTATTCGCTGGTTGAAGGGGAGCAACCATACACACTTAAGTAAGTTGAAATTAATTCGCGAGTGGCTGAAATATCCTGCTCCTTCGCTCAGGGATTGGCGGATCGATACACAGGATAGAGGCTTTCACGGATTCACGGATTGATACACAGGATCGAGGCTTTTGCCTAAGTTTCCCGGGTCGGTTTTGTTCTTGTCGGTCAGTGGCTGTCGTTCACCTGAAAGGCACAAGTGAAAAAAGGGTGTAGCATTGCTCTTTATGTTCTCAGCGCGGGGCGGTATGCTCGCCAGCGCGAGGATTCGCATAAATAAGTGTCTAATAGTACTTTAAATTAGGTTCGAGAAGGAGCGTGTACAGCCGTCGGAGGAAGGTCATTCCACGCAGCTACTACCCGAAATGAAAAAAATTTTGCCTAATGAATGTGTGTGACCTGAGCTTGAAGATTTTCTTACTATGGCCCCGCCGGGTGTTTGCTGGGTCAACGGTAAAAAACCTGTTTGCCAAGCTTTGTTCAAACAGGGCGTAAGTAAGAATTAGGTCCCCTGGGAGGCGACGGTACTCAAGGGGAAAGAGATCAAGCATCGCGAGACGCGTTTCGTAGTCCACGGATTTGAGGCCGGCAACCATTCTCGTGGCGGCCCGCTGGACACGCTCAATGAGGGTAACGTCTTTCGTACGTCCTGAGTAGACAACTTGGTTGGCGTACTCCAGGAGCGGTCTGACGTAGGCCCCATAGAGTATTTGGAAGTCCATGCGAGTAATACGGGAGAAGGTACGTCGGATCATCCGTAAAACGGCGAATGCCTTTTGGGCCGATTTCTCATGGTGTAGTGCGAAGGACAAGTTTGAGGAGACCCAGATGCCTAAATCTTTTTTGGCATCTATCCTCATGATGTTTTCTGGTCCCTTTTCACCATGCATAACAAAGGCATTCGCTGAATCCCCTCCAAACGACACATGGACGCACTTTTCATCATTCAGAGGAAGGTGCCAGTCCAACGACCACTGCTTGGCAGCGTCTACATCCATTTGGAGGGCGCTGGCATTGGAACTCCAGGATTTCAAGTCGTCCGCAAAAAGTAAACATGGACTCGCAAGAACGTCTGGGAGGTCGTTGACGTAGATCAGAAACAGGAGTGGTCCCAAGACGGAGCCTTGAGGAACTCCAATGGAGACCGGCGCTGGAGAGGAATAGGTTGAGCCTATTCTCACTCGGAATGACCTGTCTGATAGGAACGCCTTGATCCAGCGAAGGATTTTCCCTTGAATCCCGTAAGACTCGAGTTTGTGGAGCAGCGGGACGTGTGGGACCCTATCAAATGCTTTTGAGAAGTCGAAAAATATGGCATCCGATATGAGTCCTTCGTCCTTGGCTTGGGTTAAGCTGTCCATAAACACAAGCATGTTTGTCACGCAAGAACAGTTTGGGAGAAATCCGTGTTGAGCTGGAGATATCAGATTGCTGGAAGTAAGGTGATCTAGGATGGCTCGCTTCAGAATGCATTCCATCACCTTGCACGGCACGCTAGTGAGGCTCATAGGCCTATAGCTGCCAGGCGATAGTCGGTCACCAGTTTTGTATATTGGCGTGACAATCGCTTCCTTCCAAGCAGGAGGAAGGCGGCCTTCGTCAAGCTTTCGCCCAAGTTTACCGGGTCGACTTTGTTTTTGTCGTTCAGTGGATGTCGTTCACTTAAAAGGCATAAGTGAAAAATGGTGTAGCACCGCTCATTATGTTCTCAACGCGAGGCAGTATGCTGGACAGCGCAAAGACTCGCAAAAATAAACGTCTAATAGTGCTTTGAACTGGATTCTAGAGGGAGCGTGGACAAATGACGGAGGAAGGTTATTCCGCGCAGCGACTACCCAAAATGAGAAAAATTTCGGCTCACTTGTATTGTGCGTTCTGAGCTTGTCCGTGTTCAAGGAGCGATCTGACGTAAGCTCCATAGATTAGATTCGAGTAATACGGAATAAGGTGCGCCGTATTATCTGTGGACCGGCGAATGCCTTTTGGGCTGATTCCTAATGATGCAGTGAGAATGACATGTTTGATAATAGCCAGGTACAAAAATACTTTTGACATCTATTCTCGCGATGTTTCCTGTCCATTCTTATCATGCACGACACAGGCGTTCGCGACGCTAGGTATGGCATTCTCGCCATTTGAGGGACCGAGCGGGTGTTTCCAAGCTGACCAAAAATATGTCGGCGTATTTTGTGTACGGCCAGTAAAAATATTACAAAAGCGCTCGTGTTACAATAGTTCAAATTTGGCTGTTCACAAATCACAGCAGCGCAGCATGAAAAAAATCCCCGGTTGTATATATGTACTCGTAATGTACAACTCATAAGTTTGCCGGAAATCCATCGACAGCCCACGACCGGTTTCTTCCTTCTTGGGGCTCAACAGGTAGGCGCAGTCCCCGGGTTTCTGTCAACCTTGTGTTATACACGAAATTAGCGAATATACACTCATCTGAGAACTAATTTGGTTCTTTCGAGAGACTCGCCTGGAACCCAGATGAATCTCTCGTTTATGATGTCTCCAGGCAACCGAATGTGCTGAGAACATCATCCTGAGAACATCATAAACGAGAGATTCAGCTGGGGTCCAGGTGAGACTCTCGAAAGAACCAAATTTGTTTGCAGATGAGTGTATATTCGCTAATACCCCGGTTATTTATGAACTCATTTGGTCTCTCACTAAAATTATTCTAGGCTGTCAAAGGCTGGTTCAGATTCACCACATCTTCACCTAAAAATCTATCCATCGTTTCAGGTGGTTTACTAAATCTCGTTAGTAGATTGCTTCCACCAGTATACAGGGTAAACAGGTGGTACCAAATTGCAATTCGACCTCATGCTAACCAAAGCTCCTTGAAGGCACGGTTATTCAATAAAAACGTGGGCTAATTTGTGAATCTCAAACACCGGTGGTGCAGATATTTCAGTGATACTAGACCGGAGACGAACTACGATGCTTACAATGTACCTCACAAGCCATCTTAGGCACCTGTCTCTCATAAACATAAAGATTTAAAACCATATACGGTGCGCATCTGACACATGCACCGAAAGAAATACTTTTGTCTATCCAAGTTGAGAAATAAGCCTATTATCATTAACTAGAGGCGTAAACCCTGGAGTCGTTACCGCTATCCATTTTAGCTCCGTTTGATGCTAAGGAGGTAACCCTGTTATCTGATAGAGTTGCACGACTGCCACAGCGTTTCCAGTGGACGGCGCAGAAGGAGGGCCGGTTTGTCATGTGGAAGTCATTTTACAGAACAAGTACGCCAACAAAAATAGCAAAAACACTCCTTGGTGGGTTCGTTACAAAGCCCGAAAATTAATCCCTCCAAGTAGAGTACTTACGCAAAAGGAGAAACCAGGGAATATTCGGGCTTTTAGTCACCCCTGCTTCGCTGCCCGCCGTACATAGGAACTTGGCCTGGGATGTCAGCATTCAGAAGGTCTACCAAAAGGTGAAGCACATATTCGAATATCACCACCTAGAAGCACGAAACCTGAGCCACAAACGTTCTAAAACAGACAGGTAGAAAAAGCTTTCCCTTGACGACAGTACGGAAGGCCTCAGAATTATAGCAGACTCGATGGTGTAGACCCTTGTACTCTTGAAAGCACGTCAACGCAACCGGCGTGCAGCTTCTACTCAAGCTTCAAACCTCAACTGCAGTTGCCCAAACGGCCCGTAGTACAGCTATTCATTCGAAATGGCTGGTTTCCGGTCTACACTCACACGGTCCTCCAACAAAAAGGAAATCATCCGTGAACCCACATCTGCAGGACTCTCTGTGTCAATCTCCATCTTACCCAGAACTAGCTGCAACGGAACTGCGTATCCCTTCTCCGATCGCTACACTCTTGACGATCGTTACGGGGCTGTCTATAAACCGGAGCATGTCAGTGGGATGATGGCATGGCACTGTCATACCCAGTGCGATGGCACTCCGCAACTATTTTCTCCAGATTCTTGACCGCAACCCCTCGCCCATTCAGGCCTGTAGCCACAACTACGAGCAAATTTTCACCCGGTCCCGTCTCTGAGCTATTCCGTACCCCATGGATCTTCGCTCAGATACGGCTAGTCTGGTTTTTCTGCTGCAATTTCGGCTTGCGCTCTCCAAAAGTTCAAATCCGTATACGGTGTTCGGGTCGCCCTATTTATTAGCAACTTGACCCCACCCAACCTCTCTCCTGCACCCGACTTCCCTACAACAAAGCAACCAGTGAGTCTGCTTACTTTCATATTAAACCACATTTATGAGACAAAACTAACCATGTGCTCCCAATTTGAACTAACCCATCTCAATCTCCACTTTTGCGCCGCTGGCTATTCGCACAATGAGATTGGTTTCTCGAAATCTACGGCATTTTCAGACTTGCCACTTCATAGTGTAGAATGTCTGTGTATAATGTATATGCTCCTGTATTATTGAAAATCCTTCACAACGGCGATTTGTTTAAGTGAACGAAATCTCCAGGTTAATAAACACCGCCGACTTTGAATACGTTACCTGATGATAAAAAATCGCAAATTGTGGAAAAGTTGACACACATACAATGAACGTAACTTTCAGGTATTTTTCCA